>NW_006399784.1:14321511-14323135 GCF_000299155.1 Elephantulus edwardii
TATCATCTGATTCAAAATGTCTCATACCAAGTCATCTCATTATGCCAGTACCTATTACTTCAGTATTTATGTGTTCCATTTCTTAATAATGTCCAATTTTTCTACATTCATGCTTCTCACATTCCACGTTCCAATCACTAGTGTCTGTTTACAACTGTTCCTCCTTTTCTGTGTTTCCATATTTGAGGTCTTAGCCTCAGTTGCCACATCTGCTATTCTAAGTGTGCTCTATTGTACATAGGGTTTTTGAAGTCCAGTTATCTTGGAAGTAGATGGTCAATCCTTCTTCCTAGTCTGTCTTAATATGAATGCTCAGATTTAGAACATCTGACAGATGACAAGCAGTTTACAGAAAAGAGTGTATGAAACACATTTTCCCAATTATAGAAGTAGGAAATGAAAAGAGTGTGTAAGATTCAAACATATTCTATTCTGTTGTAGTTGTTGTGTGCAATGGAGTTAATTATGACTCATAATCACCCTATGTAAAACAAAATGAGATTCTGCCCTACCTGGGCCTTCCTTATAATCTCTGCCGTGCATATAAGCTCCAAATTGCACCTATGTTGCTAATCTATCTCACTGAGAATCCTTCACTATTTTTCTTATTTTCTGTATTTACACATATGATGTTCTTTTTTAGGAACAGTTCCTTACTGATAACTTCCCCCAAAATAAATGAGATGAGGTCCTGTCATCCTTGTTTTCAAGAAGCACTCTGGTTCCCATCTTCAAAGAAAGATTTGATTAGTGCTTTTTGTTTTTGTTTGCTTTCATTTTTACCAATGTTCAATATTCTTTGCCAGCAGCACAGTTAAAAACCATAATTTCCCCCCATTTCCCTTATTTATTGCCAAATTGAACAATTGAGTCTTGAACATATCATGGATTGCCAAGAAAACAAACAGGTTCATCTTGGAGAGGGTGAAACCAAGTTTCTCCTTGGAGGCTAGGATTTTGAAGCTCCATCTCACATACTTTCAGCACATGTCCAGGAGAAACCAGTCCTTGAAGAAAGATGGAGGGACAGCGCAGGAGAGGGACAGTCCCAATGAGATGAATTTATACAGTAATTGGGCCATTGAAAGTTGCTGTGTTCGAATTAGTGAGACTAGCTCAGGACATGGCAAAATTCAGAGCTGCTGTACATAGGGTCTCTATGGGTCACAGGTGACTCAATGACACATAACAACAACAACAACTACTTGGTTTTTTAAATGGACATTCTTTCTCTTCAGCATTGTAGAGAGGTCCCTGGCAATAGGTTTGTTCATTGCAATATGTCATTTGATGTCTGACTGCTGTTTCCATAGGTGTTGAAAGTGGATCCAAATAAAATTAAATCATTGACAATTTCAATATTTTTATTTATTTATCAGAATACCTTTTACTGGTTCAGATATGAATATTTTTCTTTTTATGTTGAGTTGCAATTACAATGTTGATTAGTTACACAACATACTCTAGGTCTTTACTTTCTGCAAGGAAAATTGAGTCTTCTACATGCTGTAAAGTGTTGCTCAGTCTTCTCTACTCCTGATGCCACATTCTTCCTCATGCAAGTCTAGCTTCTCAGATTAATTGCTGAATATACAGACTGAATAATTATGTGAAATAACATATC
>NW_006399784.1:14327085-14335781 GCF_000299155.1 Elephantulus edwardii
TCTCACGGTCTTCGCTCCTCTGGAGTTCTGCGGTAGGTGGCTGGCTGTTGCTCTTCCCGGGTCTCTTCCCGACCCCTCTTGTGGAGGAGCCCCGTCTGGCGGCGGAGTTCTCCCGTCTGGCAGCAGCGTTCTCCCGTCTATTCCTTCCATACATCTTTTTCTCTCTTCATGGATCAGTATCTTGTTCATAGGAACCTTCAGTATTGGAATTTAAGGCTTGAATTTGTTCTTTAACACTTTCTGCTTGAGAGATATCAGGTATGTTCTTTCTTTTTGGTTTTCTAACTCCAAGAATTTGCACATTTCATTATAATATTTTTCAACTCTCTTATTTCATCCTTTTGCTTTACTTTCTCTGCTTTCTAGAGGAAGTTTCAGACTCTTTTCTGACATTCATTTCTGTCTTTTAATTCTTTCTTTTTGTTTTCTTTGCAGGAGAGGAAACTGGCATTGGTTAAGACTTTTAGTCTTCACATATTATGATAGAATGATGGACCTGAATTCTCAGATCTCAGAAAAGAGCAGAAAATAGAAATATGCTTGGAGGACATACATGGGAATCTTTGTCTCCCATGAGTCGAAACCAACTCATAGATGACCTTACAGTGGGTTTTCATAAGCTTGTCATTGCAAAAGAAAAGATTGTTTATATTTCTCCCACAGAGCAGCTGAAGGGATTGAATTTCTGCTTTTGGGATAGCAGTGCAACTCCCTATACACTATGCTATCAGAGCTCCCTTTCACAAGAGCAAGAGATCAGAAAACCTTATATTAATGATTCAGATATAAGGAATAATTCAGAGTGAGAGATTTCTAAAAGTTTGTTCTTGGGGTAGATACAGATTTAAACGCATTGCCATGGAGCTGGACTTGACTCAGAGTTGACCCTCCAGTTGGTTATCAGAGAATTTAAGTCACACGGAAAGTATTTGCTTAATCTTTTTCTTATGGAGCTACTGTTGGATTCAAACCATGTGCCTTTGGGTTGGCAGCACAACTCCCTACCCAATAGGCCAACAGAGCACTCTGATACAGAGTGAAGGCTTAATCATACATTTGAGGAAGACTGTACTCTTTCAAAAGTAAATATACAATTATAAATATAAAATCATCTTGTTGTTGTTGCTGTTATTGCTGCTGTTGTTGTTAGGTGCCGTCAAGTTGCCTGCAACTCATAGCAACACTAGGTACAATAGCTCTGAACCCTGCTCTATCTTGAGCCAACCTCATTGTCTCTGGTACATCTAGCTCCATTAACCCAGTCAAGGGAATATTAATTTAGAATGATAAAATAAAACATGATAAGTTTGAATAATAATTTTCTTTTTATTCTAAGTATTTTAAGTCAGTTTACAAAAAATATTTTATATCCCTGCTTCCTGCTTACAGTGATAAAAATAAATGGTCCATTTGAATATTAATTTTCTTTTTATTCTAAGTATTTTAAGTTAGTTTACAAAAAAAAATATTTTATATCCCTGCTTCCTGCTTACAGTCTGGGATACTCTCCCACCTGGAACATAGTATACTTACAGTCGTATCCTGAACTCATAAGAACCCATATAAGGAGAGATTCAGATACTTAACTTTCTCATAATATTTTTACTGATTTCACATAATGTAGATCTTGAGTGGCCAAATTTTATTTAAAAATGGCAGCCAAGGGCATTTCAAAACCTATTAATAATACCAAATCCTACAATGTGTGAGAGTTCAAATTCAAACACATAGTTTGTGTACAAATAGGGCAGTTTAAAACCAGAGCCTTAATTCCATTTTAAAGTCTTGACATGGATCTGGAATCCATGCTGGAATTTTTAAAGTTGCCGTTCCAAAGGGCAGTCCCTTTAACCTTGGCACTGATTAGGGCATATACCCAGAGGACTACATATTTTTCCCCTGAAGTCTGGCTGTTTCCAGATATCTAATCTATTATTCCCAGAGAGTATTTGCCATTGTAGATAAACATGTAAGATATGAAGGGTCTTGAAACACAGCATTATCTAAATCTTTGCAATTGATTTCTGGAAATAGATATGATTAAGTAGGCAATTTTACTAATAACAGCTAATTTATTGCTATCTAGTCAGAAGTGATTCACCACCAATGATTCATCCTTTGATGGATTTTTAGAGGCTAGAAATAACATAAGAAGAGATTGTCTAGCACTCTCCTTTGGAGCAACTGAAGGATTCAAACTTTTGGTTGGCTGCAGAACTCCTTACCTATTAGACTGAAGGGATTAAGGCTCCCTTAATTAATAGCTTACTAATGGGTTCATTTGCATTAGCTTCAAAAGAAGATGGGGGGAATATACAGACTCATTGTATCAGAAAGAATTTACTGACCCTGAAGTATTTCAAAAAGAGTCAATGGCAATGAAGAAGTTCCAGCTGCTCTGAAAATAATGGGTACCGCATCATTAATCAATGAAATACCAACTGACATGTTTCTGCTAACGAATGTAGCTCTGGATGTGCTCACCATTCTATATTAAGAAATTTGGAGGACAGTTACATGGCCAATTGACTGGAGTGGAGGTGGGGAGGGACAAATCCATATTTGCTCCCTTTCCCAAGAAAGGTGACCATATAGAATGTGGAAAATATTCAACAATATTTTTGATATCTCATGCAGGCAAAATAAGTAAGCATCATACCAGCTGACATATTTCAACAAATGGATGCTACCCTGGATGTGCTCACCAACTTGTGCCAAGAAATCTGGAGGAAAACCACCTGACTAACTGACAGGAAGAGATCCATATTTATTGCCATCCCAAAGAAAGGTGACCTGACAGAGTGCAGAAATGATCGAACAATATCATTAATATCACATGCAAATAAGAATCTGCTGAAAATTATCCAAAAACAACTGGAACAGCACATCGACAGAGAATTGCCAGATGTGCAGGCTGGGTTTAGAAGAGGCTCTAGTACTAGGAAGATTATAGCTAATGTTGATGGGTCTTGGCTGAAAGCAGAGAGTGCCAGCAGAATGTCTATGTGTGTTTCATTGACTATACTAAGACATTTGACTGTGTGGACCACAACAAACTGTGGCAGATTCTGAGAAGAATGGGAATACCAGAACACTTGATCATACTTATGTGAAACCTATACTTGGACCAGGAGACAGTTGTCAGAACAGAGCAAGGAAACACTACATGGTTCAAAATTGGAAAAGGTATACATCAGGGACATGGCCCATCTCCATATATACTTAATTTATATGCAGAAGAAATCATCTGGAAGACTGGGTTGTGTGAGGAGGAATGTAGCATAAGGAATGGAGGAAGATTCATCAACAACCTACATTATGCAGATGACAAAACCCTCCTTGCTAAAATTGAGGAGAACCTGAAGCATTGGCTGCATAAGATCAAAGACTGTAGCCTTAAATAGAGATTAAAGTTAAACATCAAGGAAAAAAAAAGATTTTTCACCACTGGCCCATTGACAGCATCATTAAGGACAGTGAAGAGCTTGAAATTGTTGACGAGATTGGGATTCTTTGCTTGGTTCTACAACCCACATTCTTGGTACTAGCAGGCAGGAAATCAAAAGACGAATTACGTGGGGAAAGTCTGTTGTGAGGGACCTCTCCAAATTATTGAGGAGTCATGATGTCAGTTTGAAGACCAAGGGGCATCTGATTCAGACAACAATCTTTGTAATTATTACTTACTATGATTCTGGGAGATGGACAATGACTAAGGGTGATAGTAGAAGATTCGATGCCTTTGAGTTGTGGTGCTGGATAAGAGCGTTGAACATACCATGGACTTCAAAGGGAACAAACAGGTCTGTCCTGGAGAGGATGAAATCAGGCTGCTCTTGGAGGCAAAGATTTGGAAATTACATCTCACATACTTTGGCAAGGAGGGGCCAGTCCTTGGAGAAGGACATCATGCTTTGAAGGGTGAAAGGACAGTACAGGAAAGGAAGATCCTGTTTGATATGGATTTATTCAGTGACTGGGACAATGAGGGCAAGTATATTGGAGACAGTGGAATTGTCTCAAGATAGTCAGGGTTCAAAGCTGTTGTACTTGGGGTCACAATGAGTGGCAAGTGACTCGACGACACGTAACAACAACAACAACAACAACAACAATGTACTTTGGTTTTAATTATAAGTAAACCATACCATATCAAGTATTACTATTACTATGAATTAGTTATATTCAGGAGAAGAATGGGCAATTTCCTCCCATGTGATTAATTGCCTCTGAAAACCTGCCAGAGGGTCAGCTATGGGTTGGTTACCAACTAGATGATAAGCAACAGCAATGAGTTATACTGAAACTCATCAATAAGCATTTGAGGAAATAATGCGGATATATTTATTATTTTCATAAATAGAACATACTTGCTTTTATCTTCTGATGTTGTCAGGTTGACAAATAGCTTCTTCCAATTAGACTTTAATACTGAGTACATTAACATTTCTCCCCATTAGTAAGCAGTAGGCATGTGCTGTATTTTCACTTGAAAAGATAAGAGCCAAAGGCAATCAGCAGTTCACAGTCTGAATTTCTTAGTTCATATTATTTCAAGAAGAGAAGAAAGCATAATCAAGTGAAAAATTTTTAAAGGTGTAGTTACAAATCTTTATTTTACAGACACAAGAGTCTGTTTAAAGAGATCATTGGCAGCATATTAACCCATGGCAATAGGTCTTTTGATTTCTTCAATGAACATCAATTGTAGATCAAGTAAAATAAAATCCTTAATCACTTCAAACTTTTCTCTACTTTTCCTGATGCTATTATTGGTCCAGAAGTGAGAATTTTTATTTCCTTGGCATTGAAATGTAATCTCTACTGAAGTCTTTGAGCTTCATCAATAAGTGTGTCATGTCTTCTTTCTATTCTGCAAGCAAGTTTGTGTCAATCAATAGAAGATGATCTGGTGAATAACAAAATTCAGCTTCTTTTAGGGATTGTATTTCTTAAGAAATTATAAATTAATCTGTGAAGTTTTTGGCATTTTTAAGAAGGAAGACTTAGGAAAAATATATGTCATAAAAAAACCTTGCTTATTAGTCAAGCATCATGATCAATTGTTAAAAAAAAATGCATCTACAGCCAGGAGAGGATCAAATAGATGAATGGGACCTTCTAAGAATAAAATCCCTATGCACATCCACAAACTTCTCCAACAGGGTAAAAAGGGAAGTCACAGATTGGGAAAAAGTATTTGGTAATGATATGTCAGATAAGCGACTTATATGTAAAATTTATAAAATACTCGAACACTATAACAAGATAAATAACCCAATTGTAAAATGGCACAGAATAGGAACAGACACTTCTTCAAAGAAGACATTTAGATGGCAAACAAACCCATGAAGAAATGTTCAAAATCCCTAGCTCTAAGAGAGATGCAGATCAAAACAACTAGGAGATATCATCTCATCCCCATAAGAATAGCAAAATTTAACACAGCAGCAAACAACAAATGAGGTGAGGTTACAGAGAAACTGGTAATTATTCACTGTTGGTAAGAGTGTAAAATGGTGCAACCACTATGGAAGACAGTATGGTGCTTTCTCAAAAAGTTGCAAATAGAAATACCATTTGACCCAGCAGTTCCACTACTGGGAATATACTCTAAAGAAACCAGAACTGTCACCCAAGCAGATATATGCACACCCCTGTTTATTGTGGCTTCCTTTGTTCACAATAACAAAGAGTTGGAAACAACCTAAGTGCCTATCAACAAATGAATGGATAGAGAAGCCCTGGTATATTTACACAATGGAATACAGGTAAACATAATTAAGTGTTCTGGGACTGATTCCCATTCTTCTCAGAGTTAACCACAGTTTGTTGTGATCTGCACAGTCAAATGTCTTTGCATAGTCAATGAAACACAGATAGACATTCCTCTGGTACTCTCTGCATTCACCCAAGATCCATCTAACATTAACTGTAATATCCCTATTACCTCGGCCTCTTCTAAACCCAACTGCACATCTGGCAGTTCTCTGCTGATGTGGTAATCGAGTCATTTTTAGGATAAATTTCCAACAGGCTCTTACTTGCATATGTTATTGATAGTGTTCTATACTTTTCACACTCTGTTGATAAACTCAATGATATAATCAGGTGAGAACCAATGTGGAACTTGTATTTATAGCACTTTGCAACAAAAGCAAAGAATTCTTTTGGGTAGCCATTTGTATATCACTTTGTCAAGTGATTTAAAGTCTCTTTCTGAAGTATCTTTCCAGTATATGAATAACTCTCAAAACTGCCTCTTTTCAAGAGTTGGAAAGATGCATTGGGTCTTCCCTCTACCCTGTCTTATTTGGACAATGGGAACATCTGGCCTGTGATCTGGGCTATTTAGATTGGCTCTCTTGGGAATCAGACTAGTTCATACAGAAGCTTAGCATTGGTTAGTGGTGGTTCTTGTAAATAGAAATATGTAGAAACTTGAGAATATAGGGAGCATTTAGGGCTACATAGAAATTATAAAGAACTAGACTGGAGAGAAAAGCAAGATGAATAGAAACAGAGGCAGTGAAATAGGGTACATAGGTTTTACATGGATTTTCTCAAACAGTGACATTGTTTTCTGGGATATTCAAGCAGCCCTCACTTCTAAGCCTATACATTTTCACAATGAATCCTCTTTTGCAAAAGATTTCATTTGTAAGTTTTTTCTTTCCTGAAAGATGTATATCCCTCACTAAGTGTACTAGATTGAAAGCATCCCCTCAAACTGTGTTAACTTGTCTAAAGTCTGATTCTCAGTGGTTTGGAGTTACATAATGATGCAAGTTTTATAGTGTTGAGATGATTTTTCATGATGTTATCAGCCAGTCAGGTCTAAAAGTATTAGGGTTGGGTGCAACACCCGTTTCAAATCATATATATGATCCCAGATCATATTTCGGATCAGAGATAAGGGGGGTTTTCCTGAGGTGTTTACCTTGTGTTACCTTTTATTTCACAAAAGATAAAAGGAGAACAAAGCCAGCATAGAAAAATGGACTTCACTAACACTAGAAAAGAAGGATCAGAAGTGGAGCGTGTCCATTGGACATGGAGCCCCCATGATGAGAATCTCCTAGACCCAGGCAAAGATGTGAAGCCATATGGAAATGTTCAGGAGACACTGGGTCTACAGATGTTGAAAGCAAATCAAGACATCACTTCAGAGTTGAGGAGAGAAGGCCTTCTTCTACAGCTGAATAAAGTTATATTTGTTAAAGCTATCTGCCTGTGTTATTTCTGTGATAGTAGTGCTAGATATTAAGGGACTTAGTGATACCTGAAAAGATAATATTGCCTCAAACAAATCATATATGTACAAAAAACTAACGGTTGCGCTTATTGGAATATCAAATTGCTATTAGTTTTTTCTTTGTACCAGTGTTTCATGGTGGCCCTATAGGTACTATAAAATGTGTTAAAACAGCCCTTACTCATGTTTATATGTATATGAAAAAATGAAAACGGAAATAAATATCTCCTTTAATGTGATAGAGCTGCAAATGAACCAGAAGTGATGTTGGTTAATTATGCTGTGATTGCCTGTGACCAGCAGACCTTCATAAATGTATTTTTCAGAGCAGCTGGAGGAACAACTGGGACACAAAGAGATTAGTGAATATTCATGAATTTTTGCTGCTGCCAAGGTGAATCTTCCCAAATCCTGTTTATATTTATTTAAGTGAAACATCTGCCAATAAAAAGGAGACATGTTTATGGTAATGGAAGTGCTATGGCTTCTGTTCTCTGATTAACAAAAATCCTAACACAGGTTGGAATGCTTTGTCCTTGGGGATATTTTTATTCTTTTTCTCCTTTTTAAACTTTTTAAGCAATAAATTTTAAAGTGAACTTCCTTGTACTATTGAAATTGTAAGCCCCCATAGCAATAAAAGAGCTGTTGTTTTTCCTTTTGGAGCTTGTAGATGGCTGTAAGGGAAGCACTCAGGAAACAACAGAGTGAATTTGCTAACATAAACCAAAAGATAACATTTCTTTCCAAAATTTAGACACTAACCAGTGATGAACCAACTGAGGACCATGGGAATACTCTGCATATTCTTACAGTTATGAGTAGACCAAATGTGAAGTGTCCTGTGTTTTTGAATATTTCAGTAACGGTAATAAGTAAAAATTTTATTTAGGGCATATAATTTCAGAAAATGAGTAAGTACATTTCCTCAGTGTTATATAATATTATTACTTCCTAGTAGGCCTTTATTTGAATAGCAGTAGTAGTTGTTGTTGTTATGTGCCATAACTTGAAACTCTTCATGAATTTGTTGTTGCTAAGTGCCATTGAGTTATAGGCAACTCATAGTGATCCTATGGACGAAAGACCCGAACACTTTTTAACTTTCTTCATTTCTCATTCATAGTGTTCCCGGAGGCAAGTTATTTTGTAAGTGGATGCTTTAACTGCATAAAAAAGACCAAAAAAACCCCAAAAACCAAAACCCCAAAAACAAAACCACAGCATGAGAGTCAGTTTTATGAAGAGTACTTTCTCTAGTTGAAAAGAAATGGAGACAGGACACATCCCTGGCATAGACCCTTCCCAATTTTGAACCAAGCAGTGTTCCATTGTTCTGTTCTGACACTGCCTTTTGGTCCAAGTACAGGTTTTACATAAGCACAATCAAGTGTTCTGGGATTCCCATTCTTCTCAGAGTCAGCCACAGTTTGTTATGATC
>NW_006399784.1:14337821-14356779 GCF_000299155.1 Elephantulus edwardii
GACTCGACGACACATAACAACAACAACAACTTTCTCTAGATGTGACAAGGATGAGTCAAAACAGTCTCTGATCTTATGGAATTTATAATCTGGTGGGGAAAAAAGCCAGCTACATATCTGCTTGTGTGTATATATTTACAGCTGTCAAAGTGTTTTCAACTCATGGTGGCCCTCTTAGTTTCTGAGTCTGTAATCTTAATGAAAGCAGACTGCTCATCTTTCTCCTATGAAGTAGCTGGTGGATTTAAACCATGGAGCTTTCAGTCACTAATTCAGCACATAATCCACAATGACACTGGGGCTCTTTCTTTTGTACATATCTAACAGCTATCATACGAGAATAACTTGATTAGAAAGTCAAGATATAGATGAGTGAATATTATCTATCATATATGATATTATCATATAATTGTATTATATAATTATATGTAATATTATATAGAATGAGTCAGTCCCTGACTGCTCCATGCATTTTCTACATGCTTGCAAATCACATTTTATTCTGTAATATCCTTAGAGCAGATATGTATATGTCCCTATTACAATGATTTTTATAATTCTTCTAGACATCTATGTCTAAGTCACTGACAATGTTAAGTTAGAAATAGAGATTTCTTTGTATTGTAAACATATATAGAAAGAAGAAGGAGGACAATCACTTGCTAGATAGTAAACATTGGTTTTCTGGTGATGTGCTCTGAGGCATGTCATACTTATTAACATAAAGACTGGACCATTTCTGTTGGTTTGAATCTAATAGTTGCTCAAAGTGGGAAAGATGAAAAATTTCCTCCTGTAAAGATTTGTAGCCTCAAAAATTTAATGAGTAGTCGCTATGAATTGACACTAACTTGAAAAGAGTGAGTAAGATAGTTGCTGTTATAATGGGCTGTCAGTTCAAAACATGCTCATAGCTGACCCTCCAACAGGTTTGTAGAGGGTGTGTTTGCTTGTGTTTTTGTTTTTAATGTATTTTAAACAAAAGTTTACAAAAAGTTGGGATTTTATTCATTCATTTTTTGCACATTTTCCTCCCTACCCCACTGTTCATTTTTTTAAAAATATTCATTCATTTTTGCACAATTTCCTTTCTTCTCCCATCCCTGCCCTATTCCACTTTGCAATGCACCTCTTATTCTGGTCTGTTGTCATACTAATAATGCCTACTAATATATTCGTTTTAAAAAGTTCTTTCCTTCATCTATTCCAATGCAGTGTTATTTATCTCTTTTCTTAGTTTCTCCCAGAACACCCATATCTGTCTTGCTTTGAAACATTGGTGCTATGTACTATTTGTCCTTTCAGGACTGAGCTATTCAGCTCAGTATAATGTCCTCCAGTGTCACCCATGTTGTGTAATATTTTAAGAGTTCTTTGTTTTTCAGTGCCTCATAGCATTCCATTGTATGAATATACCATTGCTATTGTGAATAATGCAGTAATAAACATGGATGTGCATATATCTGGTTAGGTGGAAGCTCTGGTTTATTTAGGATATATTCCTCATAGCAGAATTACTAAGTCAAATGAAATGGTATTTCTATTTCCAACGTTTTGAGAAAGCACCAAAATGCCTTCCATAGTGGGTGCATCATATTACACTCCCATCAGCAGTGAATAAGGGTTCCAATCCCTCTACAATCTCACCAGCATTTGATGTTTGCTGTTCTCTTGAGCTTTGCTATTGTTACTGAGGTGAGATATCTCACTATTGTTTATATTTGCATCTGTATGATAGCTAGGGATTTTGAATATTTCTTTATGTGTCTGTTTGACATATGAATGTATTCTTTGGTGAAGTGTCAATTCATATTGTGTGTTCACTTTACGATTGGGTTATTTACCTTTTCCTTTTTGAGGTGTAAGAGTATTGTATAAATTTTAGATTGAGTCTTTATCAGATATGTCATTATCAAAATTTTTTCCCAGTCTGTGCCTTTCCTTTTTACCCTGCAGGAGAAGTCTTTTGATGTGCATAAGGATTTGATTCTTAGAAAATCCCGTTCATCTATTTTATTTTTTTCTGGTTTTAAGAGGTTGTAAGCATCTTTCTCCAGGGGAGTTGTTAGTGGATCCAAACCATGTGCCTTTGTATTGGTAGCACAATTCCTTACCACTAGGTCACCTGTGCTCCCTAGTAAGCATGTTTTTTATTCCGATGAAGAGAAAAGTAATTCACAATATGGAGAAAATCAGCAATGTATGACCATAGTAATGAACACCTACTAAGAGGTTTGTACGAGTCAACACCAACTATGAAGGACGCAATAATATATACAATTACTCAATAACAGTAGAAAACCAGAAAAACCTAAACCCTTTGATTCCGACTCATAGCGACCCCAGAAAACAGAACTTCAATATAGAGTTCATGTCTGTAAATCTTTATGGAAATAGACTGCTGCATCTTGTTCCTACAATACAGCTGGTAGGTTCAAAACAATGGTTGTGCAATTAGCATTTGAAAACCTTAAGTACTGTGCCAGTAGGACTCCTTGTTTTCTTTTCCCTCCTCAATATTCTCATTTTTTTAAAAAAATTCTTATTTATTTACAGAGGTTGAATACATTATTTTTCACAAAAGATTCTTCCCATTTCCTCCACCCCAACCACCCATTGAATTGTGAAACCTTATGATTAACATCCTAGCTCCTCACCCATCTTCACCTTTTTATTTCCACCCTTCCCCCCTTGCCTTGGATGCTCATACTCATTCTGCAACAATGGTTTTATACAGTATTTGTCCTTTTGAGACTGAGTTAGTTCACTCAGCATAGTGCTCTCCAGTCCCTCCCAAGTTAGGTAGTAATTTACAAACTGATTGCTCCTGTGTGCTGTGTAGTATTCCATTGTATGAATGTACCACAACTTAGTAGTGGCAATGTTTAACAGGATAGCAAGTGATAAATGTTGGAGAAGATTTGGTGAAATAGGAACTCTTGTACATTGTTGTTAGTATTGTGCAATGGTACAATCGCTTTGGAAAGCAGTTTGATGCTTCCTCAAAAAGCTGAACATAGAAATTCCATATGGCCCAGCTATTCCATTGCTAGGTATATACCCCAAGAAAATGAGAACTGAGGCTCAAATGGAAACTTGTACATCAATGTTCATATCAGTATTATTCACCAAGAACATGGAAACAGCCCAGAAGTCCAACCACAAATGAATGGCTTGAGAAGTTGTGGAACATTCATACAATGGAAGACTCCTTGTTTTTAAGTGTCTCTGAGTGGCTTATGACTCATAGTGACCCTATGAACAACAGATCTGAACCCTATCCTATCCTGTGCTGCCTTATCATCACAGACACTGAGCCAACCTATGTGGTTGAAAGTCTTCCTCTCTTTTGCTGATTTTCTACCTGCTTGAAGGTCTTCCTCTCTTTTACTGGCTCTCTGCCTTTCCAAGCATGATTTCCATTTTCAAAGAATAACAAGCATCTCCTAACCACATGTCTAAAATGTGAGAGGAAGCTTTGCATTCAAGGAACACTTTGGTTACACTTTCTCTAAGACACATCTGTTTGTTCTTTTGACAGTCCATGGGATATTCCAGACTCTTCTCCAACACCACATCTTAAATGTGTCCTTTCTTCTTTTGTCATTCTTATTCATTGACCACCTCTCAGAGGTATGGCAAGGTATTGGAAAGGCAATGACTTGAAATCAAGCACACATTAGTCTTTAAGTGGACATACTTGCTCTTTGGAACATTGAAGGAATTCTTAAGAATACCTTAAAAACAAAGATTTCTCAAGTAAAAGAAAAACTTTTAATTTTAAAAATATTAAAGCTTACAAATTTTAGTTTACTTCCTAGCGAGTTTTAGAGGTTCTAAATAGCAGGGAGCTCTGGTGGCCTAGTGGTAAGAAACTGTCTGCAACCTCAAAGGCACATAGTAGGAATCCACCAGCTGCTCTGAGGGAGAAAGATGGACAATCTCCTCCTGTGTGATTTACTGACTGTGAACATGAACACCTGCTTGAAGGTCAGTTATAGGTCAGTTCTGACTCGATGAGACACAACAACAGCAAATAGCATGGTCGGAGATGGCTCATCTTTCTCCCTCAGAACCACTGTTGGATTTGGACTGACAGAGAACTTCTTCCTGTGGGTGAGCAGTGCAACCTCCTAAGGACTGTGCCACCAGAACTTTCTATAGATAAGTATAGTTACAGGCATTTATGCTGCATATACCACAATATATGTGATATAGCCCATAGGAGACAATTCTCAAAACTTCTTGGTCATACCTAATCACCACAAAGAACTATGTAACTGATCTTGAAGTATGGACATCACAGCCTCTGTAAACACCTAGGTCAACTAATAGTATAGCTCATAAAATAAAATTTCTATACCCAAATTTAAAGATCAGCTCCTGCAGCCTCTAAGATAAAACTATTGGCCTCTTTCTGTTTGAAGCAAAAGAGATTAAAAGAAAATAAATACCCAAGGAAGCTGTTATTAAGTCACAGTAGTAATGCTCCATATAAACAGAAGAACAAGATGATGCTTGACTACAACTATTATCTTTCTGACAAGTGTCACAAATGCAAATTTTGGCTATAATAGGAGAAAAATGTAGAACAACACATAAACTCATTTTTTCTTTTGGGAAAAAGACTAAACTTTCTTAATGGATAGTGATTAGAGAAATCCCAGAGACCATTCTTCTAAGTTACCTTTTGGACATAACATAAATCACTCCAGAAGCTACCTTCCAGTCAAATAAAAGATGACATAAAATAGACAATACTCGTGGGCTCCTTAGAATAACCAACTACTTGAGACCAAACAGACATTTGCCCAGAAGCAATCTCCTCCTCTGCTATTAACTGCCTCTGAAAACCTGCTGGAGGGTAAGCTACAGGTCAGTTATGACTGGACCATACATGACAACAACAAAGAAGAAAAGGCAATAAGACACAGGGAAAATAGAGGGATGGGAACAGGGAAGGCAGGATGGAAGTGAAGAGAGAACTGACACATCGGAGGTATAATAATCCATGTCATGGATGAATGTACATTAAAACTATTGACTGGGAAACTATTTTACTATATAAATTCTCACGGCACAGTAAAATACTTATAACAGAAACTGGTATTTCTACAGTGTTATTAAGATGAAACTCTGGTGGCATAGTGGCTTATTTTTTCAAGAAAATGAAAGAAAAAGATCTCTCTATTCTGACTCTATCATGCTAAATTAATATCTTGAAGTTTTATTTGTGTGGTTGTGCATGACTACTTCACAATAAGCTTATAAGTTTATGTATGACAAACCTGACTATATTTAATTCTTAAAATAAAAATAAAATCCTCCAGAAAACTGTTCTTATAGATTAGGTAGGAAAATGTAACATTTGTAAACATGGAGTAATCACAATATATAAAAGTTAATGAACACAAGATAAAGGTAGCACTGAAAAGAAATAATGGAGAAATGGATATGGACAAAGGAGATGAAGACAGTCATATACCTGATGCTCTGGTTGATTAAGAAGTTCCTCTTCAAACAGTCTTGATTTGAGCTTGATAGCCATGTTCTCTCCTCTTACACCAGGCAGTTGTGGACACTAAATACTATTGTTACAAGTTCTGCTTTGACTTCCACTGTAACAGGGTCAGAGTCCCTGAGGTATACTGTCAACTTTTTCATTTTGGAGGGCTTAATCACTCGAGTCCTTGTGTCCCCTTTATTATCCAGAATTCCTAGTAAGTCAGGAAAAGACCAAAAACAAGTTGTAATAACACTCAGATTTCAGTTTAAAGTATTAAAATACACATTAATCTCAGGTTAATTTTTTTTATTAGCAGGATATATTGCTATGGATTATTATACCATCGCAGCTTCCTAGTTACTAAAAATAGTTGAGTAAGAGAGAATAACAGAATAGACTAGATTTCTGTCCCTAAGTGGAAGACTTTTTGCTTATCCACTGATTTGCAAGCTTCTGCCTAGCTCTGTGGGTCTCCCAAATGTCTGACATGACTCATCCATTGAATTCCAATGTAATGGTTAAGGTTGTATATAAACTTGGCTGCCCATCACAAGATTTGGACTTTAGCCAGATATCTGCTATATTGCCTGCTTGCTTATCTTGGATTTGTCTGTTTTGAAAATCAGTAACTTTCCTTCTAACTAGATGATCATGGATACTCCATTGTCTGCAGCTAAGTGATCCAGGAGAAACTTCTAATTTGAAGTGTAACTTGTAGGCTAGGGATTTATTAGCTTCTGCTGATTGCTGTATGTTGTAGTTGACTAGAAAATACATAACAACAACAAATCGTGCATGTAGGTATGTTGTTAAGTGCCATGAAGTTGATTACAACCCATAGTAACCCTATGAACAATGGATCTGGAACCTGCCCTGTCCTGTGACATCCTGACCATCTCTGACATACTCAAGCTCTCTGCTAAAGTTACTGTGTCAATCCATTTTGTTGACAATCTTCCCCTCCTTTGCTCTTTTCAAAGTATAATGTGTTTTTCCAATGAGTAGTCCCTTTTGTCAACATGACCCAAATATGTAAGACAAAATTTCACCATCCTTCCCTCTAAGGATGTTTTCACATCCTCCAAGACAATATTGTTTGTTCCTTTGGCAGTCTTTAAGGATAAGCACGAGTGGCATCGGCTTCCTAAACAACTTGCCTCCAGAAACTCTATGGACTTTGATAAATGCGATAGTTATAGAAAGGCTCCAGGCTTTTTGTTCATAGGGTCACGGCGAGTCATGATCGACTTGAAGGCAATCAACAACTTTACACACACACACACACACACACACACACACACGTATATGTATGTGTGTGTGTGTGTGTGTGTATCCTGGATGAGATAGATTTTCATAGTGATTGTGGTGTTGGTATTAGGTATGTCGGAGATGGTGAAGTTGGCTCAGGATATGGTAACATTCAGAGCCATTGTTCATAGGGTCACTCTGAGTCCTAGTTAACCCAAATTCACATAAATACATCTATCTATCTATCTATCTATCTATCTATCTATCTATCTATCTATCTATCTACCTACCTACCTACCTTCCCACCTTAGTCTTTGTCAAGCTCTTTGATGCATAGCAAGTCTTGACTAAGGATGACAGAAGAAGAATTGATGCCTTCGAATTGTGGTGCTGGAGAAGAGTCTTGAACATACCATGGACCATCAAGAAAATACATAAGTCTGCCTTGGAGAGGGTGAAACCAAGTTTCTCCTTGGAGGATAGGATTTTGAAGCTCCATCTCTCATGCTGTGGGCATGTGGCCAGGAAAGACCGATTATTGGAGAATGACATCATAATTGGAAGGGTGGAGGAACAGTTCAGGAAAGGAAGACGCCAGATGAGATGGATTGACAGTGTAACTGGGGCAGTGGGGGAAGGTGTGTTGGAATCAGTGAGACTGGCTTAGCATAGGGCAGAGTTCAGAGATGCTGTACTTAGGGTCGTTATGTATCATAGGGGACTTGATGGCACATAACAATAACACCACCAACTACCTACCTGCGTAACTATCAATATCTTAATGGTTCTATTTCTCTAGGAAATACAGTCTAAGGCACCTCAAAGCAAATAAAACCCCCTGGAACTCATGCTGTCAGGTTGACTTGAATTTACACTGACCCTTCCACTTGGTTTTCAAGGCTGTGAATTGCAAGGAGAGGAGACTATCCAGTTTTTCTACTGAGGAGACAATGGAGAGAAGCAGTTTTTCATTAGCAGAGCAACTTGTTATATTCTGTACCATCACACTGCCCTAGTCACCAAAACTGTTGAATAAAACAGAGCAACAAAGTAGATTAAACAAGAACATTTCTTCTCATTCAAGTTTTTTGTTGCAGAGTTAGAAATCTACACTTACAAGTGTACATACTTTTGTTAGATTTTCCAAAATTATAAAATTTATATAGTTTCTAAAAACAGTAAAAATTCTTTATTCCTCTCTGTATAAAGTGTATTTCCATAGATAATGGAAGACACTTAATAGAAATGTTGTTGTTGTTCTTGTTGCTATGTGCCATTGGGTCACCTATAACTCATAGCAAACCTATGTACAGCAGCTCTGAAGCCTGCCCTGTCCTGAACCAGTCCCACTGATTCCGGCACACTTATCAACATTGCCCCAGTTATAGTGTCAATCCATCTCATCCAAGGTCTTCCTCTTCTGCACTGTCCCTTCACCTTTCCGAACATGATGTCCAAAGGACCAAGGTTTAAACACAATAACTACTCTTTGGCAGAATGATGAGTCAATCTATGCTCATAAAAATTACAGCACAGAAAATCCTATGAGGGAGTTATACTCTATCCAATAGGATTGCCAGGATTTGGAATAGATTCAATGGCAGTGAATGTTTCTTATCCACAGACATAGAAATACTTGACCCAAAAGTCATCTTTCAGCTGTCTCCTGTCCCACTTCACTGAAAATTGTTTTTCTAAGGGTGGGCTACAGCAAAACTAATGGAAGGGTCTGTTTCTTTCATTTCCGTTTCTAGAGTCTGTGGAGGGACTTCTTCCTCAAAGTTCCCTTCTTAAGGGTAACTTGGTTGCCATTAAATACATGGTGTTGTTGACAGCCTTTGAGTTGAGCATGACTCATAGTAACTCTATGAACAAAAGACCTGAAGCCTTTCTATAACTAACTATAGACATTTATCAAAGTTCATAGAGTTTCCAGAGGCATGTTGTTTAGGAAGTGGATGTCACTCCTGCTTCCAAACTTGTCTTAAACTGGGAGCTCCACCATACACTGTCCACCATGGTAAGCTGTTATGGCATTTGACAACCCAGTGGCACAAAGTTTATCATCACAGTAACCCCAGGTTACTTCAGTACAGCATATTGACAGAAGAAGTGCTGTACTACTAAGAAGGATGTTTCTCCAAAATATAATAACAATCAACTTTAAATGCATAGGCCCTGCCCGAAATCTTGTTGACTCTAAACAAGAGGCTTGAATAAAAACAAAACAAAACAAAACCCACAATAATATAGTAAATTTTAGTTGTTATGTGCCATTGAGTCACTTGCAATGTATAGTGACCCTCTGTACAGCAGCTCTGAACCCTGACCTGTCCTGAACCAGTCTCACTAATATTAACACACCAACCCCCATTGTCCCAGATACTGTATAAATCCATCTCATCTGGGGTTTTCCTCTTCTGAGCAGTCCATCCACCTTTTCAAACATGATGTCCTTCTTCAAGGACTTGGTGTCACCCTCTTCAGACAGATATATTTGTTTTCTTGACAGTCCATTGTATGTTCAAATCTCTTCTCCAGCATCACAACTCTTCTGTCATCCTTAGTCATTGTCTAGCTCTCCGAAGCATAATAAGTCATTGAGAAGACCATGGCCTGGATTAGGTGCATCTTTGACTTGTATTCTTGATGCAAAAATTAATTAAGTCTTTGTAAATCCTCTATTCTCTGGAAGTGGTCTGATGGTCTGGTTTAAAGCTTTACCCCTCTCCCCAAAAGAGATTTTTTAATTTGAAAATTATTTATTAAGTTAGACAACTATCAAATATTGTATTATCCTTTTGAGTTAAAGCATAATTACATTCCTAATGGGGGCAAGGATAAAGGCAGTCAGTTCATTAGAAAATAATTGAGAGGTTGAAGGTATTTCAGTAGATTGTTGTTGTTGTTGCTGTTATGTGCTGTTAAGTCGTCTGTGACTCATAGCGACCCTTTGTAAACAGCCCTAAACTCTGCACTATCCTGTGCCAATCTCACCATCTCCAACACACCTACCCCCATTACCCCAGGCCACACCTATTGCCTTATCTGCTAGTTCAAGTGTGTTCTATTATACATAGGGCTTTTGAAGGCCTGCTATTTCAGAAGTGGATGGCCAATCCTTCTTCCTAGTCTGTCTTAATCTGAATGTTCAAATTTAGAAAAGTATCTAACAGACAAACATTTTACAGAGCAATGCAGATGAAAGATCTTTCCCAGGTCTTCCATTTATTGGTACTACCTAGCAAATGAGATTTTTCTAAAATGTATGAAACAAAACCACTGAACCAATAAGCAACATAAGCAACAAGAAACAATAAGCAACCAATAAGCATTAAGAAAAGCTTGACATTGTTAATGATTTCATCTTATTTGGGTAAAAAATCAACACACCACCAGTATTCAGAAGATCAGGAGATGTATTACACTGGGCAAGTCTGCTGTCATGAAACTCTCTAAAATACTAAGCATCAGGGATATTCGTTTGAAGACTAAAATGTGCCTGATTCAGACCATGGTCTTTTCAATCACTTTCTGTGTATCTGAGAGTTGAACAATGAGTAAAGATGACAGAAGAATTTATGTCTTTAAATTGTGATATTGGAGAAGAGTACTGAATATCAAACAATTACATTGGAAAACGTGCAGCCATAATGTTCCTTGGAAGCAAAGCTTCATCTAACACACTTTGGACATGTTGCTAGGAGAAGCTATTCCAGAGAAAAGGATATCATGCTTGGAAGGGTTGGGAGTCAGCAGAGGAAGACCCTCAATGTGATGGATTGATAGTCGCTGCAGCAATGGGCTCTATTGTGTTAGAGATGGTGAGGATAACACGGGCTAGGGCAGGGTTCAGATCTGTAGTTCATAGCATTGCTATGACTTGAACTCGACTCGAGAGCACCTAACAGCAGGAACCAAGGATATAATTTGTACTGTCAAAGAAACTGCACTTAAATATGTAACCACAATTGTATCTTTTCCATGTACAAAAGGAAGACATCATTTGCTTAAATATCCTAGCATAAATGAGGTTACCTGTTTCTCAGAACAATGAGCTGCTTTATTTTGAAAATGTGGTACTTTACTGATTTGCCAGCAATTTGTCTAGTTAACATTTTTCAGCGAAATGTTTATACACTTTCACAATGGCTCATTCAATTCAAAACTGGTCCTAGAACAGGTATGTTCACTTATGTTCTTCCCTAACTAAATACAATGCCCTCTAAATACAAATATTCTCAAGAATTACACTTTATAAGCAGAGAAATTTTGACAAAAGAATCACTTGGACTGATTTGAGTCAATAAAAACAAATAGCCTCCTTGATGGGATTTTAAGAAACTCCTAATTTTTACTTGAAGTCAAACCTCAGATTATAACCACCCGTCTTCTTATTCTAATTTTAAAAGATTGAAACACACACGTTCTTCTAAAACTGTTAGTCTTTTGAGTTCTGAGAATAGTACAATTCTTTTCTCCTTTCTTAAGAACATATATTAAATTTATTTCCATAAAGAAAGTGCTTAATGGCATGAATTATCTGATTCAGTCAGATTATAATGTTTTTCCTTCCTTTTTGATTTACTCTAATTTTGAAACAGTAAATGACTATACAAGATGACAGCAAGAATTAAATGTGTTTTATGTTCATGCATTTTGGATTAAAGATCTAAATAAGGGATGTTAGTTTTTACATGAAAGTTTGTTTTACCACAAATTATTTTTCCCAGTTACCTTAGCCTTTGTTCAACCAGTTTCAACTTCCTTTTAAAAATAAATTATGCTAACTATGATCACTAATATTTTTTCAAAAAGAAATTAAGCAAATATTGCTAATTCTTCCATTTTCAAGTTTTCAGAAAGTCTGATTGGACAAGGTAAGAATCAGAAACAATGAGAGAAAACAAAAGCTACTTTGGACAAAGATTGTGAAAAGTAGATTGAGAATGATTTTTTCTAGTATGAAATGAAACATTAATTTTTGCAAGATTCAAAATGTTAACAATAAACATATCTCTAAGACAGGGAGGATAGTTGTATCAGAGTTTAAACTCTGAAGCACTTGTTTTATAGAAGGCTGAAGTGTGCACGGAGAACCCTAAATTCATCTTGATTCTTGAGATAAATTCAGACACGATTAAGTTCTTTCTGACCAGTAAAATAACATGTCACTTTGCCCTCAGGAAAAGCGCAGTTCAAAATAGATTACAGCTTCCTGGCAAACACTAGAAGGGGTAACTAATGGAAGCAGACGTTGGAATAAAGAACTTGGGAGGAAGCACCAAGGAAATATCTTAGATGTGTGTCTAATGACTTAGTAAAAATAGCCATGGCATCCAGTGTAAGTTGAAAGTTACAGATGGAGTGACTGACAGCGTTGTGCAATCACATCGATGTGTAGTTGTGTGGTTTAAACTCCAAAACCAACAGTGTAAAGTTTTAAAATCCACAACTGTGAATTTTTCTCAGTTATGGTCCTTTACTTGCTTCCATTGTCTCTCTTGCAACAATAATGGATTGTAATTGCCACCTATTATGATGTGGTGATAATTTTCTTTGTCCCCAGTACCATAAATAAAAGTCATGGCTGTGATTCTGTGAACTTCTTCAGAATCATGTGGATAGTTTCCCACAATCCAGAATGATTGACTTTGTCTTGTTTAAGACTTAATAAAGGGTTTCGTAGCATGAGGTGAACATTATTAAAAAAGGCAACAGTAAAGAAATCTTTCTAGAACACAAGTAGATTACAACTTTGAATCTGGGATATCTTTTTCTCCCTTAACACATAAGTTAAAAAAAAAAAAAAGAAGAAGAAATAAAATCCAGGAAGTAAGGATATTTTTGAAAGGATGAAAGTGTAGCTGCTGAAATATACTGAAGCAATAGGCAAAGTACACTGAGTATGTGATGAAACATTCTATAATAAATGGAATAGAATAATTGCAATTATAGGTATTTCTGTCATCACAGGAGACTAGAGCGAGGGCTACATGGTGGAGGGGACCTGGGGGAGGGTTTGTAAAACAATGAAAGAATCTTTTCTTCTACTTTTCCATAATTTTTGGACTCATGTACTTATAACTTGTTAGTCAAATTTGTGTCTTCTAGGTTGCAACACCCCCATGATACATCTTCAAGGATATGAACATGTACGGCCAAGCACAATCAATAAGAGTGCATCTAAATTCCAAAATCAATCTCCATAATAGTCTATGTGTTTCCTACTGCCAAAGGGGCCCTTTAGAGTAGTGAGAGAAGATCTTCACCCTGAAACCCACAGCATTCCTTTTCAGCAGGAAGTAGCTAAGAGAATACGCCATCCCCTTTTCCTTATGACTCAGGGTGAAGTCTCTCTCAGGGAGGAGTGATAGGGAATGGCAAAGGACACACTGACAAAGAAGATTAATCAGAACTGGCTTTAACAAGCACTGTGGCATTTGGACAAGAACAAACTGGGAGGAGGGTAGAGAGAATAGTGCAACAATGAATGAGTGGAAGCCCAAAATCTCTGTAAATGTTCATGAAAATTAATAAAATATAATTATAGAAAAAAAGAATAATTGCAATTAATTATATAAAATAAAATGTATATGAATGACTGAATAGACATTTTTTTAAAGTTTTTAGATTCATTAAAAAGCTTTCTTGAGCACATATTGACCAAAATAATAATAATAATAAAATACATTCTTCTTAGAAAAAAAAAAATTTAACCATTTACCCAATTGACTCTCCATTGGATTCTTGAGGTAATAAATCCCACAGAATGAGATTGCTCATTTTTCTACCAAGAAGCCACTAGTGGATTTGAACCATCAAAGGTGCATAGTGTTTGGAGTCATGGTAGACCTTGTTACAGACTAAGCCACCAGACTTCCTTGACATTTATTGAGGGTAACTATTTGCTTAGTGAACAAGTTTTATTTCATTTCCCCCCAATATTATAAAGCAGATACTTCTACTGTGACTGATAGCTAGTATGCTCTCTGCTGCTAGCTGAAGGGTATATCCAGAGATACATCCAGAGACACCTCAGAAAAAAGACTAATGATCTATGGCCAGAAAATAAGCTGGGTAAATCTCTGTGGAACAGAGTTGTTCTCTGACATAGAGGGCTCAAGATGGGTCCTTGTGATGGAAACTAATCTTATTACTTACTGTACTTTACTGTATTTAATTTATATATATTATCTTGAGGATATTGGTAATATACCTAAAGTACCACAACTTGGAAAACCAAGGCTCTTTTGTCTGCTTTTCCAACCATTATGCAACAGTACCATGACAAGAATTGAGTCCATAATCCAATCCTATGTACTTATTATAAGTTTTGCAATTTTAAGTGTATAGGATTAACTGTCGATGAAAACCCACTGGAGCTGTGGATGTGACTCTATGGTACACAATAACAGCAATAGGACAAAATTACCAGTTCATGTATAAATTAATATTTTTTCTGTCCCTTGGAAAAATAGGAAGTTAATAAACCTAAATAAAATTATCAACAATTCTTTTTTTCTTTCTAAATGATTTATTAATTATTCTAACAGTGTAAAATTCCACTTGCTTCATATCTTCAACAGCTTATGGTATGTCAAGAAAGAAATAGAAATTCAATTATCCCAAGATATATTCTGATCGTAGAGATTAAATAACCACTTCTGAGAAACGCCGGCAATGCAAGACGCTCCTCAGTATGATGTTCCAGGTTCTCGTAGTCTCTGTACTTCCTGAATCCATGGGCCTTTGGACTAGGAGTAAAACTGAGTTTCTGAAAGTATAATGACTCATGACAACATCAATTATCTCTTTTACAGAACTGAAAATTTTAAAGTTTTAATATAATACTAAAACCACCTTTCTTAATTTGGGCTTAAATTTAATTACTGCTGTTAGTAGTTACCAATGAGTTGGTTCTGACTCTTGGTGATGCCACTTACTACAGAACGGTATTGGATATACTCTAGTTCATTTTTGTTGTCACTATGTATTTTAAGTACCTTTAAGCCTAGTGACTCATTTCCTAGTTTTATCACTCACACACACAAAAACAAAACCAAAACCAAACAAACAAAAAACACAAACAAACATCAAATTCATTGCCCATGGAGTCAGAACTAACTCATGGCTGACAATTAGCAGATTTTCAGAGGCTGAAACCACAAGGGAGGAGACAAAGTATTCATCTCCTGTAGGGTTGGGGTTATTTCAAGCTACTAGATGAGGGCATCCTTTGAGTTAGAAGCACAACTCTCTACATGACTACGTCACCAGTTCTCCCTGCTGTACTGAACATTATTCTGTTGCGCTCTATAGCGTTGTCACTTGTTAAATATTTGAAGTAGATTCTAAGCCTCTTTTTTTCCCCTAGTCTAGAATCGCCACTGAAAATTGATTATCAGGATTGACTTTATGATATTTGAAATACTGGTGACAGAATGTCTACTACCATGGTGGTATGCAAGCCATCTCGGTATAACTCAAAATAAAATTACAAACAAACAAAACAAAACACCAACTCATGGCTGTGGAGTAAGCACCAATAAGTGAGTTTACAAGGCTTTAAATTGCACAGATTGCCATTTTATTCTCCTGTGGAGCTGCTGGTGGATTTGAACCAGTGAAGAGTTTAGACGTTTGAACTTAGCAGCACGGCTCTCTATGGAATAAGCCGCCAGAGCTCCCTCCCTGTATGACAACAACCAGAAAGTCCAAAGCATATTGGCAAAAGAAGGTGAAAGAATTATTTAAATAAAGACCAGACTATAAAATAGAGGAAAATGCATTTAAAAGACAGAAGACATAAAGTGCTAACCTCTCCTCCTCTTGACCATAGATAAAGTATAAATTACTGAACCATATAGTGAAGGAGGAGTTTCTGTGAAAACACAGCTTACTTGCAGTTTTGAATTGGTAGAATCAATGTGAATGCATCTACCACACCTGAGAAGGTGAGCAATAATCTCACTAGTGCCTACTAAAGACACTTAGTTATTTCCTTTTCCAATTCTTCATAGAACTCTTCACCTTACCACACCTTTTTGTAGTGCATTTCCTCTTGCCTTCATCCCAAACCATAAACTACTCATGTGCAAACCACTGAGAAATAGATTTCCTTCTAGCAAAAACTGAAGCCAAACCAAACCATTTGTGGCCATCAATGCAATGCCAACTCATAGTATCTCATAATATTTCCCAGACTGTATTTTTTATTAACAGACTGCCACATCTGTCTTCTATAGAGAAGTTGATGGCTTTGAACAAATGAACTTTACAATTAGCAATCCAACTTTTAAACATTAACTCACCACTAGGGTTCCTTTCTCATCAGCACAGCATAGTATTATGAGTCTCCTAAATTGTACAGAACCTTCGGTTTCTTTCTTTCTTTTTTAAATCTACCTGTGCACATTTGAGAAACAATTATCTAACTTGCAGCTTAAAAAGCCATCTATTAGAATATTCTCTTGGGAAAATAAAAAGCCAGGAAGGATTAGCTTTCCAAGAGAGATGACAGTTGTTTACATGCAAATATAGTGCAATCCAGCAAATCTGCAAGGTTTATTTTTAGCATAAACTCAGCTATTTCATTTTCCCTTCCAACTGAGTGAAAGCATTAAAATGATTAATGTGATCCTAAACCACTCTAAAGACTCTTGCTAGAAAAACAGGAATTAGGCAACATATAAAATAGGAAGAAAGGCTATGAAAATTCTCATTTCACCTCATTTCCCTTTAAATACTTTTCCCAATTATTTTCTTTCTCTAGTATTTTATCCTACCTAGCCTTATACTAAGGCAAGCTCTGGTAACCTAGCAGGTAAGGGGTTGCAGTGCCAAACCAAAGGCCTGATGTTCAAATTCCGCAGCTGCTCCAAGGAAGCAAGACAAGCAGTCTCCAGTGTGATTTATAACCTTTGAAAACTTGCCGGAGAGTCAGCTATGAGTTGTTTCCAAGTCAAAGGCAAAGTACAAGAACAAAAAAAGAGCAACAGTCTGATAGTTAGGACCCCCACTTGGTATGCTTAGGTACTGGATTGGTAACCAATTGATCTGTGGCTTTAATTTACAAGTGAAAGATGGAAAGTCGCCTCCTGTAAAGATTTAGACCCTTGAAAATATGATGAAAGGTCATTAAGAGTTGAAAGTGAATCTACAACAGTGGGTTTGGTAGTCCAAGGACCTAAATAAATAAATAAACAAACAAACAAATAAGTAAGTAAGTAAATAAATAAAATAAAAAAGGAATAGATAGTTTCATAAAAGAGTAAAATCGCATTGCTTTGGAGAAAACAATTTTCAAGTTGTGCTGTTTCTTTCAATTCTGAATTTTAAAAATAAGTCTAAGTATACTAACAATTATTATAAGTGTAAACTTCTGATTAAATTTCAAGAGCATAGGAATTTAGGGAAGGGAAGAACAACAAAATACATTTAAAATACTTTTCATAGTTATTACTTTTAGAATGTCAGCCTACACAAAATAGTTTCCTTATTTGTAAAGATATTGTAAAGATAGTTTCCTTATCTGATTGAATTTGATGCCCTATATTTTGAGATAATTAAAACCAATCTAATATGGTAAAAAAATCATTGCCTTGGTAATAGTTAATATTATTGGTAGGCCTAAAGAATTGGAATATTAAGTGAATCAATTAGCTTCTATGAGCTTTAGTTTCTTTATGATTGAAAGGAGAAGAATGGAAAATTAAACCTATTGCCTCAAGTTGAGTACAATACATGATGACCCTCTACTGGGTTGTTGTTGTTTGTTGTTATGTGCCGTCGAGTCGTTTGAGACTCATAGCGACCCTATGTACAACAACCCTAAACCGTGCTCTATCCCGTGCCAATCTCATTGCCTCTGACACACCCATCCCGATTAACCCAGTCACTGAATCAATCCACCTCATAGAAGGTCTTCCCCTCCTGCGCTGTCCCTCTACTCGACCCAGCATGATTTCCCTCTCTAAAGACCTGTCTCTCCTTACAACATGTCCAAAGTACGTCAGGCGAAGCCCCAGAATCCTTGCCTCTAAGGAGAAGCCTGGTTTAACCCTCTCTAGGATGAATCTGTTTGTTTTCTAGGCAGTCCATGGTACATTCAATACTCTTCTCCAGTACCGGGTACTTGAGGTTAATAACAGGAGACTGAAGAGGATGAAGAGGATTATGGACTTCAGTGAATGGCCTTTGAATCAGCAGCACTACACACAATAACACACAATATTATCCGTTTTCATTGTTATGTGCAGTAGAGTTGACTTTGACTTGTAGTGACCCTATGTACAACAGCTCTGAACTTGGGTCTATACTGAGCCAATTTCATTATCTTGTCTCTGACACACCTACTTCCATTACCCCAGTGTCACTGAGTCAATCCATTTAATCCAGAGTCTTTCCCTCCTGCGCTATCCCTCCACCCTTCCAAGTATGATATCCCTCTCCAAGGACTGGTCTCTCTTGGCATTTGTTCAAAGTATGTGAGACAGAGCTTCAACATCCTTGCTTTCAAGAAGCAGCCTGGTTTCACCCCTTGCAGCATGGACATGTTTGCTCTCCTGGCAGTCCATGGTATGTATACTCAGTACTCTTCTCCAGTCACACAGCTCAAAGACATCAATTCTCCTTCTATTGTCCTTAGTCATTATCCAGTTCTAGTATGCATAGCAAGTAATTGTGAAGATGATAGCTTGGATGATGCATACCTTAAACTGATATCATTGCTCTTCAGTATTCTCTACAAGTCCCTGAAAGCAGATTTTCCCAATGCAAGTCATCTTCTTATTTCTTAGCCGCTGATACCAAGAGTATTAATCATGGAACCAAGCAAGCTGAAGTTGTTAACAACCTCAGCCTCTTCTCCATCTGTCATGATGATGCCAGTTGGCCCAGTGGTGAGAATCTTTATTTCTTGATGTTGAACTTCAATCTGCATTGAATTCTGGAGTCCTTGACCTTCTGCAGCAAAGACCTAAGGTCCTTCTCTGTTTTAGCAAGTATGGTTATGTCATCTGCATCACACAGGTTGTTGATGAGTCTTCCTTCAGTCCTGATGCTGCATTCCTCCTCATAGAGTCCAGTCTCCAAGATGATCTCTTCTGCATATAGACTGAAAGGGTAAGATAAGATAATAATAATGATAATAGATAAGATGCATCCCTGATGTACATCTTTCCTGATTTTGAACCATACAAT
>NW_006399784.1:14357715-14371455 GCF_000299155.1 Elephantulus edwardii
ATTTTGGCCTCAGAGGAACTCCTGTTCTGTAACAGTACATGAAAATTTTGAATTCATGTGCATTTCCTGGGAAGAGAGTCCATAGATTCCAAGTTCTCAAAGGTGTCCAAGTCTAGAAAGTGGTTTTTGATTTCTTAATAACCCTGACTCTTAATTTTTTTAGGGGAGGTTGAGTTCTAACTAACAGTGTTCTGTTTTATTGAACTTAAAATTCAAGTGATAAAATACAGCATATTGCTATTTCCTGTTATGCACCTGGAATTAAGCTTAATAAATAAAACAATGTATTTTTTAGCCAGGTTATTCCATGAATCAATAATCCTGAGGTTCCTGAAAAACCTTTGCCGTCTAAAAGCTGGTCCAAATTAAATTACAAATTCCATTTACATCAAGATATATCATCCATAAAAAAGCCCCTCGTTATTTTATACATAATAGGGTTTATCTTGAAAAACAGATGGAAAGTTACCCAGAGGCAGGTGGTTCGTGTACACATTGGTTATCTAAGAAAAGGCAAGTTTGGCTTAATGAGGAAGTTTTATTCAGTTAAGATTGTGGGAGGACATTTTCCCCTTGAAACAAAGGCTTAATGTTGAAATATTAAAGCTTTCAAAAGAAAAGCTGCTTTAACAATAATGGTGAGTTTCGTCTGAGTGGAAGAAAAAAGGAAGAGTCCAGAGATGGACTAGATAAAATGTATGAAGAGCCTGACCAAAGTGTTGACACAATGAGGTAATGTGTTGACTTGAGGAAGAAAGAGCTTCTTGCTTGGTCAGTTTCATTCTTTTAAACTCTTTTTTCTCCTTGTTTCGTGTGATAACATGCAAACTTTATGGATTAAAAGGGCCAAAAATTTTTTTGGAAGATGTTATCATTCTGAGTTTATGTATGTAATTTTGGTCTTATTTCCTAAAGAACTTCCCCTACTTTATGTAATATTATGAATAATTTATTATTGACTGTCCTCTTGCTTAAAATAGATTTATCACAATAAACTAGTTGCTTGGTTACAGTTATCCTAAAATACACTGCACCATGTCAACATGTATGCATACGTATAGTACTACCCATTGGCAATTCTTGTCATTAGTACAGAAATATATATTGTTGTTGTTGACTGCCTTCGAGTCGAGTGTGACTCATAGTGACCCTATGAACAAAAGGCCTGAAGCCTACTACAACCATCTACATTTTTCAAAGTTCATAGAGTTTCTGCAAGCATGTTGTTGTATGGGAAGTGGATGCCGTACACACACACACACACACACACATATATAATCACACAAAGCACTTGGAAGTGAGTTTAATTTGTTTTATTATTTCTAATTCAATTGTTCTTTAACAACATTGCATGATTTCTTCTGCATTGGATGAGGAAAAACATAATAAAGCTGTTAGTCTTTCCTATTAGGGTTTTTTTTCTGGTTCTGCAGCATTTGCTCTCTATATAATAAAGAAATATAACAATATGCATAGGGACCTCTGGTGACCTAATTGAAAGAAGCAATGCTACAATCCTGAAGACACGTGGTTTGAGATCTCCACAGGAGAAGGACGGACAATCTCTTCCCATGCAATTAACTGCCTCTGAAAACCCATTGGAGGGTCAGCTATGGGTCGATTTCAACTTAACAACAATAATATGCATGCTGTGTGTGATATACAGTCAATGCTGACTATTTTGTGTTAAAACAAGAAGTGTTTCATGAGAGCATACTCTTTCAACCTGGGTTCAAATTTTTTTTCTACCATTTTGAAGGTTTTTAATCTTGGAAATTGCTTAAAGTTTCTGGGTCTCAGAACATTATCTGTAAAATGATGGAAATAACCAGTGCCTATTCCAGAATGTGTGAATTATTGGACGAGATAGTTACTATAACACACAAAATCTTGCCAAAAATGATTAAAAGATAAACTGGAGTTCTACGTCAAGAGATAACTGCCAGAAATTCAAGCTGGATTCAAAAGAGGCTGTGGAACAAGTAATGTATCATTATGCTCATCAGATGGATCTTGGTTGAAAGCAGAGAATATTAGAAAGATGTTTACTAGTGTGTTATTGGCTATGCAAAGCCATTCAACTGTGTAGATCATAATAAGTCATAATTATAATTTCAAAGCCCTTGATTATGCTAATTTGAAAGCCCTAAATTGTGCTAATGAGAAAACTATACAGGAAAGAAGTATCATTTGAAAAAAACAAGGAGATACTGCATAGTTTAAATTAGAAGTGTGTGTCAAAGTTGTATACTTCTGTACCTGTTCAATCTTTATGCTGAAAAATAACTCAAGCATACCACCAAAAGTTGTTATTGTTAGGTGTTATAGAATTGATTGAGTCATAGCAATTCACTGTTGTTGTTGTTAGGTGCCCATTGACATAACAACCCTTTGACAACAGATCTGAACCCTATCCTATCCTGTTCCATTCCCATCGTCTCTCACACACTTGAGCCCATTGCTAAAGTCACTATGTCAATTCATCTCTTTGAAGGACTTTGCTTCTTTCACTGACTCTACACCTTTCCAAGCATGATGTCACTTTCCAAGGAATAGTCTTTGCTAGCAACATGTCCAGGAGCTCTGGTGATCTAGAGGTAAAACATTACGCTATAATCCCAAAGGCACACAGTTTGAATCCAACAGCTTTGCAGTGGAGGATGGGCAATCTTTTCCTCTGTGATTTACTCCCTCTGAAAACCCAATGGGTTAGTTTGGACTTGATGACACAGAACAACAACAAAACAACATGCCCAAAGTATGTGATATGAAGCTTCACCATCTTTGCTTCCAAGGAGCATTCAAGCTGCAGTTTTTTTTGAGACATATCTGTTTGTTTTATTAGCAGTACATGAGCTATTCAGGTAAATGACTTATTATATATAAAGTACTGACTTTTTTTCACCTGACAATGTTTAACACATATCAGTTATTACAACTTATAAATGGAACTTAGTTCTTGATATCACTGTCTCCACTCTTCTTTAATGTATTTAAAATACCATTCTAATTTTGGAGTTTTGCTTCTTGATTTGAATCCATTCTTTACAATGAGAACTCATTTAAAGTTATTCCCTAGAAATTTCCAGACTCCTTAGTGCTCTCTCTTGCATACATAAGAAATGAGCAGATCTCTGCTTCCTTCTCAGGGCCTCATCCTCCATTCAGAGTCCTATATGAGATACTATTCTGACACTGCAGAAAAATAGACTTTATATTTTTTTATTCTAGATTTATTCAAAGGAGATATGTTCAACATACCTCTTGAACTTCCACCATAAACTCCTTTGATCAGATTTGGGCAAGAACAATTTTTAAGAGTTGCTTAAACTCTGAGAATTTTATATTATTTTTACTTCTCACTGGCCATCTCCATATAAATACTCAGAAAATAATTCACATTCAACAGATCCCAAATTAATTAATCATCTTCTCTTTGAAAGAATCTCTTCTCCCACCTCTCAGTTATCCTTCCTTTCCCACATATTGCATTAGGCTTTAAACTTCTTCCTCAACATTCTAATATAGGCTAGATTTCAAATTTTGTCAAACTTTCTCCACAGGATATAGGTAACCCAAAATGATCAGTTGAATTTGAAGGTTGTATGTTTGCAATAGAGTAGATGTGTAGGATTTTATGTTCCATTGCCTAATTCTAAGAGTATGTTGTTTTTGTTGTTAGGTGCCATCAAGTCGCCTGCAACTCATAATTATCCTATGTATGTGAGCTCTCAACCTTGTTGTATCCTGAGCCAATATCATCTCTGACACACCTAATCCCATTTCTCCAGTCACTGAGTCAATCCATCTCATCCTGGGTCTTCCTCTCCTGTGTTGTCCCTCCACCCTTCCAAGCATAATGTCCCACTCCAAGAACTGGTTCTTCCTGGCTGTGAGCCTAAAGTGTGTGAGACAGACATTTAAAATCCTTGCTTCAGGGAGCAGCCTGATTTCATCCTCTCTAAAACAGACCTCTTTATTCTCCTAAAAGTCCACGGTACGTTTAACACTCTTCTCAAGCACCATAACTCAAAAGCATCTATCCTTCTTCTATTATCCTTAGTTATTGTCCAGCTCTCAGATGCATAGCAAGTAGTCACAAAGATCATGGCCTGAATTAGGTGGACCTTAGCGTCCAGTCTGACATAATTGCTCTTCAATACTCTAGAGAGGTCTCTAACAGCAGACTTGCTCAATTAAATTTGTCTTTTGATTTTCTGACTTCTGGTGACAAGAGAGTTGATTTTGGAACCAGGCAAGGTGAAATTATCAGCAATCTCAATTGCTTCTCCATCCATCATGAGCTGCAAAAATTAATCCAATTGTAAGAATCTTTTTTTTTCTTGACATTGAGCTTCAATCCATATTAAAGACTATGGAAGTGAAAACAATAACAACAACAACAACAAAACAACAAAACTAACAAGACCCCAGGAATTGATGGAATATCAATTGACATATTTTAACAAACAGACGCTGCCTTAGACGTGCTCACCAGGTTATGCAAAAAAGTCTGGAGAATTGCCTGGTCAACTAACTGGAAGAGATTTGTATTTATTCCCATTCAAAAAAAGGTGACTCAATAGAATATGGAAATTATTGAACAATATTACTAATACCACAAAAAAGCAAGATCCTGCTGAAAATGGTAGAGAAATGACTGGAACAGTATACCAGCATAAGACTTCCAGGTGTGCAGGCTGGGTTTAGAAGAGGCCATGGCACTAGACACATGATAGCTAATGTCCGACAGATCTTAGATGAAAGCAGAGAGAACCAGAGAACTATCTGTCTGTTGACTATGTAAAGGCATTTGACTATGTGGGTCAAAACACATTGTGGCTATAAACAAAAGACCTAATGCCTTTCTATAATTGTCATCATTTCTCCAAGTTCATACAGTTTCCACTGGCATGTGGTTTAAGAAGTAGATGCCTCTCCAGCTTCCAAACCTGTTTTACATATGGGAGCTCCACCAAACACTGTCCACATTGAGAGACCATTATGGTATTTGATATTCCAATTGGACAAGGTTCAGCATCACAGCAAACCCTGATTAATTCAGTACAACCAATTGAAAAAGAGTGATGTATGAAGTAGAAGAATGTTCCTCCATATATAACGATGCTAGTATCGCTTAGCGGTGGTTAAGTGTCGTCAAGTTTACCCTATTAACAAAACCTGAACTCTGTTCTCTAACAAACATCATTTCTGTACTATTTTCTTGTAAATTGTTTATATAGAGGCACAAATTCTTTAAGTAATATTAAGGGAAAAGGTCATAGCACACCAACGTTTCATTTTTTCTTCTTTAAGAGACTGCCAAATCGAGAAATTTATAATCTGAAGAGGATAAAATCAATGAAAGGGATCTTCTAAAGATTAAATCCCTATGTGCATCAAAACATTTTCCCAACAGGATGAAAAGAAAACCTACTGACTGGGAACAAACATTTGGCAATACCATCTCACACAAAAGTCTGATAATGAACGTTTACAGAATACTCCTGGACCTCCACAAGAAAAAGGCTGATAACACAATTACAAAATAAGCAGAAGACATGGAAAGAATTTTTACAGAAGTAGATACTTAAATGGCCAACAGACATGTAAAGAAATGTTCAAAATTAATGGCAGTAAGAGAGATGCAAATAAAAACCACAATGAGATACCTTTTTATTCCAGTAGCAATAAGTGGCAAAGTTTAACACGACAGAAAGTAATAAATTTCAAGAAGGATGAGGTGAGATAGGAACTGTTATATAATGTTGATGGGATTATAAAATGGTACAACCACTCCGCAAGGCAGTTTGGCATATTTTCAGAAAGTCGAACATGGAAATTTCATATGACCCAGCTGTTCCACTGCTTGGAAAATATACTGAGAAAAAGAGAACTGAGGCACAAATGGAGATTTATACACCAATGTTCATAGCAGCATTATTCACCATCACAAGAATATGGAAACAGCTCCGATGTCCAACCACAATGGATTGAGAAATTATGGTACATTCACACAATAGAATACTACACAGCACACAGGAGCAATGATTTTGTAAATTACTATGTAACTTGGGAAGGACTGGACAGCATTATGCTGAGTGAACTAACTCAGTCTCATGAGGACAAATAACATATATGACCATTATTGTAGAATGAGTATCAGGATCCAAGGGGGAGGGAGAATGGGTAAAAACAGAGGGTTAAGAATGGGTGGGGAGGGGGGTTAATCATAGGGTCATACAATTTGGTAGATGGATGGCAATAAAGGAAATGGGAAAGATCCAGTGTGAGAAACAGTATGTTCAACCTTTGTAAATAAACCAGTATAAAATAAAAAAAAAAAATCCACCTTAGAGAAAACAAGCATATGTTTAAGAAGTAAGCAAATCTAAACATAAGAAGGTTAGACAAAGTCAACTCTTTTTTTTTCAATTTTTGTTTTCAATTTTTAATAGTGGATATTGGTATAAGTTTCATAGGTTAATGTGCTACATTGGCTCATTTAATTACTGAGGGATCCAAGAAAGTTAAAACCTTTAACAACAACAAAAACAGCTGCTGAGGTTGCTTATGTTCAACCAAATACCTCATGGGATTTGATTTCTTAGTTTAGAAGCTTAGGGTTATAATTATATCCCAATTAAATGGACTAATATGCATATTTTATGCTTCTGTTATATCTCTTAGTACCTTGTATAATGTCTCAAGTCTCGAAAGTTTGCAAGTGGCCATTGAAACAACAATAACTGATCTCTGTGTGAAGCAGCAGAGGAAGAGAGTCAGGAATGTTGTTGTTGTTGTTATGTGCTGTCAAGTCGCTTGCGACTCATAGCGACCCTATGTACAACAGCCCTAAACTCTGCTCTGTTCTGTGCCAATCTCACTGTCTCTAACACTCCCATCCTAATTATCCCAGTCACGGAATCAATCCACCTCATAGAGGGCCTTCCTCTCCTGCGCTGTCCCTCCACCCTCCCAAACATGATGTCCTTCTCCAAGGACCGGTCTCTCCTCACAACATGTTCAAAGTATGTTATATGGAGCCTCAGAATCCTTGCCTCCAAGGAGACACCTGGTTTAACCCTTTCAGGACAAATCTGTTTGTTTTCCTAGCAGTCCATGGTATTCTCAATACTCTTCTCCAGCACCACAGCTCAAAGGCATCAATTCTCTTTCTATCCTCCTTGGTCATTGTCCAACTCTCTGATGCATAACAAGTGATTGTGAAGACCATGGCCTGTATCAAATGCACCTTAGTCTCCAGAGAGACACCGTTGCTCTTCAGTACTTTGGAGAGGTCCCTAACAGCGGACGTTCCCATGGCAATGCGCCTCTTAATTTCCTGGCTACTGGTGCCAAGAGTGTTGACTGTAGAGCCAAGCAAACTACAGCTGTGTAAATGAAATGTGAGAGTATTTGCCTCCTTGAACCACTACTCCTTTTGCCATGGAAAAATTCTTAGAAGAATTAATAGTGCCTGGCTGTGGTTGTTGTTATGTGCCGTCGAGTCACTTGCGACTCATAGTGACCCTATGTACAACAGCCCTAAACTCTGCTCTGTACTGTGCCAATCGCACTGTCTCTGACACTCCCATCCAGATTATCCCAGTCATTGAGTCAATCCACCTCATAGAGGGCTTCCCCTCCTGTGCTGTCTCTCCACCCTCCCAAGAATGATGTCACTCTCCAAGGACTGGTCCCTCCTTACAACATGTCCAAAGTATGTTAGATGGAGCCTCAGAATCCTTGCCTCCAGGGAGCCACCCGGTTTAACTCTTTCCAGGATGAATCTGTTTGTTTTCCTAGCAGTCCATGGTACTCTTAATACCACACCACACCAGCACCACAGCTCAAAGGCATCAATTCTCCTTCTATCTTCCTTAATCACCGTCCAACTCTCTGAGTGCCAGCTATAGTTTTTGAATATTTTTATCAAAGATTGTTTGAAGGCACTGATCAAAAGGAATAAAATGCAAAACAGACTTTTGAATGTAAACCAGACTTTCTGGAGCCATGGAGCCTGAATGAACTCTGATACTGCTGCCTAAGATTATCTTTAAGCCTTAAACTGAAGCATCTCCTGAAATCTTCTTAAAACTATAGTTTAACTTTTTTTTACTATTTTACATATATTTTTTACTTTTTCAAATTAATTTTAATAAAAATTTACAGAGATTTTGGATTTCCATTAATTCATTGTTGCACTTTTCACCCTGCCCACCCTTTCCCCCCGACCCCCAGTTCACTCGTCTCTTTGAAAAGTAAAAGAAAAAATCCTTCATTGGTATACAATCCACCCCACCCCCCACACCCGGAGTACACTCCACTATGCAACCTTAATTCTGGACTCTTATGATAACCATAATACTCTATCATATGTCACTTTTAAACTGTTCTCTCCCTCATCTGTTTCAATACAGTATACATAATTAATCCAGTTTTTCTCTGTCTTACCCCCACCTGATGTCAGTCCCATTCTACAACAGTGGCACTATGCAGTATTTGTCTTTTTGTGACTGAGATATTTCATTCAGCAAAAACTATAGTTTAACATTAACTCGCAAAGAAAGTCTATCCCGAAAACTGGGCTCTTTTAAGGTTTATATGGGATCAAATTTACAACACCAAATTGAAGGGAATCATGAAATAAAGGAAGTATATTAGTGGAGTGATCAGTGATTCCACATGTAATCAGTGGATCAACATTAGTTGCACAATGAATGTTATCAGTATCACTGAATTATATTTGAAGAAACTGATACATTTATGTGCTCTTCTGTAAATACTCTTAAAGACAAAAATAAGATTTTTTAAAAATCCACTCAAAGAGAAGACATGCATCCAAGCCAAAAAAAAATCCACTCAAACTATCTTCCGACAATCACAAAAGATAACTTAGTAAAAATTAAATGAAGCAAATTCAAAATTTAAATGTAGTGTGCATTTTCTTAGAAGAAACAAATTTTTTGTGTTTGTGTGTGTGTGATCTCTATTTAATGTGAAAGTTGGACATTCAATCAACTATCTTATATCATTTACTTCTGTAGATGGGAAAAAAAATCAAACTTATCTAAGAGAAATTTTTATTATTTTTAGAGTTAAATGGAACTGTCAAATTTCTTAATAGCTTTATTTTTGCATAATTCTTTAAAAGAGACAAGCAAATCATCACTTAAAAAAATGTTTTGGATGAGGAAACCAGGTCAGAGAGGTCAAACAATTCCTCTGGAATCACATAACTCTGTGGCAGAGCATTGGATCAAAGATCAGAAAACCTGGCATAAAGTCTTCTCACAGAGTGTCTTCTATTTTGAAAGCAAAAGCCTTTGACCTCATATGAGTCACTACCAAAGTGCCTTAAACCTGGAATATGATAAGAGCTTTCAAAATTTAAACAAATTACAGCCCTAAAGAATAGCCACAACTTTGTCAAACCACCAAATAGTTGGCAGCTCTTTCTTTACACTTCGGGGTTTTCTTACTGGAGTTCAACTTCAGGTTAGTCAAGAGGCTAAAAGGACTATGCTTTATATTATGATGTTCTTTCTCAGGAGATCTCCTGTCCACAGAATTATTCAAACTTATCAGTCAGATACCATTCTAGTCAAGAGCATAGCATTCCCAAATGGGTGAAGTGTGATGATTTGGTTGGTTTTGTAAACTAGAGCTTTTTTTCTGATGCAGATTTGAATCCATTTCACTAGATGATAAGCTGCTTTAGAACAAACCTAATTCATGCTCAGCTCTGCATTCCTAAGGCCTAAAGCAATTTCTGAACTACAGAGTAAAATAAAGAATTTCGCATGGATGTTCTGCTGGAGCATCTTCAGTCTTGGATTCCTTATATTCCATAGCCCATCTTACTGACATTGAGGATTATGGGGGAAAATTACTGAGTCCATCTTAAGATTCCTTTGGACACTTAGATCCATTGATAAGTAGACTGGTATATGAGTTGTCTAATGCCATAATAATTCTAAAGATAAATAAACATAATAATGCTGCAGACAAGTTTTTGGCCATGAGTTTAAGGATTATCTATTTGGTTATAGAGATCTAAACTAGAATACACAGAGCTCATTCATACATGTGTCACCATGCAGGTCTCTTCTGAGCTTAACTTAACTTTTTCACTTGTCTGATGTCTATCTAGGGTTTCAAGAAGCTGTGCTGCAATCCCGAAGGCATGTGATTCGTGGCCACCAGCTTCTCCATGAGTAAAAGATGGGCAATCTCCTTCTCTGTGATTAACTGCCTCTGAAAACCTGGAGAGTGTCAGCTACGGGTCGGTTCTGACTACAGTACACAACAATATTCACAATGTCTACCTGGCCAACTCTGAACAATTGGACCAGATTTGTCATCTAACAATGTTACTTTAGCAGAGTCAGAGGAGAAATACAGATTTCCTCCCATCTTCCCTTACTATTGAGGGAGGTAGATAAGTGAGAAAGAAGGAAGATGAAAGACAATAAGTCAAGGCTAAGCCTCAAAACTGGTCCACTGTCACCTCAACCATACTCAGTTGCCCAAAATAAGTCACAGATTTAGCCTAGTTCAAAAGATGGGAAAACAGATTCTACTTCTTGGTGGAAAAAGTTTAAAAAGCAACTTTTATTAATATGAAATACATCAAAATACATAGATACAGGGAGGGAAATATGAAAACTTAGAACTGCCTTTATAATCACTATATATTAGAGCCTAAAGTTCAGCATTTCATATATCTTTTTCTGTGAATGAGTCACTTTGTAAAAGTGATCTCCACCTTCTCTCTCAAGGATGTCACTTTATGGACTAATATTCCTTTGACTCAAACTCAAAAGTATTTTCAATTGCCTCATGTGCATGGGATAGCTGGACACTAAATGAAGACTATTAAAAAAGAACTGTGCCTTTTAATTGTGATATTGTTGATAAATAGGAATATACCAAAAACTGACAAAAATAATACACAAAAAAAGGTATATTGGTGGATTCAAAACACTCCTTTGAGGAAAAAGTGAGATTTCTTCTCACACATTTTGACCATTTTATTAGTATACTCCAGTCCTTTGATAATGTTTTCATGCTTGCTGAAGTAAAAGATCAGCAAAAAATAAGAAAATCCTTAATGAACTGGATTGGCACAGTAGTTGCAGCAATGAGTTTAAGCACAGCTGAAGAATGTGAGGATGGTACAGAATTGGACAAGGTTTCCTTCTACTATACATAGAATCTATTGAATTAGTATGAGCTGCTTAGCATCTAACAAAACAAAAACTAGTCATAGAGTGGTGTACCTGGATAATAGAAATAGTTAATGGTTCAACTACCAGTTGAAAGTTGGTGGCCCAAATATAACCAGTTGTTGTGGATATGTATTGTTGAGTCAGAATCAACTCATAGCCGAACCTAGAGTGGGTTTCCAGAGGCAGTTTCTCTCACGGAGAAACTGGTAGATTTGAACTACATACCTATGGGATTGCAATGCAGTTTCTTACCACTAGATCAGTAGAGCTCCCTAAATTTATTTAGTACATAGCAAAAATTAAACTAAGTAAGCACTTCCTTATTGAATAAAATACAAAAAAGGAGAAATTATTCAAACACATTGTACCTTTGAAGTTATTCCATTTGGATTATAAAGACTATACAAATTCTTAAAAATATTTTCCTCAAAAGAGAGGCCTGGCCTTCTACTTTTGAAAAGTCACAAACTTAATACCCCATGACACAGTTCTACACTTTGTACATGAGGTTAACATGAGAGGGAGCCAATTCAACTGTAACCAACAAGAGTAATAGAAAAAGTCCAGGCAGTCACCTAGCAGAATATGTGTCCACCTGTCAGAATAGGTTTCAAGGTGACCGCCAATCAGCATGACTTTGTGTGTGACTGAACACTATCTTTCCATTTCCCACAAGGGAAATCTCTTAAAAGCACTGTTTTTAGAGAAAATATTTTCCGTTCTTGTGAAATACTTGAAGCAACATATATTTAGAGTCCATGAACCACCTGGAATTCTGTATAATGTTGAATGTGCTCATAAATGCATTAGAAAGAGGTCTGCAGTTAACCAAAATCCTAAAAATAAAAAAAAAAAAAGTCCATGACCCAAAAAAGTTAAGGACAACTACTTCTTTGGATTATACTGATAAATAAATTAGTACACTAAAATACTAGGGAGCAGAGCAGACTTCACTCTCTAATAGAGCACTTTTGGATTCCCTAATACAGTAAATAATAGATGTAGCTTGGGAACATTTGGGGCACCATAAAGAGCATCTAACCAGGTAAATCTGTAGGACTGAGTCTAATATGTCTGCAGAGAGGTTTTGTAGGAGGGCCACCAGCAAGAGAAAACCTCATTAGCCTTCTAAATATTTCCAGCTTGATAATATTTCATAGTGATGTCAGCTTAGAAGGAAACTAGGTACACATATAAATACACATTCCTCCCTTATCCTAGATTTTTATTAGTTGTTATTAGTTGGTTATTGAGTAGTTTGCTTGGGAAAGGGGAACTAGACCATGAGGATGGTTATGACAAAACGAGAGAAGAAAAACAACCCAGAGAGGACTTGAATCTTTTAAAGTGAACTAATTACAGTATTTCCTGTTCTATGCAAGAGGCCTTTGTGGCACAAACCATTAATTATTTGTCTGCTAACTGAAACGTTGGTGATTTCACTGTGTCAGCAAGAGAAAATCCCTCCGATCTGCTTTCATAAAGATTAACCAAAAATCTCAAACCCACTGAATGATGGCAAATCAGAATTGTGACCCATTTTCCCAAAAATGTAGATTTTATAGAAGGAAACTGTGTCTTACTCCTGCACAAGTGATGAGTTTGAATCTCTAACCTTTCATTAACATTTGTTAATGAGCAGGAATTGACATGAAAGTATTTAACAACTGTTCCACATAGAGAATTTAAACAATTCTTATCGTTATACTCAATGTAGTAATGTGCAACTACAGTACGATAATGTCTTCTATTGATTTTTATTGCGATGAAGAAAGACCTTGAGATTGTAAAGACTTCATGCATGTCTTAGTCCAAGATAGCGACTCTTCTTCTCTACCTACATGAGGTGGCCAAACCTGCATGGCTTGAGGCCAGTGCAGACACACGGCTGTTTGGTAAGTTTTCTTTTGTTTTCTTTTGTGTGTGTATGTGTGTGTGACATAGAGAATATAGAAGGGAAGAAGCATTTTTGATGATGAATATTTTGAGGAGAAGGAATGAAATGTTTGGTGACTTAAGATTAGTTTTAGAGGTAACAAGTTGGCTAGCCTTTTATAAAACACATTTCCCATCTATCAGTGTTTACTTTTACCTTGATTTTTATTTCCCAATATTTGAGTCACTTTTGGCTTATACTTAATTTTTGGTAGCTTTTTGGGAGTCACACTGCTAACTCAAAGGCCACAACTTCGTGGAAGTTCAAATTCACCAGCAGCTTCACAGATGGACACTCTATTGTTTTGTGATTTACAGCCTTGAAGACACACTGGAGAATAAGCTATGACTTGGTTCTAATTCAAAAGTAAAGAGGGGTTTTTTTGTTCGTTTTTTTGTTTTGTTTTGTTTTTTAATAAGACGTATCATATCCATACGGTTACAAGGAAGTCCAGTGAATACCACTATCATTAAGATATATGCACCAACAACCAGAGCCAAAGAAGAAGAAATAGATGATTTCTACCAACTTTTACAGTCGGAGATAGATCGAACATGCAATCAAGATGCA
>NW_006399784.1:14383072-14386763 GCF_000299155.1 Elephantulus edwardii
AACAACAACAACAACAGGGGATATTCAGTACTCTTAACCAATATCACAATTCAGAAACATCTATTTTCTTTCGACTTTTTATTCATTATCCAACGTTTAAATCAACAGGAGACAATTGAATATAACAGGGCTCCGATCAGGTTCACCTTAGTCTTTAAATTGATAACCTAGCTCTTCATCACTTTGAAGAGACCCTTAACAGCAAATTTTTCTAATGAAACATGAATTTTTATTTTTTGACTGCTGTTACTATGCTCATTGATTAGCATGAAAAGGAAATAATTGGGGGAGCTCTGGTGGCCTAGTGGCAAGAAGCTGTACTGCAATCCCAGAGGTACACGGTTCAAATCCATCAGATGCTTTGCCGGAGAAGGAGGGACAATTTCCTCCTGTACCTGTCAGATCTGATTTGATGGTACATGCACAAAAAATAATAATAAAAAAATAAAAATTTTAAAAAGGAAAAAAAGGGAAGGAAATAATTGACAGCATCAATTTCTTTTCCGTTTATCATGATGTGCCTATTGGCCCAGTGATGAGAATTTTTGTTTTCTTGAGGATGAAATGTAATCTATACTGAAGGATGTTGTGGGATGTATCTCTCCATAAGGCTTTTTCAGTGTAGATGACTGTGTGATTGGGTGAGACTGTGCAAGTGAGGTGTGTTGGCCTATCCACAAAGGGATTGACTATCTACTCTTCTGCAATGGGATTGGTCAATCTCAACAATCTACAAGAGAATAGGCTAGTCTCAATAATAAAGTTAATAGCTCTAGCTGCTGAGAATAGGAATTCTCCCCACCCCCTTCCCCACCAAAAGGAATTTTTCTGCACAAGAAGAGATTTTTCACCTAGCCAGAGAAGACAGAGGTCTTCTCATCTGGATCACCCTTTTATGGAATTAAAATAACTATGAGTTTCTTCCAGTAAGTAAGCCAGATAACCATTTTCCAAATTTCTTGGCATAGACTAGTGACAAATAGTAGAATGTCTTCCATAAATAAAGTCAGAGAAAACAAGGTGTTAGTATGAAGACAATAAACACATTGGTTTAGGAAAAAGATTCTATCTATTTCTGTGATTATTGTCTTGATTATTGTCTTCCTGTTCAAAGGCTTTTTTCTAGCTGTCTCAATTTAGAATGGTGAAAGTGATGGTTTGGAAGGTCACGACACAAGGAAAAGAATGAAAACAGACAGTATTTTTATCTATATGAGAAAAGCCCTGGTAGCAAAATAGTTATGTTCCTAACTGCTAACAAAGAGGTTGATAATTCAAACCTACCCAGCAGCTTTCAGAAAAAAATAATCTGGGAAACTGCTTCCACAAAGATTGTAACCTAAAAAATCCCTGTGAATCAGTTTTACTCTGCCACATTAGGTTGCTATAAGTCAGAACTGATGGGATGATACCTGACAACATCTGTATAAGAGGATTTCATTTAATGGACTTGCTCCCTTCAGTATTTGAAATGCCATAGTTGGATATAGGAATACAATTTTTTTGTAGCTTGAGTAAATGAAATATTTCTTTTTTCTTTAACTTACTTTTTTATTGTGATTTGAATGAAAGTTTACAAAAAAGTTGGATTTCTTTTCATTCATTGATTGTTGCATGGAATATTTCTTGAAAGCTGGTATGATAGTCTGTGTTTTCTTGGTCTTACTGCATGGAAGAGTTTCAATGGTTTGTCATACATGTGGCCAAGTTACTCTCCAAGTAATGACTGGAACTAAGAGAGAAGATACCGTAATGGAAGAGTCTTGCCCTTCAACTGACTTCTAGGGAGCTCCTGTGATATAGTCCATAGGGAATTACACTAGTAACCTAAAAGTTGTGCCTCTCTGAAAATTCCACCAGCGAATCCAAGAGGAAACAAATGGGCCATCTCCTCCTGTGGGATTTACAGCCTCAAGAACCAAATGGAGGATCAGCTAAGAATCAGATCTGACTCAATGGCATTGAATTTTTGCATTAACTTACCTCTAGAACGCTACATGGTATAGAATATTAAGAAAAGTATTTTATCAGAATTTATAGATGGCAATCTTCTAAAAAATGAAAACCAGTATGTGAGCAGATCCTCAATAACAAGCAAATACTCTGAAAGATGTCAAAATTTCACGTTAATTGAATAGATTTTTGTTTAGTTTTATGTGTTTATTGTCTTCAACATATTAAATATAACAGTTCTGAAAGCAAAAGTAAACTTCTGATCATTCTCTGCTGTGTTTGCTAAGTTTTCTCCAACAACATTGTTAATGTTAATTAAGAACACGAACACAGATCTTTCTTTTCAACACATACAGTGACACTAAACCATGTTTAACTCGGTAATTTTTCATCACCAAAATCAAACCTATCACCAACTAGTTGATTACAACTCACATTGACTCTCCATAAAGTATCTGCAGCTGTAAATCTTAATGGGAAGAGACTACCTCCCTTTTCTCCCTGGGAAAGGCTGTTTGGTAGGTTCTAACTTCTGACCTTTGTGGTACCACCAAGACTCTGCTCCACCTCAGACTGGTCTTTTATTTCTGACCAGCTTTCAATTGTGCCTGCAAGTCCTACTTCTCTACTCTCCATGACTCAAATCACTAGTCTGACTTTCTAAGACCATCTTCTCTTCATATCTGACTGGATAATTGATAGCAATGCAATGCCCAAAAGATTTAAACTTTTTTGGTTGGGAAGTTCTAATTAAATTATGCAATACTAGATTATTTAAAAGCTTGCTATGACTACTCTTGCCACTAAATTGAGTAAATTGAGCAACAGAATTTGAGAATCTCACCACCAGAAAATAATAAGCTGAGAAGGTAGAGTGCATGTCCTTTGGTAGCAAAGATTTCTGAGACACTCAGACTGAGAGCAGTAGCCACAGCAGAGAGGCCGAAACCTCACAGGAGACAGAGCAGGCCTTGGGACTGCTACCCCATGTAGCAGAGCTAGGAGCCTTCACTCAAGTTTGCTTGAGGACTAGTAGGGAGACATTATAACTGGCAGGACTAAGAGCTTTATTAATACTGGCTTCAAGCTGTAAGACTGAAGGCTGAGATTCCTGTAAGCACATTTCGGAAGCTGTCCTGCCTGAAAGATCATATCCTGCTGCCAACCTATATAGCCTTTTGATTTTTCTAATAAACACTATTATCACAGAAAAAAAAATCATATTAAAAAAAAAAACCCCACAAAACTCCCACCAAAACCAACCAAACAAAAAAGGTGGAAAAGAAATCATTTTGTAACCTCCCCCAAAGATATTATGGCAAGTGCCACTAGATTATAAAAATTCATCAGCATAAGGATATTATTGACTTATAGAAGCAATGAAGAAGGAAGAAGGTCATTGTTGTCTTCTTTGAAAAAAGAACAATTTTATATTTTCAAGCCATCAGAATTTCCAAGTCTGGGCCCCAGGTACACTGTTGATAGCATTATTTTAAACAACATTTAGTATAAAATAACAATCAAAGAATAGCATAAGATGTTTACATGTGAAGATATAGAAGGTTTTCAGTAAAGAGCAATTTCCTGCAGTCAGATTATTTAGGCTCTAAAGAGAAAGAATTTTTTACCCATTCTGTAGACTTCCAAAGAATGTTTATTCTCTGAAGCTGTACCCTTCTTGCATCATATCTTTATATATCATATATATATAATATCTATATATATAGCATTATATATA
>NW_006399784.1:14386863-14392343 GCF_000299155.1 Elephantulus edwardii
CGGTGTGGTTGGCGCAGGATAGAGCAGGGTTTAGAGCTGTTGTGCATAGGGTCGCTATGAGTCGGAAACGACTCGATGGCACATAACAACAGCAAGACGTTTTGTTAGAAACATCATTCTGAAGCTCACTACTGGCTCTGCTATTTCTGGACATTCATCCATTGTTACAAAAATACTAGTAAAAAAAAAAAATACTGGTAACCAGCCTTTCCTCTTTGTCCTAATAACAAGTATCAGCAAGTTATGATCGTTTCTGTCCCTAGAAGAGTCTCCACAAATATGGGTTCCCTGCCTTAGCCACAATAATAGTTGTCAATTTCTTTTACAAATCCTATCATTTTATCTCCTACATACAGAGAATTTTTTTTCCTTTCATCCTTTTCATTACTTTAAATAATATCGAATTTATTTTACTATTAGTAAACTTAGGAATCCTTGGCTGCTACAAACGGTGAATCACTAGGCTGCTAACTTGGAGCCTGAGTTCACCCAGAGGAACCTCAGAAGAAGTGTCTGGTAATCTAGATCTTGAAAACCAGTCAGTGAAAGCTGTAAGAGTGCAGTTCTATTATTATAATACCTGGTGTCCCAATGATTCAGAATTAACTCCAGGTTCACTGCAAACAGAAAAGGCCAGTCAACAATTCTCATTTTTAAAAGAATAGGGTGTTTTTTTCCCCTTCCCTCTACTGTTGTTGTTATGTGCCCATCAAGTTGCTTATGACTCATGGCTACCCTACAATAGCCCTGAAATCTGCTCTATCCTGTACCAACCTTATTGTCTCTGACCCTAGTCATTGAGTCAATGCACCTTATCAAAGGTCATCTTCTCTTGTGTTGTCCCTCCATCTTTTCAAGCATGACATCCCTCTCCAGGGACTGGTCCCTTCTTGCAACATGTCCAATGTATGTCAGATGAAGCCTCAGAACCCTTGCCTCCAAGGAGCAGTGTGATTTCACCCTCTCTAGGACGAACCTGTTTGTTCTCCTGGAAATCCATGGTATATTCATACTATGAAACTGAAATCATCAATACCGACTGAACAAATAAAGGAAGGTGAAATTTGTAGGGAGTTTTTCTGCAAACCTAAAAGTGGCCATTTAGAATCAACCAGTAACTAACTCCTTGGGAGAAGAATGAATAATCTCCTCCTGTGCCATTTATAACCTCCAAAAACCTATTAGATGGTCAGCTATGAGGTGAATCCCACGAGACAGCAGCGATTTGAGTTGTTTTTAAGTTGAACATTAATTGATTCCAACACAATTGGGATTTTAACAGAGACATCACTGATGTAATAAGAAAACTGTTAATACATGTCAACAAGCTCTTAGAATCCCACTCCTTGTGTTCATCTGTTTTGTTGTAAAATAGTAACAGGAGTGTTTGGGAAATGTTTGGGCCTAGAAAAGCAGCAAGAAAAATGTGCACATTCTTACATAACATGTCTGCTGTTAGGTGTTTCATCTGTATTATTTTATTTTGTGCTCACAGAAAAGCTCATTTCTAAGTACCCAGAGAAAATTTAACATCAAGAAAGAACTTAATTAACCTGCCCAAAGTCTCTGTAGGCAGATTTTGAAGAAAAGATTTAAACACAGAGATGCTGTCTGCCATGACTGCTCTCACACAATGGCGTTTGAATTCTCAGACAAATGCAGAGGAAACTCCATTAAGATTATTGATAAGACTATTTAATTTGTATAAACAAAATCAGGACCAGGAAACATTTTCAGAAACGCTGCAGGTAAGATAGGAAAAAAGGCTTATAATATTTCCTAGAGCCTTTCTGAATGTCAGTGTTTGTTTTCTTTTTCTTTAGACCTACTCCTTGGAAGGAACAGATTGCCTACAGACCAGAATTTCCACCTCATTCTGGGTCTGTCCACAGCAGCTTGTTTTTTTTTCACACTCTGTCCTTGAAAACATTCTTCAAGCCCTAGCATCTTTTTCAAAGTCTGCCTCTTAATTTGTAGCTCAAATGTAGAAGCAGAATTTACCCCTGAGACAACATTCAGAGCCCTCTCTTAATTTAGGGCATGAGTCAGAACCCAGCAGAGACTTCACATGATTCTACAGTATGCTATTCAATTCTTGGCTTCAGACCAGGAGAGAGAAACTCGCAAAAAGAATGAAAAATAATAATTCCTCTAAAATCACATAGATGTGAAAATGACTCAAGATTCTGAAATCCTTATTATATTCATTGACATCTTTGAGTCCAATTTCAGCACTGTTCAAGGAACTTTGGGTTTTCATCCAAACAATTGCAATAATTAAATCATGTGTGTTCATGATGCCTACCACTTGCTGCCACCAACAGTGCACTAATCTCCAGAGAGGACTGAAGAAATCAGGGATAATTATCTCCTACTGCTTATCCACAGGAAACATTTGCACTTTTTACTGTAATACGTTGTAGGAAGTAAATTGCATATTTGGCGTCTCTGAACAAACAGCTTGAAATGATAGATTGAAACAAAGAAGATGAATTTAGATGAAATGCATGGATGAATATATAGCTCTAAATTTAGGTCACAAAAAATTCCACATAAATACAGATCAGATAAATGCAGTCTGAGAGTTGGGTCAGTGGCAGGGAATTAGAAGCATATTATTTAAGGTTTAAAATAAATTTCTGTAATGAAGAAGCTCTCAAAAGATTAAATGTTATTTCTGGTTTCTATAATAAATACCTCCAAACCAAATTCCCTGCCATAAAGTCCATTCCAACATCTGACAACTCTATAGTTGGAGTACAATGTTTCCATAGGATTTTCAAATTTATAAATTCTTTAAGGAAGCAAACTGCCACATCTTTCTTCTAGGGATGCATTGTTGTTGTTGTTGTTGTTATGTGCCATCAAGTCATTTGCGACTCATAGAGACCCTATGTACAACAGCTCTAAACTCTGCTCTGTCCTGTGCTTATCTCATTGTCTCCGACACACTCATACCGATTGCCCCAGTCACCAAATCAATCCACCTCCCAGAGGACCTTCCCCTCCTGCGCCTGCCCTCCACCCTCCCAAGCATGATGTCCCTCTCCAAGGACTGGTCCCTCCTTACAACATGAAAAACTTGTCAGATGAAGTTTCAGAATCCTTGCCTCCAAGGAGCAGCCCAGTTTCACCCTCTCCAGGATGAATATGTTTGTTTTCTTAGCAGTCCATGGTACCCTCAGCACTCTTCTCCAACACAAAAGCTCAAAAGCATCAATTCTCTATCTATCCTCCCTGGTCATTGTCTAGGTCTCTGATGCATAAGAAGTGATTGCAAAGACCTTGGCCTGTACCAGACTCACCTTAGTCTCTAGAGACACACCGTTGCTCTTCAGTACCTTAGAGAGGTCCCTAACAGCAGACTTTCCCATCACAATATGTCTTTTAATTTCCTGGCTGCTGGTGCCAAGAGTGTTGATTGTGGAGCCACACAGACTAAAGCTGTGAACAATCTCAATCTCTTCACCAACCATCCTGGATGTTGCCAATTGGTCCAGTGGTGAGAATCTTTGTCTTCTTGACATTAAGCCTCAATCCATATTGAAGGCTGCAGTCCCTGAACCTCAGCAACAAGCGCTTCAGGTCCTCCTCAGTTTCAGCAAGCAGGGTTGTGTCATCTGTATAACGCAGAATGTTGATATATCTTCCACCAATCCTGGTGCCACATTTCTCCTCATAGAGCCCAGCCTCCCGGATGAACTGTTCTGCATAGAGGTTGAAAAGGTATGAAGACAGGACACATCCCTGGTGTGCGCCCTTCCCAATTTTGAACCATACAGTGTTTCCTTGCTCTGTTCTGACGACTGCTTCTTGGTTCGACTATAAGTTTCATATTAGCATGATCAAGTGTTCTGGGATTCCCATTTTTCTCAGAGTCAGCCACAGTTTGTTATGGTCCACACAGTAAAACGCCTTTGCATAATCAATGAAGCACAGATAGACATGCCTCTGATATCAAACATTAGCTCCAATATCACTAGTACCATGACCCCTTCTAAAGCCTGGACTTCTGGAATTCTCTGCTGATGTGCTATTCCAGTCGTTTTTGGATAATCTTCAGGAGAGTCTTGCTTGCATGTGAAATCAATGATATTTTTCTATAGTTTCCACACTATGTTAGGTCACCTTTCTTTGAAATGGAAATGAATATAGATCTCTTCCAGTCAGTTGGCCAAGTGGTTGTTCTCCAAATTTCTTGATACACTTGGTGAGCACATCCAGGGCAACATCTGTTATCTGGAATACTTCAATTGGTATACCATCTATTCCTGGAGCCTTATTTTTTGCTATTTCCTTTAAGTAGCTTGAACTTCTTCCTTCAACACCATAGGCTCTTGCTCATATGTTTCATCAAATTCTTCTGTGTCTGCCAATTCCTTTTGATACAATGACTCAGTATATTCTTTCCATCTTCTTTTGATACTTCCTGGATCATTTAATACTCTGCCTAAGGCATCCTTGATTATAGCAACTTGAGGTTTGAATTTGTTCTTCAGTTCCTTGAGCTTAAGAAATGCTGAGCGAGTTCTACCCTTTTGGTTTTCTGACTCCAGCTCCTTGCACATTTCATTGTAATATTTTACTTTGTCATCCCACACTGCCTTTTCAAAGCTTCTGTTCAGCTCTTTAGTATCTTGAATTCTTCCTTGTGCTTTGGCTTCTCTGAACTCCAGTGCAATATTCAGAGTTTCTTCTGGCATCCATTTTGGTCTTTTCTTGCTCTTCTGTCTTTGTAGTGAATGTTTGCACTCTTCTTGGATGACACCCTTGATATCCTCCCACAACACATCTGGTCTTCACTCATTCGTGTTCAAGGCCTCAAAACTGTTCTTGAGATAGTTCTGAAATTCAGATGGGATAGACTCAAAGTTATGTTTTGGTTCCTGTGGATTCGGTTTAATTTTCCTCAGCTTCAGCTTGCACTTGCATATGAGAAGTTGGTGAATTCAAAATTCAAATTTAAACCGTTTTGTTTAGTAGCCCAAGTTAACTTATTTTACTACAAAGGTTCCTCAATTAAATGCATGTTATTTTTACTTGTAGGTGCCAAGGAGTTAACTGGTACTCAGAACAACACTATGAACAACTCTGAACCTTATCCTATATTGCTCCATCCTCAGAATCCACACCATATTCAAGTTCTTTGCCACAGTCACTGTGTAAATCCATCTCTTGAAGGTCATCCTCTCTTTTGCAGACCCTCTAACTTTCTCAGCATCATGTTTTGGGTTTTGCGCTTTTAAACAACTGGAACCTCCTGATAACATTCCCAAGATATGTCAGACCAAGTTTTACCTTCTTTGTTTTAAAGGAGCTGGACTTAAAGACAGATTTGTTTCTTTTTTTGGCAGTCCAGCAAAGGAGGTTGAGTTTTCAAGTATGGAAATATAAAGGAAAAGGAACAGTTGTAAGCAGACACTGGTGACTGGGACATGGAATGTGAGAACCATGAATGTAGGAAAATTAGATATTGTTAA
>NW_006399784.1:14403328-14441560 GCF_000299155.1 Elephantulus edwardii
GACAAGTTGTTTAGGAAATGGATGCCACTCCTGCTTTCAAACCTGTCAGAGAATGTTATTGGTTGAGTTGCCTGCGATGCATAGTGACCCTATGTGCAGCAGCTCTGAACCCTTCCTTGTCCTGAGCCAATTTCACTAATTCTGACACACCAACCCCCATCACCCCAGTCACTATATCAATCCTTCTCATCCAGGACTCTTCTGAGCATGATATCCTTCTCCAAGGAATGATCTCTCCTGGACACGTGCTCAAAGTAAGTGAGGTGGAGCTTCAAAATCCTAGCCTCCAAGAAAAGACTTGGTTTCATCCTCTCCAAGACAGACCTATTTGTTCTCTTGGTGGTCCATGGTATGTTCAAGACTCTTCTCCAGCACCACAACTTGAAGGCATCTACTCTTCTTCCGTCATCCTTCATCATTGTCCAACTCTCTGAAGCATAACAAAGAATTGAGAAGACCATGGTCTGGATTAGGCGCACCTTTGTATCTAGACTAACATCGTTGTCAGCACTCTGGAGAGGTCTCAGACAACAGATTTTCCCCAATATCTTCCTTATTGCCATCAAGTCAGAAATGATTTAGAGCTGACCACCAGCAAATTTTCTGAGGTTGTAAATCACATAGAGAAGATGTTCATTTTTCTCTTGCAGAAAGAACTGCTGGGGGTTTGAACCACTGGAGATGTGTGGCCTTTGATTTAGCAACACAGCTCTCTGTGGATTGGACCATTAGAACTTTCTTTTTCTTTAATAATTGCAGGTATTTCCACTCTTTACACATTTTCTCTCTTTCTTTCCTGATCTCTACAGTCTTCATCCATGTTTTCCTTTAAAGAGAATCAAAGACTATTCTACTGTTTTCTGAGAGAGAGAGAGAGAGAGAGAGAGAGAGAGAGAGAGAAAGAAGAAGAAGGAGGAGGAGGAGGAGGAGAAGAAGAAGAAGGTGACGAAGAAGAAGAAAATAATAATAATGATTGGGCATATCTGCATATCTGCTGCCAAGGGCCTCTTTACAATATTAAGGAGCAATGTCATTCGCTTGCTCCAATCCATGGTATTTTGATATGCATGTGAATATTTAAAAAGGAATAATAGTGAAGTCTGAAGAAGAATTGATGCTTTTGGATTATAATGTTAGTGAAGAATATTGACCAGTCATAGACTGCCAAAAGAGCAACAAATCTGTGTTAGAAGTACAGCCATGGTAATTTGTAGAAGCAAAGATAATGAGATTTCATCTCATGGATTTTGGAAATATTATCATGAGGGGAAAGTTCCTGGAAAAAATACATCAAATGTGGAAAAATGGAGGATCGAAGAAAAGGAAGATCCTCAGTGAGATGGACCGATGTACTGACTACAACAAGGGTTTAAACACAGCAGAGAGGCAGAGTATGGTGTAGGATTGAGCATGGCTTAGTTTCATAGGGTCACTGTGAGTTGGATTTGACTAAACAACACCTAAACTACAAAAATCACTAGGAAATACATAGCATTCAATATTCTAGTGAAGATCTTTCTTATTAAAGATATGTATATTAAAAAAGATATGTATAAGTACCCACTTTTATATTTTTGGTAAAATTCAGTATAGTGGTGCTGCAGTTCAATAATCATCTGCTATTCAGAAGGTATCATCCTTGCCTCTAATGAGCATTTAAGTTGGTATTCCTCTTGCTTGTTCTCTGGACAGTCTATGGTATATTTGCTCTACTTCTCCACCACCACAATTCAAAGGCTTCTATTCATCTTCAGTTCACACCTCTGTTTATTGTGGCTTTGTTCACAATAGCAAAGAGTTGGAAACAACACAAGTGCCCATCAACAAACAAACGGATAGAGAAGTTCTGGCATATTGACAGAATGGAATACTATGCTGCATTGAAAAACAAGGAACTCATTAAATATACTAAATGGGTGAACCTGGAGAACATTATGCTGAGTGAAAAATCTCAGCAACAAAAAGACAAATACTGCATAATGCCACGGTTACAAAAGAGGACTGACATAGGGGTTGGGGGGAGACTAAGAAAGAGGGATAAATAATGTATACTGCATTGAAACAGATGAAGGAGAGAACTATTTAAAGGGATATATGATTATACATTAGTATTATGACAGGAGTCCCAAATGAAGGCTGCATAACGGAGTGGACTTGGGGGGAAGGACTGTATAACAATGAAAGATTTTTCTTTTACTTTTCAAAGAGAAGAGCAAATTGGGGCAGGGTGGGCAGGGAGAAAAGTGCAACAATGAATGAATGAAAATCCAAATCTCTGTAAACTCTGTTAACATTCATTTAAAAAATCGTTGTTTTGATCAGATACACCTTAGTCTTTTAAGAGATATAATTGCTCCTTAGCACTTGGGAAAGGTCTTTCATAGTAGATTTCCTTAGCACAAAACATCTTTTGATTTATTAACTGCTGATAAAGACTGCTGTTATGGTTTCTGTTGTGGGTGTCGATTGTGGGTCAAGGTAAAATGAAATAGTTGAAAACTTTAATCTCTTCCCCACCTATCATTATGTTGCCTATTGGTCGAGTGGTTGGAAGCTGTGATTTTTTTCTCTTCTGAAGCAAGTGTTTCGAGTCTGGCTCATTTTCTGCAAGTAAGGTTGTGTTATCTGCAAAAAGCAGATTATTGATGAGTCTTCCTCCAAATCTGATGTTACATTCTTTGTCATATAGTCTCGCTTCTTGAGTGATTTGTTTAGAATACAGATTAAATAGTTATGTTGTCAGGAGGGGCTAGTCCTTGTAAAAAGACATCATGCTAGGAAAATTAGAGGGTCTGAGAAAGAAAAGACCCTTAACAAGATGGGTTGACACAGTGACTGTAACAATGGGCTTATGTATGTTTTAGAAATCACGAGGATGGCATAGTTTAGAGCAAGGTTTCTACCACCTGTTCATAAGTCATAGTCAATTCAACAGCATCTTATGACAACAATAGCAATATTCAGAAGGTTGGAGGCTTGAAACCACTCTGTGACTCTGCAGGAGAAAAACCTGATGATCTGATTCCTTAACAATTACAAAACCGTCTTCCTTTGAGTCTATCCCAACTCATAGCAGCTACAGGACAGAGTACAACTTCTCTATAGAGTTTCTGCATTTGTATATTTTAACAGGAGCAGATTGCATCATCTTTCTCCCGAGGAGTGGCTGGTAGGCTCAAACCATTGACCTTCTGAAAATGGGTTCCAATTTCTACAATTTTGGTTAGTTACTGACAGTTTAACCAACTAGCTACAACATGTTAAGAAAATCCCATTTTTTCAATGTGCTATTCAGTCAACTCTGACTTGTAGGGACCATGTGCACAAAAGAACTAAACATTGCCCATTTTGCATCATTTTCACAATCTCCACCACGCTTAACCCCTTGTTCTGGTCACTGTGTCAATTTATCTTGCTGCTTCTCTTCCTCTCCTTTCTGACCCTACTTCTTCTTTCTAAGCATAATGCCCCTTTCCAAGGACAAGCCCTTCCTGACAACACGCCCAAAGTATGTGTGACAGAGTTTCACCATTTGTGCATCTAAGGAGCATCCTGCCTACACGTCTTCAAAGACCAATTTGTTTGCTCTTTTCTAGTTAATGGAATATTCAATATTCTGTGTCAACATCACCATTAAAAGACATCGACTCTTCTATCTTATTCATTGGCAGTTCTATTCTATTGCATGGATTTGCTGAGTCGATAACTGAGCCATTGATGCTCAAGAAAAACAACAGTATACTTGAAACAGTAACGTCATTTCTCCAATTATTCACATCCATTTTATAACTAAAACTGAGGTTACATTCACCATGAAGAACTATTCCTTCAGAAACCTTTCTGTTTTAACCAGGCTACAAAGTATTATTTACTTCTCTGGGAATGAAAACAAAAGCCTGTGAGCTGCTGTGCTTCAGAGAGTTGAGGATACTCTTGCTGTAGAAGTCTAGCACACAGCTCATCACATGCCAGGGAGGAAGACTCCACAAGTGAGAGAGCACAACATTTTCCCCGCCAATGTAGATACGGAAACAATCTCTGAACACGGTGGTTTCTGACAATAATGTCCATTATAAAGGAGAGACGCTTCTCCCCAAAAAATTACCATCTGAAATACTACTCTTCCTGGGAACAGACTACAGAAATCTTCCCTTAAATAAATAAATAGGGAAGGAACTAACAAATTATTTTTTTTTCAAGGAAACTGGCACTTATTCATACTTGTAAGCTGCACAAATGCTAGGCTGAGAATTAAAGCTTATAATTTGTGGAACCAGTTCTCCGCACAAGAGACTAAACACAGACAATTACAAATGATAAAAAAAATAGACACTAAGAATCCTTCCCTCTGTTTAAAGATATGCTTATTCAAAGCAATAGGAAAGCAAGCAAGTCTGGAAAGTTGTCCTGAAGAATGTAAGCAGTGTTGAAGGGGCTGCTTACAAATCAAACTTCACAACAACTTCAAGGTGTCCTAGAAACTATTAAATTCATTCTCCCATTGTTTTAGATATAGAACCAGAGAAGCTTGAATAAGAAGGTAAAAGAATTCACACAAGGAAGATCCAAATTGAAACTAGATTCTCTTAAGAGCGTGTTCACTATTCTCTCCCATCAACAAGCATTCTGTTCTGTGAACTGTTATGAGGATCACTGATGGCAGTGTTTAGGTGTTGGACTATTAACCAAATGTTCAAATCCATTAGTTTTTCCATAGGAAAAATGAAAGTCTGTACTTGTTAAGATTTATAGCTTTTAAAAGCCTATGGAGGATTTCCGTGAATTAGAGTTGACCCAACATCAGTGTGTAGATTTGGTTTTCTTTATACAGGGCCTGCCCAGGTGGTGTAGTTCTTAGCACATTGCCCTGCTCATCTGCTTCCAATATCTAACATCAGTGATAGTCTCCTCACATCTTGGAAATCCACTGTAGGGCAGGAATGAGTCAGATTCAATTCCATGGCACTGAGTTGAGTTGGGTCGGGTTTGACCTAATGGCAGTGTTTGTTGAAATATGCCAGTTGGTATTCCATTAATTCCTGGGAAATTATTTTTTTGCCAACTCATTAAGAGCAGCCTGCACTTTCTACTTCATCACCGTTGCCTCTTTTTTTTTCAGATATTTATGACAAAACAATTTAATATTTATTTGTAAATATTGAGAACTTTCCAAATATATTTCTGTTATTGATATAGTTTTACTCTAGTATGATCAAAAAACTTTCTTTTTTGGCTTTCATAATAATTTGTCTTTGTTAAATATTTCTATGATCTTTTAAAAAAATTTTTTCTACTAGTTTAGGTACTTCGGGGGAAAGAAACTGCCGTCTAGCTTGATCACCATTGCCTCTTGATCATACGGTGTTTCTTAAAATTCTTCTGGGACAGCCAACTCTGTATACTCCTTCCATCTTTCTTTAATGCTTCCTGGATCATTCAATATTCTGCCCATACAAACAGTTGTGGCCTTGGATGTACTCACCAGCTTATGCCAAGAAAACTGGAGGACAACTACCTGGCCAACTGACTGGAAGGGATACATATTTATCCCCATTCTATAAAAAGAGGACCCAAGAGAGTGTGGAAATCATTGAATAATATCACTAATATCGCATACAAGCAAAATTCTGCTGAAGATTACCCAAAAACATTTGGAACAGTACATTGACAGAGAAGTACCAGAAATACAAGCTGGGTTTAAAAGAGTTGGTGACACTAGAGACATTATCGCCAATGTCAGATGGATCTTGGCAGAAAGCAGAGAGTACTAGAGGAATATTTGGCTGTGTTTCATTGGCTATACAAAGGCATTTGACTGTAGGGATCCCAAAAAATTGTGGCTAACCTTGAGGAGAATGGGAATCCCAGAAACTTGATTGTGTTCATGTGAAACTTACACTTGGACTAGGAAGCAGTCCTCAAAACAGAGCAGGGAAACACGGCATGGTTCAAAATCAGGAAAAGAGTCCATCAGGAATATGTTCTGTATCCATACCGTTCTATTTTTTAAAATTTTGGTTTAATAAAACTAGTTTCTCTTCAGTGAATCTTTGAACAAGTGCTTATATTCCCGTTCAGTAATCTATATTAGTTGTTCAGTGACATTGGTTACATTTTCATGTGGTGTAAACAATCTCCTTGTTTCTGTTCTGTTCTTATTTCTTTTAATCTAATTTCCCTGCCATTTTATTTTCTAATCTTGGCTTTAGAGTAATTTCTAGCTGTTCGGTCTCACATAGGTAGTTTTTAAAAGGAGTGCAATATTTAAAGGTGATACTTATCCTTTTATTAAAAATAAATTTTTTATTTTATACTGGCTTACTTACAAAGTTCTTATACATTGATTTTCACACTGGCTCTTTATCATTTCCTTTACTCACACCTCCTTCTGCCCATAAAAATGTGCAACCTGATTTGAGGCCACCAGCTGCTCTACAGGAGAGAAGGATAGGCAATGTCTTCCCATGAGAGTAACTGTCTCTGAAAATGTGCCTGAGAGTCAGCTATGGGTAGATTCTGACTCTATGGTATACAACAACAACAGCATAATCACCCCTCTGCCCATCCTCATACATGTTTTACTAGTTATCTTTCTATTTCTACAATATTTGTCTTATATAGTATTTGTCCTTATGATACTGGGTTAGTTCACTTAGAATAATGCTCTCCAGTCCCTCCTAAGTTAAGTGGTGATTTTCAAAATCATTACACCTACATGCTGCATAGTATTCCATCAGGTGAACGTGCCATAATTTCTCAATCCATTTGCTAGTTGTTGGAAATCTGGGCTGTTTCCACATTCCTGCAGTAATGAATAATGCTACTATGAACAAGGGCATACCTTTTCAATCTATAAGCAGAATCTATATCACTTGGAAGGCCGGGCTTTATGAGGGGAAATACAGCATCAGGTTTGGAAGAAGACTCATCAGCAACCTAAGTTATAGAGATGACACAACCTTGCTTGCTCAAACTGTGGAAGACCTGAAGTGCTTGCTGCATAAAGTTGGGGACTACAGCCTTCAATATGGGTTGAAGAAAATCCATATGCTAAGAAAACAAAGATTCTCACCACTTGGCCAATTGATCAGCTTCATGATACAAAGAAGAGATTGAGGTTGTTAGCAATTACAGCTTGCTCAGTTTCACAATTAACACTATTGTTACTCGCAGCCAGAAAGTCAAAAGACAAATTGCTTTAGGTAAATATGTTGTCAGGGACCTCTTCAGAGTATAGATAAGCAAAGATGTCAGTCTAGAGACTAAGGTGTGCCTGATTCAGGCCATGGTCTTCACAATTACTTGCTATGCATTAAAGAGCTGGACAATAACAAAGATGATGGAAGAATTGAAGCCTTTAGCCTGTGATACTGGAAAAGAGTCTGGACTATATTATGGACCACTGAAAAACCAAATAGGTCTGTCTTGTAGAGAATGAAGCCAAGTTTCTCATGGAGGCTAGGATTTTGAAGCTCAGTCTCTCACTTAGGGTGCATGGCCATGAGGGGCCAGTCCTTGGAGAAGGATATCATTCCCGAAAGGGTGAAGGGATAGCAGAGGCGAGAAAGATCCTGAATGAGATGGAATGATGCAATAGCTGGGTCAATGGTGTAAGTGTGTCAAAATCAGTGAGAATGACTCAGGACAGGGCTGTTGTACATAAGGGTGCTATGAGTCACTGGTGATTCAACAGCACATAACAACAATGGTAGTGTACAGATTTTGATAAGGCATACAGAAATTATTCTTTTCCATATAATTGATGTTATAAGAGGGAAAATAGCACATGGAGAAATTTTATAACATTTGCACATAGTAGTGTATGCCATGAAGAAGTGTCTGATTCTATGAATTTTCTAGTGCATAAACTTAGATTGGTGATACTGAAGTGCACCTCCAATCTCTGTTCATTTTTTTCTCTTAGGATAAAAGGTGTTACTGGTTGCAACTCAGAGAAATTCCTTTTACATCAGATCAGGACTGGAACTAGAGTAAGGGTGTTTCTACCCACTGAAATCCTTTTACAATTGATAGGCTTATTAGATCCTGGGAGATCATTACAAAACTTACATAGCACATCATTACATGCATTTATTTTGTACATAATTCAACATACAACACATGGCTCATGATTTGATAGTTTTATTGTTATTGATGCTAAAATTATAAAAGTTAAGTTCTCTATAGTATTAGTAAGGCTATTTTCAATTTTAATTAATAAGACCATATATTTCCTTTATCTTTCAAAAGTTATTTCTTTCTGCTCTACTTATTTTGTAATCTCAAGAGACATTAACATTCTGAGTCCAGATTGTTGTTGCTGTTGTGTGCTGGAGAGTTGACTGTGACTCATGTTATGTTCCAGCAAACTATGACCCACAGCAATCCTATAAACAATAGATCTGAATCCTGTCCTCTCCTAAGCCAATCACACTATCTCTAACACACCTGCCCCATTGTTCCAATCACTGTGTCAATCTTTCTCATATAGGATCTTCTTTTGTGCTTACCATCCACTCTTCCAAGCATTCTGTCCTTCTCCAACGACTAGTCCCTCCCGCCAATGTGTCCAAAATATGTGAGACAAAGCTTCACAACACTTAAATCCATGGAGCAATCTGGTTTCACCCTCTCCAGTGAAGACCTATTTTTCTCCTGGCAGTCCATGTTCAATACTCTTCTCTAGCACCATAACTGAAAGGATTTGATTCTTCTTCTGTCATCCTTAATCATTGTCCATCTCGCTGATGAATTAACAAGTAAAGATCATGACCTGGATCATAACTTGGAGCAAGTGCATCTTAGTCTTTAAACGGAAATTGTTGCTTCTTAGTACACTGGAGAGGGCACTGTCAGCAGATTTTCCCAATGCAACTCATCCTTTAATTTCCTGACTTTTAGTGTCAAAAGTTGACTGTAGAGCCAAGCAAAATGAAATTGTTAACAACCTCAATCTCTTCTCTTTCATTATGCTATTGATTGGCACAAGGATGAGAAACTTTGTTTTCTTGATGTTGAGGTGCAATCCATATTGAAGACTGCATTCCTTAACCTTCTGCAGCAAGCACTTCAGGTACTCCTTAGTTTCAGCAAGCAAGGTTGTGTCATTTGCATAACATAGGTTGTTGAGGAGTATTCCTCCAATCCTCCTCAAAAAGTCCAGCCTCCTGAGTAATCTGTTCTGCAGATTAAAAATGTATGATGAAAGGATGCATCCCTCTTTTCTTGATTTTGAACCATGCAGTTTTTCCTTGCTTTGTTCAGATGACTACTTTGTTGTCTTATATATGCTAGGTGCAAACAAAATCAAGTGTTTTAGGATTCTCATTCCTCTCAAGATTAGCCACAATTTGTTGTAATCCACACAGTCAAATGCCTTTGCATAGTCAATAAAACACAAAGGGATATTCTTCTTGTACTCTTTGCTTTCAGCCAAGATCCATTTGACATTGGCTATAATATTTCTATTGCCTTGGCCTATTCTAAACTCAGTTTGTATTTCTTGCAGTTCTCTGTCCATGTACTCTTCCAATCATTTTTGGAAAATCTTTGGCAGGATTTTGTTTGTGTGTGACAATTTCCATACTTTGTTGGATTACTCACTATTTTTTGGAATGGATCTCTTTCAGTGGACTATCAATCTCTTCCAATCAGTTGGCCAGGTAATTGGCCTCCAGATCTCTTGGTACAACCTGGTTAGCACATTCAGGGCAGCATCTATGCATTGAAATATGTCAGTTCGTATTTCATCAATTCCTGGGCCTTGTTTTTTGCCAATTCCTTCAAAGCTGAACTTCCTCCTTCATCACCATTCCCTCTGTATCATATACTGTTTCAATAAATTATTCTACATCAGCCAATTCTTTTTGGTACACTGACTCTGTGTACTCCTTCCATTTTCTTTGATGCTTCCTGGATCATTCTATATTCAGCCCATAACACCCTTAAGTATTGCCACTTGGGGCTTAAGTTTGTTCCTCATTTCCATCAGCTTAAGGCATGCTGAATGAGTTCATCTATTCTGATTTTCTGATCTTTTTCCCCCCAGCAATCCTATGAACAATAGATCTGGACTTTTTGAGGAGGAATGTGTCATGAGGATTCGAAGAAGACTCTTCAACATCATACATTATGCAAATGACACAACTTTGCTTGCCGAAACTAAGGAGTACCTGAAGTGTGTTTGCTTTGCAAATTTCATTATAATACTTTGCCTTTTCTTCCTGAGCTACCCTTTTAAATCTTCTATTATTCCCTTTGCTTTGGCTTTTTGTCATCTTAAGGCAATATTAAGAGTCTCTTTGGACCTCCATCTCAGTTTTTTCTTCTTTTGTCTTTGCAATGCCCTTTTGCATTCTTCTTGAATGATATTCTTGATATACTCTTCTAGGCCTTCGAAACTCTATGTACAGTAGAGCACAATTAGACCAGAATAACATTATGGTACCACAGGCTGAGCTTTCGCATTAGGAAACACAAAAAAAGATGAACAGCTGCAAACAGACACTAGTGATTAGAAGGTGGACTATGAGAAGGATGAATGTAGGAAAATTGGATGTTATTAAGGAAGAAATTGAATGCATAAATATTGACACACTAGGAATCGGTGAAATTAGTTGGATTTGCATGGAACATTTTGAATCAGACAATCACATAATCTACTAAGCTGGAAATGAAAAGGTGTGAAAAATGGAGTCACATTTGTAGTTTAAAAGACCATTTTTAGGTCCATCTTGAAATACAGTGTTGTTAGTGATAGCATAATATCTGTATGCTATAAGAAAGACCTGTTAATACTACTATCATTCAAATATATGTGCCAACAACTCAAGCCAAAGAGGAGAAAATAGATTTTTACCAACTTTTTATTTCCTTTATAAACTTTTTAATTATTATTAATTTTAATGGAAATTTACCGAGACTTTGGATTTACATTCATTCATTGTTGCACTTTTCTCCCTGTCTCCCCCTCCTCCCAGATCATTCTTCTCTTTGAAAAGTGAAAGAAAAATTCTTTATTATACAATCCTTTCCCCCAAGTCCAGTTCATTATGCAGCCTTCAATCTAGACTCCTGTCATGACAATAATACCTAATCACATATCCCTTTTAAACAGTTCTCTCCCTCATCTGTTTCAATGCAGTATGCATTATTTATCCCATCTTGCTCATTCTCCCCCCAACCCAATGTCAGTCCCGTTTTACAACAGTGGCACCACGCAGTATAAGTCCTTTTATAACTGAAATATTTCACTCAGCATAATGTCCTCCAGAGTCACCCATTTTGAATAATATTGCATGAGTTCAGAAATTGATTGAACATGCAACCTGAGAGGACTGTACAGACTCCATTTTGTGCCTAGCCTCCATCTTAGGCCTGAACCATCAAAATACATGGGAAGATCTTATCTCAAGGTCAGCCATCTGTGCCTGGTGTCCTTGTAAAGTTTAAGTAACCAATCCTGAGGTTTTACGTATGTAATACAAGGACATGTATACGTGACACAGGAAAGGGAAGAAGTGGGCTGACTAGCCTAGGCACAATCCAGTCACAAACTGGCCCATGTAACTGCTGCCCTGCCCCACCAATCATGTTCTCAATTACCTCATCCTGGTAAACTTTCCCTCCCTTAACCCATAAAAGGGCTTGTGAACTGGCACACATGGTTGCCATTTTCTACTGAGTGGTGGACCCTGCATGCATGTTGAAGTTCTGCAGGTAAAGCACTCTTAACCATTTGCGTATGTGAGTCAGTGGTCTTTTGGGTGGCAATTTACGGAGCTAACACAACCAAGATTCATTAATAATAATGAGTGACTGAACGGAAAAGTTGAGAACAAGGAAGGAGCATCAGAAGTTGGAGAACATGGACTTGGTAAAAGAAAGGAGGCTTAAGATAGAATGACAGAATTTTATACAATTAATAACTTGTTCATTGCAACAAGCTCTTATAAGAAACACAAAAGGTCTTTATACACATGGATCTTACTTGATGTTTACACAGAAATCAGATTGACTATATCTGTGGAAAGAATCCTTGGAGAAGTTCAATATCAGCTGTAAAAACTAGGTCAGGTTCTGACTGGGGAACAGATAACTCATATTCATATACAAGTTCAAATTGAAGCTAAAGAAAATAAAAAAAAAATCCACAAGAATCAAAATTTGACCTTGACTCTATCCCACCTAAAAAAAGAAAATTTATTTAGTAGATGGTAGAGCAAGCTTGGAAGCAGAAGTGACATCCGCTTCCGTAATAGCTTGCCTCTGGAAACACTATGAACCTGGAGAAAGGATGAAAATCACACAAGGGTTGAGGACTTTGGCTCATAGGGTCGTTATGAGTCAACAATGACTAGACAGCACTTAACAACAAGAAGAATTTAAGTAAGCCCTACATTATTAAACAAAAATAAAAAAGGAGAAATGACTCAACACATTATGATTTTGAAACTAATCCATTTAGATTACAGAGAATATATGAAATCTTCTGTAATTTGCATTAGTCCTCTGTTGGCCTAGTCGGTAAGAAGTTGCACTGACAACAGAAGCAGTTTGTTTAAATCTACCAAGCTATTTTGCTTGAAATGTTGGGATTATTTGGAGGAAACATCCCTAAATAGTCATCTCAATGACATCTAACGACCACATTTATATGTAACTATGATAAATCATTGATCATTTTATTGAAATGAGTAACTTAATATATGTCATTAAGGTAAAGAGTGAAATCATTTCACAAATATATTGCATTCATATTCTCTTTTTTTCTTATATATTATTCTTTCCTTGATGTGTACTCACACTTCAGGACACACACATACTTCACATAGCTCAAGGACGCAATATGAGCAGTACTGTGCATTTCGCTTCTTTGATTTGCGATTATTTTCTTAAGATAGGTTTTTAGAGGTAATGTTACTAAATCAATCGTGTTGCTTTTTTATTCTTAATATATATTACCAAGTTGATTTTAATAGAAATTGTTGTAGCAATAAGCTACCAACTTGAAAAAAAAAGTAATTGTAAATAATAACTAACAAGGTAGAGTATTTTTCCAATAGTGGAAATTTAATTTGTGAGTAATTTGTTCCATTTACCTTTTTAAGATATATGTGGCTTATGATTGATTGCATGCTGAACTTGTAAATAATGTTTAACTATAAGAAAACTGTTTTTCTATAAGAAAAGCATTATAATTATTTTGTTGTTGTTGTTAGGTGCCATCAAGTCGAACACTACTGACAGCAACCCTTGAACAAAAGATCTGAACCCTGTTCTATCCTGCACCATCCTCACACTACCTGACACACAAGAGCCCTTTGCAGCAGTCACCGTATCAATCCACCTGATCAAAGGCCTGACTCTCCTTTGACAACCCTCCACCATTCGCAACATCATGTCCTTCTTCAAGGAATAGCACCTCCTAGCAACATGTAGCATTCCTGCTGCACCATCTCTAAGATGTATCTGTTCATTATCTTGACTGTTCTTGGGGTGCCAATTCTTTTTTTGTTATCCTTATTCATTGTACAGGTCTCAGATGCATAGCTAATAATTGGAAAGATATGGCCTGAATCAGATGCACTTTAGTCCTCAAAATGAGATTACTACTCTCCCTAACTAACTACACATTTTCCCAGAAAAAAAATGCATCTCCTACCTCCTGAATGCTCCTACCAAGACTGTTATTTGGGGATCTAAGCAAGTTGAAGCGGCTGACAGTTTTAATCTCCTCTCCATTCATCATAATGCTGCCTATTGGTCCAGTGGTAAGAATCTTCATTTTCCTGACAGTGAGATGCAATCTATACCAAATGCTTTGTTCCTTGATCTTCAGCAACAAGTGCTTCAAGTCCTCCTCACTTTCAGTAAGCAAGGCTGTGTTATCTGCATAACACAAGTTATTGATGACTGTGTCCAATCCTGATGCCGCATTCTTCCTTGTATAGTTCAGCTTCTCAAATTATTTGCTTACCATACAGGTTGAATAGGTATTGAGAGGAAATACAACTTTGATGCACTCTCTTTCCAATTCCAAACCATGCAGTGCTCTCCTGCTCCATTCATACAACAGCCTCCTCACCCAGGTATAGGTTCCACATGAAAACAATCAAGTGCTCTGGGATTACCATCCTTCTCAATGTCAGCCACAATTGTCATGATCCACACAAACACCTTTTCATAGTCATAAAGCAAAAAAAAAAAAGATATTCTTCTGGTATTCCTTTCAGCCAGGATCCCCTTGACATCAGCAATTATATCCCTGGGGCCATGACCTCTTCTAAATCCTGCTTGAACTTCTGGCTGTTCCTTATCTGTGTAGGCATTTTTAGATGATCTTCAGCAATATTTTGCTTACATGTTATATAAATGATATTGTTTGATAATTTCCATATTCAGTTGGATCACCTTTCTTCGGAATGGGAACAAATATAGAAATCTTCCTTTCTGTTGGCCAGATAGCCATCCTCCAAAATTCCTGGCATAGACTGGTGAGGGCATCCAAGGCTGCATCTGTTAATCTATACAAGTCAGTTGGTATCCCATCGATTTCTGGGGCCTTATTTTTTTTTTGCAAATGCCTTCAATGCAGCTTCTACTTTCTCCTTCATTACTATTGGCTCCTGTTCATATGGTACTTCCTGAAAATTTTTAGTGTCAATCAATTCTTTCTGGTATAGTGACTCTGTGTATTTCTTCCATCTTCTTTTGATGCTTTCTGGGTAATTCAGATGAATCTTTCAATATTGCAAAACAAACCTTAAATTTGTTTTTTCAGTTCTTTCAGATTGAGAAATGCAGAGCGAGTTCTTCCCTTCTTATTCTCTAATTCCAGCTCTCTGCACATTCCATTATAATATTTTACTTTGTCCTCCTGAGGTGCCCTTTGAAATAGTCTGTTCAGCTCTTGCACTTAGACATTCACTAAATAACAGTCTTTTGAAAATCCTATGAACACTAAGCAAAAAGGATAGTTGTAGTTGACAGAAAGTGATGCTACCAAGCCAAAGGTGGGTGACTTAATCCTTGGTCCTCGGGCCAGTCTTTCATTGTTTTTGTTCAGACATTCCTCTAGGTCGTATAGCCCTGGTGTACAAGTTGCTGTACTGTGGTCACTTTTGGTTGCTGTGAGTCTGAACACTGTGACACTGATATGTCAAATGCATTAATGATTAGCTACCCAATGCGGACTGAGACTGGAGTGGAGCTCCCCGATTAAAACAAGCTTGGAAGGAGGAGTGGCATCCACTTCTGTAATAGCTTGCCTCCAGAATCCCTGTGAACCTGGAGAGAGGATGAAAGGCACCCAAGCATCTAGGACTCTCCTTCATAGGGTTGCTATGAGTTGCCTATGACTCGACGGCACTTAACAACAACAAAACAACAACAACATAGTAGCATAATGGTAGAGCCCAGCTTGGAAGTCAGCTGAAATGAGAAAAATCTATAACAAACATTGTTTAACAAATGAAATGTATGTAGCTTGAATGCTGGAAAACTGGAAATTGTTAAAAAAGGAAATAGAACATATGAATAGCTACATACTAGGAATTAGTGGGTTGCAATGGACCAGTTTTGACCACTTTGAATCAGATAATCATTTGTTATACTTCGCAGGGAGTAAAAAAAACAGAGGAAGAATGGTGTTAAATTTATGGTCAAGAAAGTAAATTTCAAGTCTTATCCTGAAATACAATGTTGTGAGTGATAGGATAATATCCATATGCATACAAGGAAGACCCCATTTATACGACTATTATTTGAATATGTACTCTTATATCTTGAGCCAAAGAGGAAGAAATTGAGCACTTTTACCATTTGTACTAGTCTTAAATTGACCAAACATGCAATCAGGATGTGTTAATGATAACTGGTGACTGGAATGCAAAATAAGAAAACAGTGAAGAAGGAACAATAGTTGGAAAATATGGGATTGGTGATAGAAAAGAAGCTGGAAATAGAATAATTGAATTTTGTATTTACAATGACTTAGTTATTGCAAAAAACTTTGTTTGAAAGACATAAAAGACAACTTTACAGGTGGATTTCATTTGATGGGCTGCATAGGAACCAGACGGACTACATCTGTGGAAGAAATCACTGGAGAAGATCAGTATCAGCAGTCAAAACTAGGCCAGGGGCAGACTGTGAGTCAGATCATCAATTACTCATACGCAAGTTCAAATTGAGGCCGACAAAAATTAAAACAAGTCCTCAGGAACCAAGATGTGATCTTGAATCAATTCCATCTGAATTTCATGATCATCTCAAGAATAAGTTTGAGGCACTGAACACCAGTGATAGAAGACCAGATGAGTTGTGGGATGATATCAAGGATATCATCCATGAAGAAATCAAAAGGTCATTAAAAAAACAGAGGAGAAAGAGAAAAATTTAAATGGATATCAGAAGAGATGCTAAAGAATGCACTGGAGTGCTGAGGAGCCAAATCTAAAGAAAAGTAGTATAATGGAATGTGCAAAAAACTGGAGCAGAAGTAAAGGAAAACACTCACTCAACATTTCTCAAGCTGAAAGAACTGATAAACACATTCGGACCTTTAGATGGATACTGAGATATGCTGTAGTCAAAATCTTAAATGCTCCAGAAAACATGTAGGGCGTGTGTGTGTGAACGCTCTCATACACACAAGATAAAAGAAATACACAAACTCATTCTACCAAAAATAACTGGTTGACAGAAAAATTTCAGAAAGTACTCTATGAATTACAACGAATAAAATTGAAGGAAGAAGTTCAAGCTGCACTGAAGGCACTGGGAAAAAAATAAGGCTCCAGAAGTTGATGGAATATTAATTGACATGTTTCAAATAACACAAGTAACCCTGAATGTGCTCACCAGTCTATGCCAGGAAATTCAGAGGAGAGATGCTTGGCAAACTGACTGAAAGAAATTCATATTTTTCCCATTCCCAAGAAGAGTGATACAACAGAATGTAGAAATGATAGGACAATATCACTAATATCACATGCAAGCAAAATATTGCTACAAGTTATGCAAAAAAAGAGCTGGAACAGTATATTTACAGAGAACTTCCAAAAGTTTACCTGGGTTTAGAAGAGGCCACAGCATGAGGAATAAAACTACTTATGTTAGATGGATCCTGGCTCTAAACAAAGAATGCCAGAAGAGGCCTATTCTTTCTTGTTTATGTAAAGACACTTGACTGTGTGGATCATAACAAACTTTGGCTAACATTGAGAAGAATAGGAATCCCAGAACACTTAATTATGCTCATAAGAAACCTATAACTAGACTAAGAAGCTAATGTCTGAATGAACAAAGTAATACTGCATGATTTAAAACCAGTGAAGGTGTTCATAATGGTTGAATCCTTTCTCCATCCTTATTCAATTTGTATGCTGAAAAATGGTTCAAGAAGCTGGACTCTATGAAGAAGAATGTGACATCAGGACAGAAAGCTTATCAACAACCTGCAATATGCATATGGTACAACCTTGTTGGCTGAAAATAAATAGGATCAAAAAATAATTGCAACTCAGCCTTCTATAAGGATTGCATCTCAATATCAAAAAGATTAAAAGCCTCACTACTGGACCAATAAGTAACATCATGATTGATGGAGAAAAGATTGAAATTGTCAATGAATCCATTTTACTTGGATCCACAATCAACACCCTTGGTATCAGCAGTTAGGAGATGTATTGCTTTGGAAAAATCTGCTGCCCAAGATCTCTTTAAAAGACTGAGGAGCAATGATATTCAATTTGAACACTAAGGTGCACCTGATTCAGACCATGGTCTTTTCACTCATGTTCTATGCATCTGAACAATGAATAAAGATGGTAACAGAAAAATAACTGATATTTTGAGTAGTAGTGTTGGAGAAAAGCACTGAATATCTCATGGACTGCTCAAAGAACAAACAGATATGTCCTGGGAAAATTGCAGTGAAATACTCCTTGGAGGGAAGTATGACAATACTTCAGTCATGTTGCAAGGACAGGATGTTGCTTGAAGAGGGACATCATTCTTGGAAAGGTGGAAGGTAGGAAGATGGAAAGATTGAAGGAGGGGGAGATTCTCAGTGGGATAGATTAGCACAATGACTACAGTAATGAGCTCAAGTGTGTGAGAGACAGTAGGGATGGCCCAGGATAGAACAGAATTCAGAGTCATTCTGAACTCCTAAGGTGGTTATGAGTCATACTCAACTTGATGGCACTAAGGACAGCAACAACAACTAGTTTTATATCTTTTTTTGAATTATCTATTTATGATCTTTCCATGTTCATTTATTATACATTTTTCTTCTCCACATGTATTTATTTTTATATTTTAAACATTTAAATTCTGTATCTTATGATATTTTACCTTTTTGTTACTTTAAGATTTGATTGTGCTGGTTTTTTAATAAGCAATTTTCCATTTTTTGAGGAGTCAGATCCATCATTCTTTTCTTCTGTGATTATTATGATTACTAAACTTGAGCAACTATCATTTCTTCAAAGACCCGGTAATTAACTATTTCTATTCCATTTTAAAATGACACCTTTTGTTTCTATTGGAAAAATAATTTGGTAATTTACAAAGGAGCAAGAAAGATAATGTTTTGATCCTTTTTTTAGTAAAACTTAGCTGTGGATCACATTGACAACAGATGCAAACATACTTTTATTAATATATTTATCACAGTATTTGTACAAACAGGATAGAGCAGGGTTTAGGGCTGTTGTCGCTATGACAAACGACTGTACTGCACATAACAACAACAACATTTGTACAAAAGGATACTTTTTATACTTTCAGTTTGCTTTTAATAAAATGTCTTTTCTTATTTGGAATTAACACATTACATATTCTTTTCCTGTAACAAATTACCATAAATGTATTTCCAGATAACAGACTTTATTAGTGTTCCAGCCATTATAAATCCATAATGACTTAGGGAGTTACAATCACAGTATCAGCTCGACTGGTTTTGTGGGAGAATGTGTTCCTCGTTTCTCCCAGCTTTTTAGAGGCTGCCAACATTCCTCAATTCTGACTGCATCATTTTAGTCTCTGCTCACATCATCATGTCACTTTATCTTGCTTTGACTTGATCTGTGCCTTTTCTATAAGGACCATTGTGATTACATAAGACAGATTGGGTAAAATGGATAATCTCTCTCCCTCAAGATAATTGGTTAAACTACATCTGAAAAATTCCCTTTTGCCATAGAAGATAATACCTACAGACTTTAAGAATTCAGGTGTGATTAAATTTGAGTGTCAATTATTAAAATCTCTGGATTTAAAAAAAAAAGTTTAAACCACTTATTTTTATAGTGACACAAAGAACACAAAGATGCTAAAAATAAAATATACAATGGAAAAGATTTATTTCTAAGATATATGAACAATTATACTAAGAGGACAATGTAGAGAAAACAGAAAGACAAAATACTGCACAGTCATAGGAGCAATGATTTTATAAATTACAACCTAACTTGGGAGGGACTAGAGAGCATTATGCTGAGTGAACTAACTCAGTCCCACAAGGATAAATACTATATAAACCATTATTGTAGAATGAGTATGAGGATCCGAGGGGGGAGGGTGAAAGCAGGATGGGAGGGAGGACTGTGTGTTTAATCATAGATTCACACAATTTGATGGGGTTTAGTGAAGGAAGGAAATGGGAAATATTTGGTGTAAAAAACAATGTTATTAAAACTTTTTTAATAAACCAGGATTCTTTCCATTCCTAGTGACTCTCCACTGATATTTCTGAGCTTATGAAGCTTTATGGGAGGAGACAGTCTGTCTTTCTTCCATGGAGTGGTTAGTGAATTTGCACTTCCAGCCTTTTAGCTAGTAGTCCAGCATGTAATGCACTATACCACTAAAGCTCTTTAATAAAAAATAAGAACAACATAAATTCAATTTAATTTTTCTAGGAAAATAAAAATTTTAAACATTTTTCACTTCTATTTCACCAAAGTAGCAATGTAGTCAATTAATTTAGTAACAAGATTGCCTATGGCTCTATTTAATTTCACACATTCATCAGAATTGTCTTCATCCAGTCTCCTGTATGTCAGATGAAGTTTCAGAATCCTTGCCTCCAAGAAGCAGCCTGGTTTAATCCTCTCCAAGATGAACCTGTTCACTTTCTTAGCAGTCCATGGTATATTCAACTCTTCTCCAGCACCACAGTTCAAAGGCGTCAACTCTCCTTCTGTCCTCCCTAGTCATTGTTCAGCTCTTTGATGCATAGCAAGTGATTGCAAAGACCATGGCTTGTATTTGGAGCACCTTAGTCTCCAGACTGACACCATTGCTCTTCAGTACTTTGGAGAGGTCCCTAACAGCAGACTTTCCCAACGCAATATGTCTTTTATTTTCCTGGCTGCTGGTGAGTGCTAAGAGTGTTGATTGTGGAGCCATGCAAACTAAAGCTGTTAACAATTTCAATTACTTCACCATCCATCCTGATGCTTCCAATTTGCCCAGTGGTGAGAACCATTCCTCGGAGAAGAACGTCATGCTTGGTAGGGTGGAGGGACAGTACAGGAGATGAAGACCCTCTATGAGGTGGATTGATTGAGTGACTGGGGAAATGAGGGTAGGTGTGTCAGAGACTGTGAGATTGGTACAGGAGAGAGCAGGGTTTAGGTTGTACCTGTTATACATAGGGTCACTATGAGTTGCAGGTTACTTGACACCACATAACAACAAGTCTCTTGTAAATTATTTTCTTGAGATTAAACACCTTATAGAATAATTGACTGTGTATCTGGAAGGAGATTGTTGATCTTCCTTTCATGGAATAGCTGGATTTGACCTATGACCTAAAATCTCTTGGGTTAGTAGCACAGCTCCTTAATACTAGGCTACCAGAGCTCCCTTTTTCATTAATTAGTCCTAATAATTACTAGTTAATGCCACTGAAAAACTTTACATCTTATGGTGAAGTTAGGCTTTTGTTTTAAAGCAGCCTCTTGCTTTCAACTGAGAATAAACTATTTTCCTAGAGTAAATGTTACAAAACTGGTTTGTAATGTCAAGCTTTATGCTTTTCATTTCAAATTTTCCAAGATTTACTTAGAAGAACACTTCCTGCAAAATTTTATTGCATTTCAAGGTATTTGAGAAGTGAAATCTGAAGCCATATTGTGAAATCACCAAGCTTTTTCAATAATACCCACCACATTTGAATGTTTGGAAAAAGTAAGCATTTCGTGGTGCCAACACTGAGGAATTGTTTGCAAAGTCCTTTGGTGCATATCAATCTGAGTGTTCTTATTTCATTTTCATAAAGCATTAGATTAGGAATTAGTTTTATATAGGATGATATAGTTAAATAAGCTAACTATAAACCACCCAGTTTTTAGTCATAATACCTACCTCCATTTGCAATTCTTGATACTAAATCTGGAAGGAATAATTTCATGGAAAGACAAATTCTCACATAAGGGTGTTTGTATAAACAAGGAGTCACCCACTTACTATAGGGTCTCAAAATGATACATTCCTTTCTCTTCCTGTTTACTAAACAAAGTCCTTGCCAGTAGAAGGAATACATCATCTTTACTATTTCTATATGAAAATATTTAATTAAAATGTTTTGGATTATTTAATGTTTAACAAACTCTACTTCTGTTCTTGGGTGGCCAGTTCGTTGTGGAAGGAGAAAGCAATTATAGTAACACACTTAAATAGCACTATCTGTTTTCACATTTTCCACTTTCCTTATGTGAATTTGACTGTGGGTGGTACATATGAAAGCTGATTTGAGCTGTAACCAAAGAATGCCAGTAAGAAAGAAGGGAAAGATCAGGGAGAAGTGATAAGGAGGAGAGCAGTCCTAAAGCAAATTTATGTAATCTCAACGTGAGGTGGTAAATAAGGTATTCTAGTGGGAAAAGGAGGAACATCTAAAAGTATAATTAGTGACTATATGAATGGTGAAGCCGTTTTCAAAAAGGGAAATCAGTTTAGAGGCAAACTATTGAATTCACCTTAGGACATTTTAATTTGAAGGGAGAGATTACCCATATTTCTCCCACAGAGCAGCTGGTGGATATGAACCATGAACCTTTATATTGGCAGCATAATTCCTTACCATTCTTGCTGTTATTGTCATGAGCCATCGAGTCATCCCAAACTAAGAGTGATCATATTTATAATAACTCTGAACCCTGTCCTATTCTGAGCCAGTCTCACAGGCTCTGACACACCCTCATTACCCCAGTTACAATGTCAATCCATCTCATCCAGGGTCTTCCTCTCCTGCTCTGTCCCTCTCTTTCCCAGCATGATGAATCTTTTTCTAAGGGCCAGTCCCCCTGGCAACATGCCCAAAGTATGTGAGACAGAGCTTCATAATCCTCCGACCTTAACAGTCCTCCATGGAAAAACCTTGTTTCATCTTGTCCAGGGCAGACCTGTTTGTTCTCCTGGCACTTCATGGTGTGTACAATACTCTTCTCCAGCACCACAAAGTGCCACTAAGCCGTCAGATTTTCCTTACTACACACCCATCAGACTTCCCAAGAAAATGCAGTTTAATGCCGATCTTTAAAAAAACAAAACAAAACAAAACAAAAAAACCCCTGGGCTAAGGGCAGGGTCAACACTGTAACTAATGGTTAACTCCACAATGAGGGATTTATCTTTCACTGCTCCACAAATTGCTTGTCTGTCAGATACTCCTCTAAATCTGAACATTCAGATTAAGACAGACTAGGAAAAAGGATTGGCCATCCACTTCTGAAATAGCAGGCCTCTGAAAACCCTATGCATAACAGAACACACGCAGACTAACAGAAAGGGCAACCTAGGTAGAACTTTCAAGTATGGAAATACAAAGGAAAAGGAACAGTTGTAAGCAGACCCTAGTGATTGGCACATGGAATGTGAGAACCATGAATGCAGGAAAATTAGAAATTGTTAAGAAAGAAATGGAACGCATAAATATTGACATATTAGGCATTGGAGAGATGAGATGGACGGGCATGGGGCATTTTGAGTCAGATGACCATATGATATATTACTCTGGAGATGAAAAGACAAGGAAAAATGGGGTTGCCTTTATAGTTAAAAAAGTAATTTCTAGATCCATCTTGAAGTACAACATTTTGAGTGGCAGGATTATATCCATATGCTTACAAGGAAGTCCAGTGAATACCACTATCATTTAGATATATGCACCAACAACCAGAGCCAAAGAAGAAGAAATAGATGATTTCTACCAACTCTTACAGTCGGAGATAGATCGAACATGCAATCAAGATGCATTGATAATAATGGGTGACTGGAATGCAAAAGTTGGGAACAGAGAAGAATCAGTAGTTGGAAAACATGGGCTTGGTGACAGAAATGAAGCTGGAGATAGAATGATTGAATTTTGTACAATCAATGACTTATTCATTGCAAATACATTTTATAAGAGACATAAACGCAGGTTATACACATGGATTTCACCTGATGGTATGCATAGGAATCAGATCGACTACATCTGTGGAAGGAACCGCTGGAGAAGCTCAATATCAGCTGTGAAAACTAAGCCAGGGGCTGATTGTGGAACAGATATCTCACCAGCTACTCATATGCAAGTTCAAGCTGAAACTGAGGAAGATGACAATTCTAGAGTCATAAAAATCTAATTGGTAGGTGCAACGTGCAGAAATACCTCTAGTGAGGAAAGAATCTTGTTGAGGAAAGGATCATATCGTTTATAAGAAGTTTAAAGAAATAGAGGGGGAAAGAGCCAAAAGAAATAGGGGAAATATAGCGCCCTCCTAATGTCCAACTAACTGAAAGGTGGTTTGAATCCACTAGTTTGAGTTGCTCCATGGAAAAAAGATGAGAAGATGAGCCATTTCCCCTCCATTCCAGTAAATATTCACAGACATGCAAATGAGATGGCAGGTACTATGAGTCAGAGTCAACTCCATAGCAGTGGTTTGAAAAGGCTTCATAGGGAAAACTCCTGGTGGTCTGTTTCTATAAAGATTATAGCTTCTGATACAGAGTGGTCAATGATACTTCTCATATAGTCTTGATATCGTTTGCCTCATCTCCACATTTATCATCATTGACATGATTCTATCTTATTATTTCTTTTTTATGCTTTAAACAGCTACCAGGAACTTCCTTCCTCCAAATAAATGTAACAAAATGTCAGTGCCAATGGTGATGCAAGTGAGATCAGGAACTCTGAAGAAAATGGACCATTTTCACTGAAAATCACTAGGCAACAAAAGGTAAATAAGTATGAGATAAGACACTCCTAAAAGACGAAAACAATGTAAATGTGGGGTGTGTGTGTGTGTGTACTCCGAGGTAGGAAGAATGTTGGATGAAAAATGTAAAGAAAGATAGTCACATAACTGGAATTCTTCATCAAAAAATCATGCCAACAATAACTCTGTTTGTGTCAACCTACTCAGGAACAGATATTTTCTATTTAATCTTCTAATAATCTTTTCATTGCATTAAGTTGATTCTCTGCTACTCATGATAATCAACAATTAGAACAGTTAAATTATTCAAGTTCTCAAAGATACTAAAAGATAGAGCTGGCTTTGAGCACACATTGTACAAATTCACTCACAGAGCTGTGTCAGAAAGATCTCTGGGTCAATTGGGTCAATTCATATAATATACTCCAATCAAGATCTGCATTCTGAAAAGAAACAAGAGGTCCCAGATAAAGTTAGAACAACTTCAAAATAATCTTTTGTTTAAAACGTGCTAAATGAGTGACCTTCTACTTTTGTCATTCACATCCCATAGGAAATACTAAATTCATCAAATTTTAAAAATTATTTCTGGAAACTGTATTTTTGAATTTGTTTCTAATTCACCATTTACAATACTTTCCCATGTTAAAAACATAGATATTTACTGGTCTCAAATTGGCCTTCATTCATTTGTCAACTTTAAGTCTTGCTAATATAAGCAAAACCGAAAATACTAACTCATTGTTACTGAGTCAATTCTGATTGAGACCCTCCCTGTAGAAAAGAGCAGAGCTGCCCCATTTGGTGCAAGGCTGTAAGAATTTGTGGAAGTATAGTGCCACATTTTTCTTCTGTATGTTTTCCTAGTGGGCTTCAACTGCCAACCTTTTGGCTATTAGTTGAACAATTAACCACTAGAACACTATTAATCACAGCCAAATAACAAAATTCCACTTGTTGTTGTTATGTGCCATCGAGTCACTTGAGACTCATAGCAACCCTATGTACAAGAGCTCTATACGCCTTTCTATCCTGTGCCAATCTAGCCATCTCAAACACACTTATTCCCACCTTCCTAGTCACAGAATCGATCCATCTCATCAAAGGTCTTCCTCTCCTTCGCCGCCCCTCCACTCTCCCAAACATGATGTCCCTCTCCAAGGACCAGTCCCTCCTTGCAACATGCCCAAACTAAGTCAGACAAAGCTTCAGAATCCTTGACTCCAAGGAACATTCTGGCTTCACCCTCTCCAGGACAAACCTGTTTGTTTTCTTGGCAGTCCATGGTATATTCAATACTGTTCTCCAGCACCGCAGCTCAAAGGCATCAATTCTCTTTCTATCAACCCTAGTCACTGTCCAACTCTCTGATGCATACATAGCACATAATGACAATACTCTTAACTACTTAATGAAGAAAGAAATAGAAGACTGAGTTGTTTTCCAGTTTCCACAAATATAATTGACATATCACTGATGTACACTGAAGAAATAAACTTTTTAAAAGTAACGTGTTGGAATATGGTAACATTTTCAACCTATTTTTAAAATTTTAATTATTCTGATTTTATCCTTTCTCTTATATTTGGCCAAATGTTTCCAACTCTGTCACTAGCTGAATCCAAGCTACTTCCAGTTCAGATCTGTTAAGATGAAGCCAGAAAGGGAAAACAAAACAACACTACATAAGAGAAACTCAACTTCAACTATCTGTGATAGCCTTAGTAATGAAAGATACGGTAAATCAAATGGTGAACAGTGAATTAACTCAGAGTTTAGGAGCGTAAAGAAGACTGTACCACCCAAGACAAAGAATGAACCAGCAAACAATTTTTCCAAAGACCCAAAGTCATAGCTTTCTGGGAAAAACTAAAATTGAGATAGAAAATACATGACAGGAATATGAAGTTCATTTAGGACAGGAGATTTAACCTTGCTTTGTTGGTAAAACACACAACAAAAAACTGAGAGAGAAGATGTTAGTTATAAAAAAAAAAAGAGAGAGAGAGACAAAGATGTCTGTGTCCTAATCTCCAGGATCTGTGAATGTATTTCTTAAGGAAGTGAAAGAAGTTTCACTTACAGCTAGAGTAAATTAATGATCTTGGCATAAGTATATTATTCTGGATTATCTGATCTTCCTGATGTAATCATAATGTACCTTATAAGTGAGAGGCAGGGAGATAAGAAACATAGAAGGAGATCGGATGACAGAAGAGGGAGCCAAAGACAGAAAGCAACTGATACCATCAAAGATTGAGAGAGGAAGGACAATTAAGGACTGCAATCAACAGAATCCAGAAAGGTATGGAAATAGATTTTCACCTTGAACGTCCAAAGAAACACAGCTCTGTTGATACCATAAATTCAGACTAGTGAGATCAATTTTGGACTTATAGCCCACAAATATTCAAGACAATAAATTTGTTTTCTTTTAATACATTAAGTTTGTAGGCATTTGCTACAGCAGCAAATGAAAAACTAGCAGAAAATTAAACACTAAGATGTCTCTCCACATTCTCTGGTTCAGTCTTTTTTATCAACAGCTCAAATTCATCAAACCTACACAAAATATTAGCTTTGTCCACTTTGAATCAGATAATTGCGTGGCATACAATGCTGGGAATGAAAAACAGAAGAATGGTTTTGTGTAATAAAAAAAAAAGTCATTGGATCCACAATCAACACTCTTGATACCAGTTGTCAGGAAATAAGTAGACGTATTGCCCTGGGAAAGTCTATTGTTAGAGACCTCTCCAAATTATTGAAGAGTGACAATGTCGATTTGAGGACTAAGGTGTGTCTGATTCAGGTCATGGTCTTTTTTATCACTTGCTATGCATCTGAGAGTCGGACAATGAATAAGGATGAGAGAAGAATTGATGCTTCTGAAATGTGGTGCTGGAGAAGAGTACTGAACATCCCATGAACTGCCAAAAGAACAAATATGTCTTGGAGAAAGTGTCATCAGAATGCTCTTCAGAGGCAAAGATGATAAAGCTTCATCTCACATACTTCAGGCATTGTTGTTAGGTGAGGCTATGCCTTGGAGAAAGACATGATACTTGGAAAGACAGAGGTGAAGGAGAGGAAGACCCAAAATCAGGTGGATTGACACAGTGACTGTCACAATGGGCTCTAGTGTGTCAGGAAGGGTGAGGATGGCACAGGAAAGGACAAGGTTGTTTATAGGGTTATTATGGGTTGTACTTTACTTGATAGGACCACACAACACACATGATCCAATCAAAACTTCCTAAGAATCAGCCTGACTCTATCTGCAGAAGGAATTGTTAGAGAAATTAAAAATCACTCAGTCTAGGAGTTGACAATAGAACACACCATCATGTGAACGTTCAAACTGAGACTGAAGAAAATGTAAAACAAGTCCATAAGAACCTAAATATGATCCGGGCTGAAAGCTGAGAATACCAGAAGAAAATCTATTTGTCCTTTGTTGATTATGCAAAGGAATTTGACTATGTAAATCATAACAAATTATGGCTAATACTGAGAAGAATGGGAATACTAGAACACTTAATAATACTCCTATAAAACTTATACCTAGACAAGAGGCTGCTGTGTGAACAGAACAGGGTAACACTACATGATTGAAAATAAAGAGAGAAGTGCATCAGGGTGCATCCTCTCTCCAAACCTATTCAATCTGTATGCTGAGCAAATTATTTGAGAAGCTGGACTCTATGAAGAAGGATGTGGCATCAGGGTTGGAGGAAGACTCATCAATAACCTACATTATATAAATTACAGCCTTGCTTGCTGAAGGTGAAGAGGACTTGAAGGGCTTGCTGCAGAAGATTAAAGAATAGAGCTTTCAATATGAATTGTACCTCAACATCAGGAAAACAAAAATTCTCACCATTGGAACAATAGGCAACATCATGGCTGTTGTTTTGTTGTTGTTATGAGCCATGAAGTTGATTGTGGCTCATAACGACCTTATGCACAATAGCTCTAAACCCTGTCCTACCCTGATGTCTCTGAGACTGTTACCCCCAGTGCCCCAGTTACTGTGCTAATCCATCTCCTCCAGGGCCTTTTCTCTTTTACTGTCCCTCCATTCTTCAAATCATGATGTTCTTCTCCAAGGACTGGTCCTCCTGGAAACATGGCCAATGTATGTGAGAATGAACTTCAAAATCCTTGCTTCCCTTTGAAACAGGAAAAGGGTTTTATCCTGTCCAGGACAAACTTGTTCATTTTTGTGGCAGTGCATGGTTCAATACTCTTCTCCATCATCACAACTCAAAGCCATCAATTCTTCACTGTCACCCTTAGTCATTGTTCAGCTCTATGGATGCATGACAAGCAATTGACATGGACCAGGTGCACCTTAGGTTCCAGAGTGACATCATTGCTCTTTAGAACTCTAGAAAAGCTTCTGACAGTAAATTTTATTAATGCAATTAATTATTTTTTATTTCCTGACTGCCAACCAAGCTGAAATTGTTAACAACTTTAATCTCTTTTCCATTTATCATGGTGCTGCCAAATGGCTCAGTGATGCAATCTTTGTCTTCTTTTTTTTGTCATTCTTCTTTTTAATGATAAAAATTTCAATTACATAAAAGATATGGAAAATAAAATAGTATCCAAATATAAAGTTTGTTGAATTTAAACATTCTATTTTTCATTTCTTGTATGTTTGAATCTATTGTTGAATGTTTCTTTTGTGTGTCTGAATTAATTTATTCTTTTTGTTTGTTTGTTTGAATTTTTTTAATTATTATTAAATTTTATTAGTTTTAATGAAAATTTACAGAGATTTTCGGTTCTCATTCATTCATTGTTGCACTGTTTTCTCTACCCTCCCTCCCAGTTCGTTCTTCTTGCCCCCCTGAATGTCTGTTTTAATTGTCCAGTTGCCACAGTGCTTGTCAAAGCCAGTTCTGATTAACCTCCTCTGTCAGTGTGTCCTTTGCCATTCCCTATCACTCCTCCCTGAGAGAGACTTCACCCTGATTCATAAGGAAAAGGGGATGGTGTATTCTCTTAGCTACTTCCTGCTGTAAAGGGACGCTGTGGGTTTCAGGGTGAAGATCTTCTCTCACTACTCTAAAGGGCCCCTTTGGCAGTAGGACACGTTTCAATCCATATTGAAGACTGCAGTCCTTGACGTTCTGCAGCAAGTGTTCAAGTTCTCTTCAGTTTTGGGAAATAAGGTTGTGTAATCTGCATGATGCTCCACGGCACATAACAACAACAATCTGCATAACACAGGTTGTTGATGAGTCTTTCTCTAATCTTCATGCCTCATTCTTCCTCATAAAGTCCAGCCTCCAGAATGATACTTTCCACATGTAGATTGAAAAGGTATGGTGACAGAACACATCCTTCCTGCACCTGTTTCCTAATTTTGAGCCATGAAGTGTTTCCTTGCTCTATTCTGACATCATGATAGAACGAGAAATGATTGAAACTGTCAACAATTCATTTTATAATATCCTTAGTACCAGTAGTCAGGAAATCAGGAGACATAATGCATTGTGAAAGTCTGTAGTCAGTACCTCTCCAAATTATTGAGGAACAATGATATCAGTTTGAAGAGTCAGGTACATCTGTTTCAGGTCATGGTCTTTTCAATCACTTGCTTGTGTCTGAGAGCTGAGATATGAACAAGGATGATGAGGAAGAATTGATGTCTTTGAGCTGTGGTGTAGAAGAGTACTGAATATCCCATGGACTATCAAAACCACAAACGGATATGTCCTGGAGAAGGTACAGCCAGAGTACTTCTTGAAGACAAAGATTATTAAGCTTCCTCTCACATACTTTTGGCATGTCACTAAGAAATGCTGTTCCTTAGACAGGGACATCATGTTTCCAAAGGTCAGAGAAAGAGAAGATCCCCAACCAGAAGAATTGGCACAGTGACTGCAGCAATGGGCTCAAGCATGTCAGAAATGCAAGTGATGACACAGAATAGGACACAGTTCAGACCTGTTGTTCATAGGGTATTTGACTCGATGACATCCAAGAACAACCACCAAAATCTAGAGAGCAAAAATATAGCCTGGGAACATAGTTTCCTGCATCCAGAGAATTGGCTATAAAAGAGAAAGGGATGCTTCTGACCCCTCCCACCCATTGTTTTCTATTTAGGTTTTTATATTGTCAAATGTAAGTTTTCTCTGGTCCAGGACCATCCTCATGTTTGTATTCTCTCCTAATGACATTATTGTTCACAAATAAATAATCCTGGTCTCTATTTGCCACAAGTATCTTTCTGAATGGCTATTTCAAATCCTCACTTTAATTTGAATTTATTTAAAAGTAAACATGTCAAGAATTGACCTATGACTTTCCCTCGGAATAGTTGCAGGTAGAGATAAATCAAGCTTGGAAGCATAAATATATTTCATCTTCCCCTCCACTCTTTTTCATTACTCAGGATTCCTTCTCTTCACCATCTTCTATCTCAAGGCAGAAAAGAAACCTTGAATTAATTCTTACTCTTGATCACCTTTATATCATTTTGATTTTGAATCCCTAATTCTTAAGCATCCAGAAACTGACAAAATGCAAATATCCAAAGCCAGCTGGGCTCCTGCATGGATTGATCTATCCTGAGTTCTATTTTTCTCTTAAGTCATACTTTCCCTCCTTCTTTGCTCCCTATCCACACTGGTCACCTTTCTCCTCAAACAGGTAATTGGCATCATCTCAAACTGAATGTCTGTGTGCATCTTGGAATGGAACATACTCTACATCTCCTTCTCATAGATAAATCCTACTCCTGCAGAATTTATAATCCCGACAGTGTGGACGTTTATCAGAGCAATGTTCACTTATTTATCTACAGGAATGAATCTAATCCTCTACAGAAGTTGCATCCACTTCCTAAATAACATGGAAACTCTATGAACTTTGATAAAGCTTCAGGTCTTTTGTTCACAGGGTTGCTATGAGATGTGCTCAACTTGATGGCAATCAACCACCACCACTACAACAGTGTAAAATGAAAAAGTCTAAGTGTCCATATAATAACATATATTAAACATTAAATTCTACATTTATTTATGAGATTTGCTTGATTAATATACCCCGAATATCCATGTTGTGTTGTAAGATCCATGAAGGAGGAGATAATGTTTCTTAGCACTTATCCCTTTATCTTAACTATCAAAAAATAAATGATGACTGAAATAATAAATAGGAATATCAGTTCTGAGTGTGCAAACAGACCTTGTTGTTAGGTGCCATCTAGTTGGGTACAACCAGTAGAGATCCTATGAGTAACAAGTTTGAGTTCCAACCTATCCCATGCTGTTGTTGTTGTGTGGACTATGGAGTTGGAATCAATCCATAGCTGACACTGGCAGGTTTTCAGAAGCAGTTAATCACACAGGAGGAGATTACCTGCTCTTCTCCCACAGAGCAGCTGGTGGCCTCGAACGCCTTCGGGATTGCAGTGCAGCTTCTTTAGGCCACCAGAACTCCCTTATCCTTAGCTATCCTCATCATTTCTGAGGTTCTTGAGGGTCTTTTGCTTTCACTTTCTTTGATGTCCATCTATATCCAAGGAACAGTCTCTTCTAGCAGCAACAGGGCCAAAGTATAAGAAAAAAAGCTTTGACATCTTTGCTTCCAAGAAACTTTCTGACTGTACACTCTCCAGGGTAAGTATTCTTTTGAAAACTCATGAGCTAATAGGCAAGAACTCTTCCACTGTCTTCATTCATTGTCCAGTTTTTGCATGCATAGCAAAGGCTTGAAAAGACTATGACCTGAATCCGGTACACCTCAGTCTTCAAATTTACATCATTACTCTTCAGTAATTTGGACAGGTCCCTAACATAAACTTTCACTATGCACTATATCTGATTTCTTGACTATTGGTACCAAGGGTATTGATTATGGGTCCAGGTATGATGAAATTGTTGGCAATTTTTACCTTTCTCCATCTATCATGATGCTGCCTATCTGTCTAGAGGTGAAGATTTTTATCTTCTTGATGTTGAGACACAATTCATATTGAAGGTTGTAGTATTTGATCTTCTACATTAAGCATTTAAAGTCTTCCTCAATTTAAATGTGCAAGGGAGCAAGGCTATGTTGCCTGCATAATGTAGATTGTTGTTGAGTCTTGCTTCAATCCTGATGCCACGTTCTTCTTCAAAGAGTCCAGCTGCTCAAATGATTTGCTCAACATACAGATTGCACAGGTATGGAGAAAGGATACAATTCTGGCACACACTTTTCTTGATTTTAAACTATATCATGTTTCTTTGATCTTTTTGAACATTTGCTTCTTGGTCTAGATATAGGTTTCATATGAACATAATTAAGTGTTTAGGGTTCCCTTTCTTCTCAATGTTAGCCACACAGTCAAATTTGCTATGATCCACACAGTCAAATACCTTTGCAAAGTCAATAAAACACCAATACACATTCTTTTAGTATTCTCTGCTTCCAGCTAGGATCCATCTGACATTAGCAATGGTATTCCTGGTCCCATATCCTCTTCTAAATCCAGCATAAATTTCTGGACGTTTTCCTCTCAATGTACTCTCTAGCAATTTTGAATGCTCTTCAGTAATATTTTGTGTGCACGTGACATTAACAATAAAAAAATGTCTTGGAGAAAGTGCAGCCATGGTACTTCCAGGGGTAAGATGACAAAGCTTTGTTTGTCATACTTTGAAGACATACGTAGCTAGGTAAGGCTATTCCTTGAAAAAGGACCTCAGACTTGGAAAGACAGAGGATCATTGAAGTATAGGAAGACCTCCAACAAGATAGGTTGGTACAATGACTTTAGCAATGGTCTCTATTGTGCCAGAGATTATAAGGATGACACAGGATAGGGCAGGGTTTAATTCTATTGTTCATAGAGTTGCTGTGAGTTATACTCAACTTGATGGCACCTAATAAAAAACAGAGGGGTTAATATTACTGCCTAGTTTCTCATTTAGTGTCAATGAATGAGTGCTTATTAAGTATGAGAAAATTTTAAAAAGAATCACCCAAAATTTTACTAGATATATAAAATTCCATCATTAATGAGCCATATTCAAAAGAAAATAACTTGTCTTTATTAATATCAAGAGCCATGTGAGAACTTCATATAACTGAGGGACAAAGAGAAGTGTTTCTAAAATATGGAAAAGCAAGTATCAAGAATGAGTGTAGTGAAAAATCACTATTTAAGAATTTTAGTAAGATTATGATTCATTGTTATGGATTGGATTGTGTCCCCCAAAATATATTTTAAAAAGTCCTAATGTGACTGTTAATATGTTGCTCTTTGTGGGTATAGAGTTTTTTGAAGATAATGGAGGAGCTCTAGCAATGTAGTGGATAAGCTACTCATCTGCTAACCAAAAATTCAACATAGTGTAAGCTCATAGGGCCTCACAAAAAGTAAAATCTATCAATCTGCTTCCAAAACATTGCAGGGCAGTCCTACTTTGTCCTACAGAATTCTATGATCCAGAATCAATTATACAACAATAAAGATGTTTTTAGAAGCGCTGAAGATAGTACCAGTTACATCATACTAGAATAAAACAGATTCTAGTCCTAATCTCTTTTGAGTGATGCTTTTTATAACGAGAGAGCGCAGAGATGGAAGCTGACTCACATGAGTGTGGCAAGCGGTAGGTGCCATGAGAAGATGCATCCACAAGCAAAGGAAGGCAAGGACGGACTAGGGCCACCAGAAACTAGAAGATATGCATAGAATGATAGTGTTTCAAAGTACTCAGCAGCTTTTAACACAATTGATACACTGAATTCAGACATCCAACCTGGAGAGTTGTGGGAAAATAAACTTCCGTTCTTTAATGCTGTCACTGTGTGGTATTTTATATAAGAATCCTATTGCTAGGACTAGTTGTGTCAGCTCCAACACACAGTAACCTTGGGTAGCAATAGAACAAAACCTGCCCAACTTGTGGTAATTTGTCAAAGAAACTAGTCAATCAGTCATTGTTGTTGAGTAGGAACTGACTAATAGCCAGCCCTCCAGCAGGTTTTCAGAGGCTGTAAATCATATGGGATGAGACTGCCATCTTTCTCTTCAAGCTCTTGGTGAATTCGAACAGCTGGAGTGTTCTAATGGCTTTCCTAACCATTGAATTTTGCTTTGTCATATGGATGGGTGGGAATATGTGTGTTGGGGAATGTTGGGAAGGAAGGGAGGGCCTTTGGCCAGGACAGATCGCCTAGCTCCAAATAAGTGAAAGCCTTCCAATGGCCTTTAATACGGGGTAGAGAAAGCTCTCCAGTATTTGGCCGTATCAACTTGAGAAAGCTTGCCACCTGGGAAGACAGCTGCCTCATATGTTGAGCTGGGAGTAGTCTATATGAGGCTGAGATTCGCCTATCCAATCCGCATGTCCCACTACTGCAAGCTCACCCTATCCTGCCTTCCTGTTTACTTGTTTATATATAAGTGCACTGCAGGCCCCAATAAAGTTAAGCTGGATCAACTCTCTGAACGTCTCCCAGAGTGATATGACTCCGTCAGTCTTACCCCCATCAGGGTGTTGCTGTTCATTGCTGGAGAACGAACAGTGGCATATGGGAATATGGTGTGTTAGCCTATCCACAAGGGGATTGGCTAGTTTCACAAATTCATAAAGGAATTGGCTAGTCTCACCATTAAATTGAACAGATAAAGCAGCAGAATAGGAAAAGCTCACCACCAGCAAATGAGAAGCAAGAGATTGTAATGCCTCCAGAGATTCTTGCACCAGGCAGACTAGAGCCTACAGGGGTAACAGCCATAGCAGCCACAACAGAAAACTAGAGATCTGACATGAGACAGAGTGAATCTTGGGATGGCTATGGCATTGAGCCAGAGCTAAGAGCCTTTGCCCACGTTTGTTGGAAGTCTGAGGGCAGAATTTAGGGGAGTGCCAGTATTGGCAGCACTGATAACTTTGTAAACGGGCCTAAAGCCACGCGTTTTAACCTAAGGCACCCAGGAGCACATTTTTAAGCTGTCCTAACTGTATTCTGCTACTAATCTGGGTTATAGTCTTTTCCCTCTTTCAATATCGTTTAATATCGTTTTGTGTGGTCTGTGAGCCACATTGGATTTTGGACCCAGTAAAGCAGTAAAATTAGTGTTGATATGATTAAAAGAGGTCTGAGACCATAAGGGACATGTCTGATCTCATTGGAATTGGTTTTGTACTGATGTTGTTAACAGGGACCATTCCCCTTTGTGAAGCTGATAAAGGTCAGATATGGCCTTTCCCACATAGCATTTGGTCTCTTTATATAGTCAATCATTACTGTTGAATCGGAACTGACTTATAGCTGATCCTCCAGTAGAGACCATAAATCACATGGAATGAGATTCCCTGTATTTCTCCCTCAAAGTTTCTGGTGAATTCAGTCTTCTAGAGAAGTGTGCCTTCTCAGCTCACAGCATAGCTCTTTATGGACTACACCACCAGAGCTCCCTACAGCAGCCACTGCAATTTAATCTCTGCAGAACAGTTGAGTGCTAGTATCTAGTTGGCTTGATAACACAAAGGCTGAGCCTCTCTCAGGTCTGAATTTGACAGCAGCTGTGAGGGAGAAATATGGGTAATCTTCTGACACCTGAGATACCTGATAAAGAGTTGCTGTGAGTCAAAACTGACTTAATGGTAGTGAGTTTGAGGTCTAAACAAATAAATGAGAGAAGTTGGCTAAGGAGAGTATAATTGAAATTTTTGAAAGAATCTTTAAATAAAACAGAAAATTATGGAAATAGACACTGAAGGAAGAAGAGTGTTGCAGCAAAGTTGATTTTGAGCTGTTATTAAATTGACATTTATTCCTAGTGACACTACATACAACACAACAAAATGTTTCCCAGTCTGCTACCATTCTTCTTGTTATTGCTGTTTAAAACCATTACTACTGCCACTGTATCAATCCATTTTACTAAGAGACTCTATTTTGTTGATTCCCTACTTTACTAAACATGATGTTCTTCATGATCAGTTTCTCTTGACAATATACATTTATGGACAATATACATGAAGTATGAGAGACAAAATATTTTTGTGTCTGCATCCAAAGAACATTCTGACCATATATCTCCTTTTGAATCATGTCACACTAGCAAATGAGGGATTCATGTGAATTGACTCCATTTGCATCATTAAGGTGACTTGTTTTTAAAGAGGTAACACTACTTTTTTAGTTTTATTTTTAGTGACTTCCAAGCTGAAGGATTCATCTTTCAGAACTACACCTAACTGTGTTCTCTTTTTATTGATAAGGTTTCTATTGGATAATTTTTGAAACAGATCTCGTGACTTTTCTTTCTGGTCTAAGATGGAGGCTCCATTGAAACTTGTCCAATACCAGTAGTAACCCTGTTGGACTTTGGCATCAATTTTAACTCAAGGCAACAAACAAGCCACCACAGGCCAAGAAATTGACAGAGGCATAGTATGTAACATAAGTAAAACTGGGCTGCAGTAAAATTTTGTATGCATTACTGCCATTAATCCCAGAAAATCAATGCTGTAAGAGGTATTATGCCAAAACAAACTGCTGTTTTCAGGGAAGAAAGGCCACAGATCCATACATCTCACATTTAGTGGAAAGCTTCCTGTGTGCCAAGCACCATTCTAGACACATTATGAATACTAAATCCTTCAGTAGGAATTCATTATTACTAATATCCTTAGTAATATTACTATAGACAGAGAAATGAAAGCATAGAGACATTAAAAGGAACTTGTCTAAGTTGACACTGAAGATAAAGAAACTTCTGTGCTCTTCATCACAAAGTCACTTGTCTATGCCGTCAAGAAGCTGATAGTATTTTAAGCGAGGTGAAAATGTAAGTAACAAGGTTCAAGGTAAAAAAAAACAAAGAACAAAACTATTTGTTTTGTGTTGTGTTGTTGTTAGATGCCTTCCAGTCAACTCATAGTGACTCTATTCTATGAACAGCAGACCAGAACATTGTCCTATACTGCACTGTATCTTGACCTGTGCAAGGCTCAAGTCCACTCTTGCAGCTACTATGTCAATCTTGCTGTTTTAGGGGTAATAATTCTAATAAAAACAATTCTATTCCCAATCGAAGTTGTGCTCTGTTAAATACATTAAAGCAATAATTGAACAAGTAGAACTCATTTATTTTTTCTTAAGTGTTTTAAATATCAAAAGAAGAAAATAAACAAAAGCATTTGTAATTTATTCATACTTAGAGACTGAAAAAGAAAATTCAATATCACAAATAATTAACCTCACTTAACAAACAAAATTCTTCAGCTTGATAGTGAATTTTATTTTCTTTGGAGAGTTTACTTATCCAGCAGAGAAACAGGCATTTTGACAAGCGGAGTGTTTAATATTGTCTTTGGAATCTGTCAACATTCAACCAAAAAAAATGAAGTACTGTTTTAAAAGGAGACTGAGTTCCTATAATAACATTTTTAGTTCTGTTATCACCAAATAACTTCTCACTGTGTCGTGGGAAATTCCATTTTAAGGGAACTGATGATTAAATAATTGGATATGAAGAGATTCAGGGCTTGAAATTTGTCTTGCTCTTCTAGCTTAAAGCTTAGTTTCTTCTCTTCTTTTCTCACACAACTTTCATTTTCTTTGTGACTAAAAATTAATGACTGTATCAAATGTATTTTCTTTTTTTTAAAATAAAAATAAACTCGAGAAAAATATTTATGTACCATGACATCAAATAATAACATGTATGCAATTTTAATTACAGTTACAAAACACTATAAGAATATAAAACAATTATAATACAAAAGACAATACAAGAAACAATGAGACCTAACCATATAAAACAATAGTCCCTGTTCATGAATGAGAAGATTCAACATTGTGAGGAATGTGTCTCTGTGTTTCATTGACTATGCAAAGGCATTTGATTGTGTGGATCATAACAAACTGTGGCTGACTCTAAGAATGGGAATCCCAGAACGCTTGATCGTGCTAATGTGAAACCTGTATTTGGACCAGGAGGTAGTCGTCAGAAGAGAGCAAGGGAACACTGCATGGCTCAAAATTG
>NW_006399784.1:14444285-14447057 GCF_000299155.1 Elephantulus edwardii
GCAGGAAGACAAAGTAAAGTATTATAATAAAATGTGCAAAGAGCTGGAGTCAGAAAATCAAAAGGACCAAACTCACTTAGAATTTCTTAAGTTAATAGAATTGAAAAACAAATTCAAGCTATGAGTTGCAATACTTAAGGATGCTTTGGGCAGAATATTAAATGATCCAAGAAGCATGAAAAGAAAATGGAAAGAGTATACAGATTCACTGTATGTACTAAAAGGAATTGGCTGACACAGAAGAATTTCATGAAACAATGTATGAGAAAGAGCCTATGGTGATGAAGGAAGAAGTTCAAGCTGCGTTGAAAGAATTGGCAAAAAAAGGCTCCAGGAATTGACAGCACACAAATTAACATATTTCAACAAACAGATGCTGCCCTGGATGCACTCATTAAGTTGTGCCACAAAATCTGGAGAATAAGGACCTTGTCAACTGACTGGAATAGATCTATCTATGTTCCCATTCCACAGAAAGGTGACCCGACAGAGTGCAGAAATTATCGAACAATATCATTAATATCACATGCAAGCAAGATTCTGCTGAAAATCATCCAAAATGGCAGGAACAGCACATCAACAGAGAACTGTCAGATGTGCAGGCTGGGTTTAGAAGAGGTCGTGGTACTAGAAACAGTATAGCTAATGTTAGATGGATCTTGGATGAAAGCAGGGAATGCCAGAGGAATTTCTATCTGTGCTTCATTGACTACGCAAAGGTGTTTGACTGTGTGGATCACAGCAAACTGTGGGTGACTCTGGGAAGAATGGGAATTCCATAACATTTGGTTGTGCTTATGCAAAACCTTCGCTTGGACCATACAGTCGTCAGAACAGAGAAGGAAAACTCTGCATAGTTCAAAATTGGGAAGGGTGTATGCCAGGGATGTGTCCTATCTCCAAACTTTTTCAACCTATATGCAGAACAGATTACTTGAAAGGCTAGACTCTATGAGAAATGTGGTAGTAGGATTGTAGGTTGACTCATCAATAATCTGCTTTTGTAGATGACACAACCCTGCTTACTGAAACTGAGACAGACCTGAAGTACTTGCTGCAGAAGGTCAAGGACTGCAGCCTTAAATATAGATTGAAGCTCAACACCAAGAAAACAAAGATTCTCACCACTGGACTGATTTGCAGCATTATAATACATGGTGATGAGATTGATGTTGTTAACAGCTTTAGTTTGCTTGGCTTTATAAGAAATACTTGTAGTAATAAGAAATACTTGTAGTACCAGCAACCAGGAAATCAAGAGACAAGTTGCATCGGGAAAGTCGGCTGTCAGAGACCATTCCAGAGTACTGAAGAGCAATGCTGTCAGCCTGGAAACTAAGGTGCACCTGATCCAGGCCATGGTCTTCACAATTGGTTGCTATGTGTCAGAGAGTTGTACAATGACTAGGGATAATAGAAAAAGAATATGTTTCACAAAAGCACAATTAAGTGTTCTGGGATTCCCAATTTCCTCAAGGTTATCCACAATTTGTTGTGATCCACACAGTTAAATGTCTTTGCCTAGTCAATGAAACACAGATAGACATTCCTCTGGTACTCTCTGCTTTCTGCCTGTGTAATAGTCCTCTGTTTAATCTTGTATGTGGTTCTGGAGGAGTGGTAGGTTTGAGGACTCCGAGCACGAGCACGTGTGGTGGTTCTTTGGGGCCCACGAGGAGCTTGGCAGAGCAGAACAAGCCAAAGGTGGGTGACTTTTAATCCGTGGCCCTCAGGCCTGTCTTTCATTGTCTTTGTTCAGACATTCCTCTAGGTCGTATAGCCCTGGTGTACAAGTTGCCGTCCCGCAGTCACTTGTGGTTGCTGTAAGGCTGAACACTGTGACACTGATGTGTCAAATGCGTTAATGGCTGGTTACCCAATGCGACAGAGAGTGGGGTGGAGCTTCCCGATGAAAACAAGCGTGGAAGGAGGAGTGGCATCCACTTCTGTAATAACTTGCCTCCAGAAACCCAATGAACCTGGAGAGAGGATCAGAGACACCCAAGCATGGAGGACTCTCCTTCATAGGGTCGCTATGAGTCGCCTGCGACTCGACGGCACTTAACAACAAACAACAATCTTGTATGTGTGGGTCAGTACAGTCTTTTTAGTACTATACTGTACTCTTAGAAAGTGATTTTCCATGAGGATCACTTAAATCCATCTATAGCTTTCAACACAATAATTGTATCGACTAGATGATAATCCAACTGTGGCTGACTTTTGACTCTCCTGCACAATTTCTTAATCTGTGAGCATGCATCTGGTATGTAAAAGGTAAACATAGTGATGCATTGTGTAGTGCTTATGTGATACTAAGTTGATTGCAACACATAGTGACAGCAGAATCACCCTAGAGCATTTTGAAGGTTGTATTTTTCATTGAGAGAGATCAGCAAACCTTTTCTCCCACAGAGTAGATTGGAAGTTCAAATACAGAATGTTTTTCTTAGCCTATTAGTGTTGAACCATTGTTTCATGGCGACATACGCAAGCCATAAGCCTATTAATACATAAAACAATGAGAAAATAAGGATCACAGCTTTAAATTATGCTTAGATTTATATGGAAAAGCTTAATGGTATGATTTTGTGCAGACAACAGTGTTCACAGAGCTTTGCTATCTAATAATATAGATTATGCAATTCAAATGGGTTTGAGAAATTCAATGTTTGGGAAACAGAAATGAATTTTTCTTTACCCAACTGACTGTATTAATTTCACAATGTTCTGTGGGAATAATTTAACAATAGTTTACTGAGTTTTAAGTCT
>NW_006399784.1:14447534-14450933 GCF_000299155.1 Elephantulus edwardii
AGCATAGTATTCCATTGTGTGAATATACCACAGCTTCTCTATCCATTCGTTTGTTGATGGGCACTTAGGTTGTTTCCAACTCCTTGCTATTGTGATCAAAGCCGTGATAAACATGGGTGTGCATATATCTCTTTGGATGTCGGTTATGGTCTCATTAGTGTATATTCCCAGTAGTGGAATTACTGGGTCAAATGATATTTCTAGCCTGGGTTTTAAACCATCTATAGCTCTGCTGTTTAAGAGTACATAATCACATCTGAGTCTAAGCTTCTAATTGTTCTTGTTTGCTGTTGAGTCAGAACCAACCCATGGCTGACTCTCCAGTGAATTTTCAGAGACAGTTAATTGCACAGGAGGAGATTGTCCATCATTCTCCTAAATATATGAATTAAAAATATTGAGTTTGTATAAGGATTAAATTCTATTACATGTTGCTTACTTAACCCAGCTGTCATTACAGAAATGTGGAATAAATGCTCTATTATTTTTCTCCACTGTAGTAATTTGTTAGATTTTTGTCAAAGGATACCTACCAAGATACATCTACGTATACTACTTTCATTACAACTCACATACATGCACAGAATGTTAGCAACTAAGCACAAATATGGACAAGCATAATGAATTATCAGTATGCAAGCATGTGATATTTAGTATGGAACATAGCTCAAAGTACAGGAAACATTTCCACTCTACACAATACCCATTAAAGATAGGAGGAGGAGAGGTGGTGGTCAAGAAAACTCATGTCAACATAATTAACAATGTGTGTCACCATCCATTAGGATCAAAATGCAACCCTGTGGCTATTGGCAAGAGAAGCAACAAGCAAAAGTCAGCTAGTGGCAAAGACGTGTCACACTCTATTATTACCAAGAGAACAAAATAGAATCTCTCTGCACCAGTAAAGCCCTCTCTCAGTTTAAATTTAGCACAATACTCCTTGTGATTATGAAGTTTTACTCTCTACCCATTTTAAATCAGATGGGATAATTTCACACCATAAGAAAGCCAAGAGAAAATTTTTTAAAAGATATGTATTCCCTCTGGTACTTTGTCCTCTCCAGAGAAGAAAATAGAGCTAAATAAAACCCATGCCATATGAAAAGTAAAAATATGTAATCATAGTTTCAAGTTAAAGAACTTAAATTTTTCTACAGAAAGACAAATCAGCACGTCAGGGTAGAATTAACGACCATTTTTTGAGAGTCGTGACACATATGAAATGAAGGGTTTTGGGCAGCATTGCTTGTGCACTATTAAGTGCAGTAAAACACATTGCTGATTTAATTGTAAGTGCTGTTTCAAGGACTTAAAGCCAATTATGAAGACCTGTTTCTATTTTTTTTCTCTCGTGGACTGAATTCCCAATCTTTCATGTTTTGGTCTGCTTTATTTTAGCAACATCTAGTACCACCTATAAGGCCAAAATTCTAAGTCACAATCTAACAAGAAATTATAGTATTATCTTTCATCCTCACTTGTACCCTTTTTGCTGTTGTTCATTCATCTAAAAAGTCCTATAAGCCTCAGTTCCGGAGTGAGTCTATCATCAGATTGTTCGGCTACAGTATCTTGACTATCCTGTAGTGCTAGAGGAAATCTCAAAACTGTGAAGGTTTGAAACCCTGCCAATTCCTGGTATTTTAAGTCAGCTATGTCCTTGGTGCAATCCAGTAAAACCCTGTGTGACTTAACTGATGTTACTACTATTCTCACTGGATTTCATCAAGTTAAAATATTATTTACATAGTATTAAGTTTTCCAGGTAACCTCAAAACCCAGCTCACTTCTGTGGTGTCCATTCTGATTCACAGTTACCATACAGAGCAGAGAAGAACTACTCTATAAAATCTTTAAGACTATAAATCTTTATTGAAACAAACTTTCTTGTCTTGTCTTACTTTCAATTAGCAGGCCAAATTTTAAACCACTATACCATCAGGGCTGATAGCAGCCCTGGCTTAAAGTATATGAGACTATGTGTGTAGGTTATATACAAACATGATACTGTTTTTTACCAGGGACCTGAGCATCTTTAGATGTTGGTATCTGAGAAAATCCTAAAGCCAATCCTCTACAAATACAAAGCAGCAATTGTATTTGCATTACTTGGGGATTCTGGGGCTGACTTGGGAGATTGCTTTCATGATTAACCATTGAATTTTGAGGACTAGTTACAATTAACACACTCAAATACTAATCAAAATATTGAAAGTTTGAGTCACCCAAAGGTATCCAGAAGGAAGGCCTACCCATCAACTTTAGAAAAAATCAACCCTTGAAAACACCAAGCCAATAGACAACATCATAATAGGTATAGAAGAGACAGAAATCATCAATGATTTTATCTTGCTCAGATCAATTAATACTCTTGGCACTAGCTTCCAGAAAATTTAAAAAAAAAATTTTTAAAAAGTCCCACAACAACATTTTGCACTAGGAAAGTCTGCTGTAAGGGACCATCCCAAAGTTCTGAAGAGCAATTATATCAGTTAGAACACTAAAGTGCACCCAATACAAGCCATAATGTTTTCAACTGCATGCTATAGAGCTGAAAGTTGGACGGTGAACAGGATGATGGAAAAATCAATGTCTTTGTGTTGTGATGTTGGAGAAGAGTGCTGAATATCCCACAGACTGTCAAAAGACAAATAAAATGCGAAAATGCGCAGCCAAAGCACTTCATGGAGGCAAGGAGAGTGAAACTTCATTTCATATACTTCAGGCATTCTGTTAGGAGGCACCAATGCTTGAAAAAGGACATCATGCTTGAAAAGGTGAAGAGTCAGTGCAGGGAAGACTTAAAATGAAATAGACTGACATAGTGACTCTAGTGGTGGGTGCAAATGTAAAAGATGGTCAGAATAGCACGGGATACGGCAGGGTTCAGATCCATTGTTCATAGGGTTTCTATGAGTTATCATTAACTTGATGGCATTTAACAAAACAACTACAAACATTGGAAATTCTAGAGTATGCAGCTCTATTCTAGAAACCATGAGTTTACATGTTTTGAAATCTACTCAATGGCAAGTGTTTTTGTTGATGTTGTTGTCTTTGTTTTTAATCACAGAAAAGAGAAACAATCAAAGTTGTTTCCCTTAAATGTGTTTCTCTACCTATTAAAACAACCCATATGAATATCAGTTCTTACTTTTTTCCGTTATTACAAGGGAGAGTTCATTATTTTCTGCCTAAGTCTCACCTTCCTTTCTCCTATGATTTAGGGATTTCACTCCAATCTGTTGTTTAACATCAAGTCAGAACTGACATATATAAGCTGATCCTTCACATGGGAGGAGACTTCCCATCTCCTTCCTGCAGAGTAACTGGCATGTGCTCTCCAGGTTGTGCCAAGAAATCTGGACGACAACCATCTGACAAACTGACTGGAAG
>NW_006399784.1:14452928-14454604 GCF_000299155.1 Elephantulus edwardii
CATCAATTCTCCTTCTATCCTCCTTGGTCATTGTCCAACTCTCTGATGCATAACAGGTGATTGCGAAGACCATGGCCTGTATCAGATGCACCTACTTGCTTGCTGAAACTAAAGAAGAAAGGTCTTGCTGCAAAAGATCAAAGACAAAGATTCTCACCACTGGGCCAATTGACAGCAAAATTATAGATGGAAAAGAGAGGGATTGTGATTGTTAAAAATGACAATTTGCTTGGCTTCAAAATGAACCATCTTGGCAGCAGCAGTCAGGAAATCAAGAGATGAATAGCACAGGGAAAATCTGCTGTCAGGGCCCTCTAAAGAGTACCGAGAAGCAACAATGTCAGTCTAGAGAAGAAAAGTAATAGATCTCTCTTGAAGAGGATGAATCCAAGTTTCTCCTTGGAAGCTAGGATTCTGAAGCTTTTTCTCATATACTTTGGACACATGGCCATGAAGGACTGATCCTTAGAGAAGGACGTCATGCTTGGAAGGATTGAGGTACAGTGCAGAAGAGGGAGACCTCTGATGAGATGGATTGATTCAGTAACTTGAGCAATTGGAGTAGGTGTGTCGATATCAGTGAGACTGGCGCAAAACAGGGCACATAATAACTACATATATGTATTTCACTCTGATACATGTACCCCTATTACTCTGGTGACTGTGTCAGTGCATCTTCTTTCTGTACCTCCATCCTTCAAAGCGTGATGTCCCAAGAACTAGTCCCTTGAGACAAATGTCCAAAGTATGTCATATGGAGCTTCAAAATCGTAGCCTCCAAGGAGAAACTTGGTTTCACTCTCTCTAGGACAAATCTGTTTGTTTTCTTAACAGTCTACGACATGTCCAACATTCTTCTCCAGCACAGCATCACAACTCAGAGGCATGAGCTCTTCCTCTGTCATCTTTAGTCACTGTCCAACTCTCCGATTCATAGCAAGTAATTGTGAAGACCACGGCCTGGGTCAGGCATGTCTTAGACTCTAGACTGACATTGCTGCTCTTTAGCCCTCTGGAGAAGTCCCTAATAGCAGGTTTTCCTAAAGTAATTTATCTTTCTATTTCCTGAGTGCTGGGCCCAAGAATGCTGATTGTGGAGCCTGGCAAGCTGAAATTTATAAGAATCTCAATCTCATCTCCATCTATCATGGTGCAGCCAACTAGTCCTGTGGTGAAAATCTGTCTCCTCCATGTTTAGATTTAGTCTATACTGAGGACTACAGTCCTTGACATTCTGCAGCAAGCGCTTCAGGTCCTCTTCAGTTTCAGCAAGCAAGGTTGTATCATCTCCATAACTCAGGTTGTTGATGAGGTTTCTTCCAATATTTATATCACATTCCTCCTCATAAAGCCCAACTTCCTGAAGGATGTATTCCTCATATAGATTGAAAATATATGGAGACAGGACACATCCCCGAAACACTGCTTTCCTACTTTTGAAACATGTAGTGTTTCTTTGTTCTATTCTGATGAATATGGCCTACTGACAAGGAGCTGTGCTGTAATCCCAAAGGCATAGGGTTCAAAACCACCAGCTGGCCTATTGGCTAAAAATGAGCAATCTCTTCCTGCGCAATTAAGTGTTTTGTATTTGGATTACTGGCACAATTCACTCCATTACATAAAGTATATTTTTGGCAGCTATCATAAGAATGGAATATTTTTGCAATTTTGTA
>NW_006399784.1:14454944-14459629 GCF_000299155.1 Elephantulus edwardii
AAAAAAAAATCTGCTTGAGGATCAGCTGTGAGCAAATTTCTATTGCATAGTTTATAACAACAAGAAGTAAATATGAGTCATCACTTATTCCAGATTTAGAGAGAAGGTGGATGCAAAAAAATGAGGAGAAGGAAAATGAAATAAAATTATCTTCATCAGATATACCCTCCAGAGGTATTTCTTAATCCAGTGAGCTCAAGTATAGATTGATCTAATAGTTTCATTAATGACTTCGGGCATATTGCCAGGATGGACCAGTCCTTGGAAAAAGACATGCTTGGAAGGTAGATGGTCAGTGCAGGTGAGCAAGACCCTGAATAAGATAGAGTGACACAGTGACTGTGGCAATAGGGTCACGTGTGGTGGAAATGGTGAGGTTGGTTTAGGATACGGCAGGGTTCAGAGACATTGTTCATAGGGTCGCTGCAAGTCGTAGTTGACTCACGGCACATAAAAAACCAACTTCCAAAATTGCCAAAATATTCCATTCTTATGATAGCTGCCAATTTGTAATGGATTGAATTGTGCCAGTGACCCAGATACACTTAGTCAATAACATAATGTGGAAACTATGTAAAGATTCCTGTGATGATCTATCTGTCAAAACAATTGGTTGTGAAAGGAGAGAATGTACCACCTCTTAATATCATCATAGCCCTGATCTCATATTAGAGTACATTTCTAAGGTATGACCTCTAACATCTTGTACTTCACAAGAAATAAAAGATGAAGACAGCAAACAGAGATTTACTGTCTATCCAAGAAGATAGAAAATGTTGACAGAGTCACCCTTTTTGAAGTTTTCGTGCTAGTTACTCCAGGGGTGAGGATTCCTGTTATTTTCATGTTTAGATAATTTTTGACCTTCATCGATAAGTGTTTCTGTGATTTCCATGAAGACTTGTAATGGTCTTATTGTGATAATATGTGATAATATGAAACTGGAAGCCTTTACATTTGTATTTCCTGTACCAAGGCTACCCTGGGTGGATATTTTTCAACAAATTTTCTAGAGTAGGAAGAATAATCTAGTGATATAATTTAAAAAATTAGCTAAGAAGAATTCACAATATATAGCCACATTAAGCCAAGGATTGAATATTTGCCCTAAATTTATAACTATTCATGATAATTAAAACTGTCCAAACTGCTTTCACTACAAAATACTTTAACAGTAGCACTCATTATAATGATCAAACTTTACTAATGTAATATTTTATCAAATTTTAGTGTTAATATGAGTGTTAATTATGTGTTAATGTTGAAGACATTGTTGTTATGTGCCATCGAGTCGCTTGCAACTCATAGCGACCCTGTGTACAAGAGCTCTAAACTCTGTTCTATCCTGTGCCAACCTCACTGTCTCAAACACACTCATTCCCACCACTCCAGTCACAGAATCGACCCATCTCATCAAAAGTCTTCCTCTCCCGGGCTGCCCATCCACTCTGCCAAACATGATGTCCCTCTCCAAGGACCAGTTTCTCCTTGCAACATGTCCAAAGTACGTCAGACAAAGCTTCAGAATCCTTGACTCCAGGGAACACTCTGGCTTCACCCTCTCCAGGACAAACCTGTTTGTTCTCCTAGCAGTCCATGGTATATTCAACTCTCTTCTCCAGCACCAGAGCTGAAAGGCATCCATTTTCTTTCTATCATCCCTATCCACTATCCAACTCTCTGACGCATAATTGCGAAGACTATAGCCCAGATCAGGCACACCTTAGTCTCCAGTCTGACGTTTTTGCTCTTCAGTACTCTTGAAGGTCCTTCACAGCTGACTTTCTCAATGCAATTAGCCTCTTGATTTCCTGGCTGCTGTTACCAAGAGTGTTGACTGTAGAGCTAAAACTGTTAACTATCTCAATCTCTTCACCATCCATACTGATGCTGCCAATTGTCCCTGGGGTAAGAATCTTTGTTTTCTTGATGTTGAGCTTCAATCCATATAGGAGGCTGCAATCCTTGAATTTCTGTAGTAAGCGCTTCAGGTCCTCCTTAGTTTCAGCAAGCAGGGCTGTGTCATCTGCATAATGCAAGTTGTTGATGACTCTTCCACCAATCCTGATGCCACATTTCAGCTCAGCCTCTCGGATGATCTGTTCTGCATATAGATTTAAAAGCTATGGACATAGAATACATCCCTGGCAGATCCCCTTCCTAATTTTGAACCATGCAGAGTTTCCTTGCTCTGTCCTGATGACTGCCTCTTGGTCCAAGTATAGGTTTCACATAAGCACAAATGTTCTGGGATTCCCATTCTTCTCAGAGTCAGCCACAGCTTGTTGTGATACACACACACAGTCAAAAGCCGTTGCATATTCAATGAAGTACAGATAGACATTCCTCTGGTACTCCCTGCTTTCTGCCAAGATACATATAACATTAGCTATAATAGCCCTAGTACCTCCACTTCTTCTAAACCCAGGCTGATGTGTTGCTCCAGTAATTTTTTGTTAATTTTCAATAGAATCTTGCTTGAATGTGATCTTAATAATATTGCTCAATAATTTCCACACTCTGTTGGGTCACCTTTCTGTAGAATGGGAACAAATATAGATCTCTTCCAGTCAGTTGGCCAGGCTGTCCTCCAGATTTCTTGGCATGAGTGCTGAATATCCCATAGGCTGCCAAAAGAACAAACAGATGTATCTGGGGGGGAAATGCCACCAAGTGCCTTTTGAGGGGGAAGAATGATAAAGCTTCATCTCACATACTTTAGGCATGTTTTTATGAGATGTTACTTGGAACTTTGGAAAGAAACATCACACTTGAAAGTGTGGAAGGTCAACAAAAGAGAGGAGATCTTGAATAAGATGGATACAGAATCTGCAGCAATGGGCTCAGGTGTGCCGGAAGTTATAAGGATGGCATAGGATAAGACAGGGTTCAGATCTGTTGTTCATAGAGTCACTATTAGTTGTACTCAACTTCACTTAAGAACATCTTACAATATCATGACTCAGAAAGAAATAAAAGATTGGTTTTAGATCAGTCTGCCACATTTTACTAAAATCTTTTCAATGTTATTTTTCTTCAGTTACTTCATGTTGTGGTATCTGATTTAAATCAAGGTCTTTACGATCACTTGCTATGCATCTGCGAGCTGGACAGTGAAGAAGGATAACAGAAAAAAAATGTCTTTGAGCTGAAGTGTTGAAAGAAGAATACAGACTATCCTATGGACTGCCAAAAAAAAAGAACAAACAGGTATGTCTTGGAGAAAGTGAAGCCAGAGTGCTCTTTGGAGGCAAATATACTGAAGTTTCATCTCACATACTTTGGGCATGTTATTAGGAGGAGCTTTTCCTTGGAGAGCAACTTCATGCTTGGAAAAGTCAAGGGGGTTGGCTAAAGAAAGGAAGACCCTCAACCAGGTGCATTGGCACAGTGACTGTCCCAATGCGTTCTAGTGTGTCAGGAAGTGTGAGGATGGCACAGGATAGGACGAGGTTCAGATCTGTTCTTCATAGGATCACTATGGGTTTTACTCAACTTGACAACACCTAATAATAAAAACTTCATATTGATTCATGAAACCCATGCTTTAATAATACCTTGCAACTAGACTTACTGTGTTTCATAATATCTACAAGATTATATCTATGATAGTCATCTTTGTTTTACTCTCCTTTTTACCTTTAACTAAATTGCCATCTTCATAACTCTATTAAAACCATTTTCCATTGATTATATATGAATGGTGTTTTCTATGTTTCTTTAGCAGCCTGTACAGAGAAACTACAAACTATATATATACATATATTTATTTTTGCATTTTCCCATGTACTCTATATTCCCATGAAGAGTATTTCTTGAGATAATTATGTAAGATGCTTCAAGTAATGTATTTGAAAGAACTCTTTATGATTACTTCAAACAAATCAAGTTAGATTCATTTCTTAGTAAAAAATAATTCAATATTAATAAGACTGAACATTTTAGATATTTTCATCTAACTATTAAATAAGTTAGAGTCAAGTGATTTGTATGGAAGTGCACACTGTCAAACCCTGTTTAATAGTCCCCTTGAGAAAAGCAAATACAACAACCAAACTTAACAAACGAACTCACTGTGGTCAAGTAGCCTAAAGCTCACAGCATACCTCTATTAGGTGTCTGAGGCTGTAAATCTAAATAGGAGTAAACTATCTTGCTAGTTCCTTCCAAGGGAAGCTGATGGATTTGAACTGTGACCATATGATTAGCAGCCTGAAGTGTAATTCATTAACAACTAAGATCCTATGTAATCTTAGCTTAAGGATATCCTCGGCATTCAGGATGCACACAGATTACAGATACAGGGGAGTATACACTCATGATAATCAGTATTAAACGATATTAAAGCTGCATAAACAAAACCAATCATAAATTGTTTCATGCATCTACAGTTTTATAGACCTTACATGTCAGTGTGCAACCTTGCTTAGAATTCAAATGAAAACAATTTCAAAGTAGGATCTCTGTTGACTTTAAGTAATAAGGAATTAGACTGCCAACCCCAAAGCTTTCAAATCCCCCAGTTACTCAGAGAGAAAAGCTATAAATCTCTTCTCTTGCTTTGAATAGCCTCTGAAAACCTACTGAAGGGTCAGTTATGAGTCAATTCTAACTTGATGGCACATAACAGTAACAGCAATTTTTAAAACATTTTTAATTAAAAAAATAAATGGATAATTACCTTC
>NW_006399784.1:14460370-14479320 GCF_000299155.1 Elephantulus edwardii
TGTTGTAAGGAGGGACTGGTCCTTAGAAAGAGACATCATGCTTGGTAAGGTGGAGGGACAGCGCAGGAGGGGAGGCCCTCTATGATTGATTCAGTGACTGGGGTAATTGGGATGGGTGTATAAGAGACAGTGCGATTGGTACAAGACAGCGCAGTATTTAGGGCTATTGTACATAGGGTCGCTATGAGTCGCAAGCGACTCGACCGCACATAACAACAACAGCAATGATATTTAAATAATAATATTTTATAGTTATTGTAAGGATTCAAAAACTGTACAATGTCAAATGTATGTAATATCTTTATGATATTTATAGTAGACTGTTAGAAAACATGAATTTTATTTCCTGCCCATCTATTTACTAATTATGTGGTCTTAAGTCAGTTGTCCTCCATAATTCTTGACATTACCATCTGGTAGGTGAGGATTTACTTGACAGAACTGTGAAAAATCATCCCATAGAGATGTCTTTTAGCAATACTAATATACTTTAAACAAGGTATTTTTTAAATAACAATAGTATGTTAATTTTTAAATTTTATTTTATACTGGTTTACTTTCAAAGTTAGTGTACATTGTTTTTCACACCAGATCTTTCCCCCTTTCTTTATCCACTCCTCTCTCAACATATCCAACTGTGTGACCCTATGATTAAGTCCTCCCTGCCTCACCGTACCTCCACCCATCCTCACCCCTTTGCTCCCTCTTTCCCCCCCTTGGACCCTCATACATCTACAATAATGGTCTTATACAGTTTTGTTGTTATGAAACTGAGTTCACTTAGCGTAATGCTCTCCAGTCCCTCCCATGTTAAATAGTAATTTACAAAATCATTGTTTCTGCATGCTGCAGAGTATTTCATCATGTGAAGGTACCATAATTTCTCAATCCATTCCATTGTGTATGGACATTTGAGCTATTTTCATGTTCTAGCTATGGTGAATAACAGAACATTGGTGTACAAGTCTCTGTGCCTCAGTTCTCATTTTCTCAGGGTATATTCCAAGCAGTGGAATAGCTGGGTCTTATGTAATTTCTATGTTCAGCTTTTTGAGGAAACAACAAACTGCCTTCCAGAGTGGTTGTACCATTTTAAAATCCTACCAACAATGCATAAGAGTTCCTATCTTGCCACAACCTCTCCAAAATTTGTTACTTGCTGTCTTGCTAAACTTTGCCACTGTTACTGAGATAAGATGGTATCTCATTGTGGTTTTGATTTGAATCTTTCTTATTGCCAGTGATTTAGAGAATTCCTTCATGTGTCTGTTGGCCATCCATATGTCTTCCTCTATGAAAAGTCTTTCCATCTCTCCTGCCCATTTTGTAATTGGGTTATTAGTCTTTTTCTTCTGGAGATAAGAGTATTCTATAAATTTTCATTATGAGACCCTTGTCTGAGATGGTATTGCCAAATGTTTGTTCCTAGTCAGTAGGTTTTCTTTTCACCCTATTGGAAGGTTTTGATCAGCACAGAGTTAGTATTTGATGGGAGACTACGTTTGAGTATTTGAACTTGAGAGGTATTTCTACTCATCTACATGTGAATGATTATTTACTTAGTGAATAAAATACCATTCTGTGTCTGCTTTGTATTCATGTATATAAGGATACATACACACACACATACACACCCACACGAGACAGGCAGTAAAGGGACTATTTAGCAGGGGAAAGAGCATTTAATCACTGGTATTATTCATAATCACATAGTTACAACAAAAATTAGACATTTACATAGTAATGATAGATATTTGCACTGCGAACTCCAAAGCACACAGTTCAAATCATCCAGCTGCATCGTGGGATACATACACAGTCTTCTCCCACGTTATTTGTTTTTGTTAGGTGCCATAGAGTCTAGTGCAACTCAGTGAGTCTAGAACAACAGAACTTAACCCTATCCTATCCTGTGCCTTCCTCATAATCTCTGACACACTTGACCCCATTTCTACTTTGAAAACTTATTTCAGTTGACTATGAGTTAGTTCTGACTTAAGTGTATATCGTATATGAATGACAATCTCTGGGTGGTGTTAACCCAAAGGCTGACCCTTACGGAGTTCAAATCCACCAGTTCCAAGCAAAGCAAAAGGGCAATATTTTCGAGTGTGATTTACACTCTCAGACAGCTGAAGGTCAATCAAGAGTAGGTTCAAACTCTTAGGCAACAATAAGTTGAGTTTATAATAACAAACTATTCCTAAGTTGTCCTTGTGCTATTGTTGTTGTGTACTGTCTAGTTAAAACAAACAGTAGCTGACCCTCTTGTGAGTTTTTAGAGGCAGTCAATCTCATGGGAGGAGATTGACCATCTGTCTCCCTCAGAGTACTTGATGGATTACAACCCTGGGCCTTTGGGATTGCAGCATAACTTCTTATGAATAGATGAACAGGAGAAATCAATCTCACTGTTTCCACTCTTGCTACATATCTGTTTACTTATTTACAAATAAGGATATTATCAAAAGATGGTAAAAAACCCTTACTCTTCGAAGTGACATCAGAACATCAATGTAAAGCTATATTTCATTACATTTCAATGACGCAAGGCAATTATTTAAATTTAATTATCCAAAACTCTAGTGAGCTCTGATGATCTAACAGAAGGGAGCTGAACTGCTTCTTAAGAGAAAAATTGAAAACCAGCTGGAGAGCCAACTACTCATGCATTCTTACTTGATAAGCACTATGTAACAACAGTATCTAAAACTCTACAATTCATATACATTCTAATATTTTTAAAGAAAGCTAAAGACCCTAACAACTAAAACTATCACATTCCTGTTCCATTCTTACACCATTAGTAGATTTCCTTTAAAATCATTCTTTTTCTTCATAATGATTTTTCTTCCAGTTGTTATGGAATTGATTCTAAGTGCAGAGTAGAACTGTGCTCCATGGCGTTTCCAATGCTCTGACATTTTGGAAGCATATGTCCAGATCTTTCTTCCAAAGAGCTCCTGGGTATGTTCCAACAGCCAACCTCTTCGTTAATAATCAAACCCTTACTAATTTAAACCACTCAGGCATGCAGAAAGAATTACATGAGATATTCCTGATTATTACTCATTGCTTTTAATAAATATGCTATGTCTTGATGATAAATGATGCTTCATCTTCTTCACAAACAAATTTTGGTTTTGTTTTGTTTTGGTGTTGTTGATTTTTGGGTTGTTTGTTTGTTGTTGTTTTTGTGACCAATGCATATAATGCCTATTACCATCCTAAATACTGAGGATATACAAGGTTTGCTTTTAATGTAAAGAATGAAGTATTCCTTCAGATCCACCTTCCCTGTCTGTTTTGCACATATGTTTCTCTCTCTCTCTCTCTCTCTCTCTCTCCCCCCCCTCCTGTGGAGAGGTTAAGCCCCTTGATCTCTATGCCTCCTCAGCAGGATCATCTTTTATCTGCTCTACTCCCTGTGAGGACAGGGCTCTAGAGTGGAGCTGCCTTTGCTGTAATTGATAAATTAATTAACATCCTCAGGGGCTTAAGTGGTTAGAGAAAATCTTCTCACTTGATGACTTTCACTAAATAGAACATGTTTATCCATTTCACAGGACCTATATTTTTAGATCAATGACCTTTGAGAGTATGATTCATTCTGATTTAATTTTTTCCCAGTGGGTGCAGTTTTCATACGAGCCTATTTAAAAATAATCAAGTAAGCAAGGTTTGAAAGAGAATATAATCTATTCTGCATCTGTTTCCTCTGACTTTTTTGATGGAAGTTGAATGCTTTCTATGATAAACTATACTACTATACTACTAAGATGTTTATGCATTTCCAGTTTAATTTTCAGTCCACTTAATATATTTAACCAAACACACATAAGTATATGCTAAAGTATCTTTAGTTCATACAGTGGGAATATTTTTTTTTATTGTGAGAAACAAGTATGGGGATACAAGGAAGTGAGGGTTGGGAACAGAAGTGTAAGGATGGACAGGGATGAAATTGCAGGGATGCAGTTGTAGGGCTACACAATTTGGTGGGTGGGGGGAGTAGGTGAAGGGAATGAGAAGGATCCAGTGGGGACCAGACGATACAGGGCAATGGTAAGCATAGTCCAATGGTGATTAAACAAACTGTCTTATTAACTTGTGGGTTTATCATTTGGGAATGGGGCACAGACTCTCTGGCTTCTTCATTCTGAACAGGGGTGTTGATGGGAAGGGGGAAAGGGAGCACATTTTATCACCTTACTGATGGTCCTGTGTTAAAGCTGCTTTCCTTCTTGTTCTGTTAGAAGATATTTTCCTGACATTTACTCCCCTCTGCAAAGTGTTTTCCAAGGTAGGTCCGGTGGGGATGGCTGACTGAACCCTGAGGCTCCATTCTCCTTTACTTCCTTAGCTGGTAGTTGTATTTCCTTTTTGTCTCTGGAATTGGGTTCAGGATCAGGTGTGGAGTAAAACTCAGTGTTAAGGCTGCCTATAGGAAAGGGAGAAAACCTAGAGAGAACAAACTTGTGATTTACAAATAGAAGGGATTTAGAAGTGTCACTTACAGGTATACCGGGGGGAGAAAGTGGAGGAAAGTAGCCTAGATAAAATTCTCTGTATACCCTTGGCACTTTTTTTGAGCCACCTGTAGGCTCTACCCAGGGGTCAGATGGCACAACCCAAGGGCCGAAGAGCTCACCCTGAGGACCAAATGGCTCACCTCAAGGGTCAAATGGCTCACCCTGAGGGCCGGCTCACCCTGAAGGCCGGATCACACTGAGGGCCAAATGGCTTACCCCTGGGACTGACCAGCTCACCCTGAGGGCCAAGCAGCTCACCCCATGGCCACATGGCTCTCTCTGAGGGCCAAATGACTCACCCCGAAGGCTGGATGGCACAACCTGAGGGCCGGCTCCCCCCCGAGGGCCTGGTGGAAATATTTTATAGTGATTAAAGAAAGAATTTACTTTGTGGGGTTTTCTTAGTTTCCTCACCTTGCATAATAAGAAATATATTTTGATATAATCTTTTTAAATTTTAGGTAAATGTTTACATGATTTTATCCATTTTGTTCATCAGCATATTGATTGTAATGGCCAAATAGGTTTTGTTAGATCTTGATATCTTCATCTAACTTTTTAATTTATCCCATGGAAGCAAGATTCTACTGAAGATTATCCAAAAACTACTGGAACAGCACATCAGCAAAGAACTGCCAGAAGGAAGGGGTCATGGTACTAGGGATATTGTACCTGATGTTAGATGGATCTTGGCTGAAAGCAGGAAATACCAGAGGAATGTCTATCTGTGTTTCATTGACTACGCAAAGGCGTTTGACTGTGGGGATCATAACAAACTGTGGCTGACTCTGAGAAGAATGGGAATCCCAGAACACTTGATCATTCTAATGCAAAACCTGTTCTTGAACCAGGAGGCAGTCATCAGAACAGAGCAAGGGAACAATGCATGGTTCAAAATTGGGAACGGCATACGCCAGGGATGCATTCTATCTCCATACCTTTTCAAACTGTATGCAGAACAGATTATCCAGGAGGCTGGGCTCTATGAGGAGAAATTTGGGGTCAAGATCGGAGGATGATTTATCAACAATCTGTGTTATACAGATGACACAACCCTGCTTGCTGAAACTGAAGAGAACCTGAAACACCTGCTGCAGAGTGTCAAGGACTGCAGCCTCCAATATGGATTGAGGCTCAATGTCAAGAATACATAGATTCTCACCACGGGACCAATTGGCAGCATCAGGATGGATGGTGAAGAGATTGAGATTGTACACAGCTTTAGTTTGCTTGGCTCCACAGTCAACACTCTTGGGACCAGTAGCCAGGAAAGTAAAAGGCACATTGCCATGGGAAAGTCTGCTGTTAGGGACCGCTCCAAAGTACTGAAGAGCAGTGGTGTCTCTCTGGAGACTAAGGTGCATTTGATACAGGCCATGGTCTTCACAATCACTTTTTATGCATCAGAGAGTTGGAAAATGACCAAGGAGGATAGAAGGAGAATTGATGGCTTTGAGCTGTGGTGCTGGAGAAGAGTATTGAGAATACCGTGGACTGCTAGGAAAACAAACAGATTTGTCCTGGAAAGGGTTAAACCAGGTGGCTCCTTGGAGGCAAGGATTCTGAGGCTCTGTCTAACATACTTTGGATATGTTGTGAGGAGAGACCAGTCCTTGGAGAAGGACATCATGTTTGGGAGGGTGGAGGGACAGCGCAGGAGGGGAAGGCCCTCTATGAGGTGGATTGATTCAGGGACTGGGGTAATCGGGATGGGAGTGTCAGAGACAGTGCGATTGGCACAGGACAGAGCAGAGTTTAGGGCTGTTGTACATAGGGTAGCTATGAGTCGCAAGTGACTCGGCAGCACATAACAACAACAACAACAATAGTTAATAACTACCAAAATACAGGTGATACAGCAGGGTGTGAAAATAATAGGACAATATCACCCACAAGCAAAATCCTGCTGAAGATCATCCAAAAACAAGTGGAACAACAGTACATAGACAGAGAACTACAAGAAATACAAGCTGGATTTAGAAGAAGTTGTGGCTCTGCCAATGTCGGATGGATCTTGGCTGAACGCAGAAACCAGAGAAATATCTCTCTGTGTTTCATTGACTATGAGAAGTCATTTGGCTGCATGGATCACAACAAATTGTGGCTACCATTGAAAAGAATGGGAATCCTAGAATACTTAGTTATGCTTATGCAAAACATATACTTGAACCAGGAAGCAGTTGTCAGAAAAGAGCAAGGAAACATTGCATGGTTCAAAATCAGAAAAGGAGTGCATCAGGGATGTGTCCTGCCTCCATACCTTTTCAAACTGTATGCAGAACACATCATTCAAGAGGTTGGACTTTATGAGGAGGAAGGATTGGAGGAAGGTCATCAACAATCTTCGTTATGCTGATGACACAACCCTGCTTGATGAAACTGAGGAGGATTTGAAGCGCTTGCTGCAGAAGGTCAATGACTGCAGCTTTTAATACAGATTGAAGCTCAACATCAAGAAGACAAAAATCCTCACCATTGGGCCATAGGCCGCATCATGATAGATGAGAAGAGATTTTGAGATTGTTAACAATTTAAGGTTGCTTGGTTTCACAGTCAACATTCTTGGCACCAGCAGCCAAGAAATCAATATGAATTAGGGAAATCTGCTGTCAAAAACCTTTCCAGAGTGCCGAAGAGCATGAAAGTCAGTCTAGAGACTAAGGTGCCTCTGATTCAGGCCATGGTATTGGCAATTATTTGCCATGCATCAGAGAGCTGGACAATGATCAAGGATGACAGAAGAATTGATGTTGTTTAGTTGTGGTGCTGGAGAAGAGTATTTAATGTACCATGGACTGCCAAGAAAACTAGCAGGTCTGTCCTGGAAAGGGTGAAATCAAGTTGCTCTTTTGAAGTAAGGATTTTGAGATTCCGTCTCATGTACTTTGGGCATGTAGCTAGGAGGGAGCAGTTCTTAGAGAAAGATATTCTTGGAAGGGTTAAGGGACAGCGCAGGAAAGAAAGACCTGGATAAGATGGATTGATATAATAACTGGGGTAATAAGGGTAGGTGTGTCAGAGATAGTGAGATTGACTCAGGATAGAGCAGGATTCAGAGCTAATTGTGCGTAGGGTCACTATGAGTCAATGTCAATTCAATAGCACATAACAATGACAACAACCTGGAAGGTTCACAGTTGAGTTCACCATTTAATCTGGGGGAGAAATATCTCACCATCTTATTTCATAAAATTCATAGACAAGGAAACCCTATGAGGCAGTTCTATGTTGTCTGATAGTGATCAATTCACAGCACATAAAAAGAATATGAATATTTTCATAAAATCTATGAAGATATTTCATGGTTGCTCTCACTTTGTATCTTATTAGACTTACCTTGCATACCACAAACAAATCATCCTTTTCACAACCTACTCTCTATAACTCATAGGTGATTTTTGTTTTCTTCTTATATTTGGATGAAATTTTCAACTAGGTACCATAGATTTTTCAGGTCACTTTATAATTTATATATAATTTATCATAGAAACAATGTCACCACTGAATGACAACTAATTGCTGTTTTGATCTCTTCTAATGTGCATAAAACCTATAAATAACATTGAAAAGAATGGGAATCTAAGAACACTTAATTGTATTCATGAAAAATCTATGTCTGGGTCAAGAAGCTGCTGTCTGAATGGAGGAAAGAAACACTGAACTATTTAAAATCAAGAAGAGTGTGTTCCCAGGATGTATCCTTTTTCCATACCTATTCAATCTGTATGCTGATAAAATCTTTCAAGAAGCTGTACTCTATGAAGAAGAATGTGCATTAGGATCAGGGAAGATTCATCAACAACCTGTTTTAACAATCTTGCTTGTTGAAAGTGAGGAGGACTTGCAATGCTTGCAGCAGAAGATGAAGGACTATAGTCTTCAATATGGATTACATCTCAACATTAAGAAAACAAAGATCCTTGTCACTGGGAAAATAGGTAATATCACAATAGATGAAAAAAGTTTGAAATTATCAACAATTTCATTTTTCTTGGATCAACAATCAACATTTTTGGTACCAGTAGTCATGAAATCAGGAGATTTGCATTGTATTGCAAATTTGCATTACATTGGGAAAGTCTACTGTCAGGGACTTTTCAAGTTCTGAAGAACAATGATGTCAGTTTAAAGATTGAGGCTTGCCATTAAATTCAGGTCAGAGTCTTTCCAGTCACTCCCCGTTCATCTAAGAGCTGGACAATGAATAACAGAAATATGAATGCCTTTGAGTTGTGGTATTGGAAATGAGTGCTAAATACCCCATAAACTACTAAAACAACAAACAGTTATGTTTTAGGAAGAGTACAACCAGAGTACTCCTTGGAGGCAAAGATGGTGAAGCTTCTCATACTTTGGACATGATACTAGGAGATGGACTATATAAAGAAGAATGTCGCATCATGTTCTGAGAAAGATTCATTATTAACAACTTGCATCGTGCAGATGGAGCACCATGCTTCTTAAAAGTGAAAAAAACATTAACTATTTACTACAGAAGATCAATGAGTTCAGTCTTCAATATAGATTATATCTCAATGTCATGAAAACAGAAATCCTCACTGCTGGGCCAGTAGGAAAGATCATAATAGATGAATAAAAGATTGAAGTTGTCAACGATTTCATTTTACTAGGATCCACAATCAACACCCTTGGTAATAGCAGTCAAGAAATTAAAAGATTGGGATTGGGAAAATACAATTCTGTTGTTGGCTAAAAAAATGCCATATTTTTCTAAACATTAGTCCATTGAAGCAGCCATATTATTTTCTGATCTTAAATTAATTATAACAGGTGCTACTGTTCAATTAATTAAACTTGGAAAAATTATATTCAGAGTAAGAATTCCTACATATCATCATTATCCTAATTGACACAACAAATATGTTGACCAGGTGTTCAAATTTCTCAGAGCTTTAATATTCTTATTTTGAAAGAGGGCTAGTTTTCAGATAACCAATATTCACTATCCTCTCCATTATCCCATGATTAGGAATAATTCTGTGGAGAATGTGTCTTACAAAAATTTCATTTGTTCTTTGTATAATTGATCCCATTTCAATGTATTGAGGAGCTTACTAAACAGAGATAGCTAGTTCTGAAGATAGAATTCCTTTAGGGAACAGAATGAGCCTGTTGGTCACTAAAAATAACCAAAGATATTTATTAAAAAAATAAATTTTAACCATCTAAGCAGTAAAAATAATCTTGAGAAAATGTGTTGGTCTTCATCCTAGGATAATATTGAGTTTCTATGGGTACTTGTGTGTTGGCAAAGGAAGGTAAAAAAAGCCTGTGTTATTTTTATTTATAATTGTGCCCACAATAGCATAAAGTAATTTATCAGATGCAGTTAAATAAGATCATTTGCCCAGCTGATGGCTCCAGGATTTCTTTTTTTTTTTTTTTTTTTCATTCTTCAAACTAAACGAGTTCTTGGAATATATGATAAGATACTGGTCATGTTTCAAGCATGCATCTCTGCACCACACACATAAATGATTTTTTAAAAAAATTCAGATCTACATCCTAAGTGAAACTAGTTTATGTTGCTATAGGTGGCTTTGTGAAGTCCAGCCGGTCCTTGACTCATGATGATCCCTTGAACAGCAGAATGAATCTTCATCTCGATGGTCAGCTGTGGGTTTGACCATTGTGACTAACAGAGTTTCAATGACTTATTTTTGGAAGTTGATCACTAGGCTTTCCTCCGAATTAGTCCAGAAGTTCAACTGAAACCTGCTCAGTATCATGCAAGCCTCCAGTAACAGATAGGTGATAGCTGTGTTTGAAACGCATTGCTGGGATCAGTGTTTCCTGATCAGGGCCTATTGCAGGAAAAATGAAAGTTCTACCACTGAGCCACAACTATCTCTTAATTCATATCCTTTGGGGCCAAAGACCTTTGTCCAAGTTGGCCCTTGTCCAAGTGAGCTCTACAGTAAAGCAGCAGTAGCAGCAGCAGCAGCAGCAATAGCGAAGCACAGAGCAATTTAAGACAGAGCTAACCTGGGAATGCTACCCCACAAAGCAAGAGAAGAGTCCTCTCTCAAGCATACCAGAGGTGGGGTGGAAACCCAATAATTGGCAGGAATAAGAGAACTTTGGAACACTAAGCTCTCAGGGGGATAGTTGGCATTATAATTGATAGAAGCAGTTGTAGTGGCATGGAGTTGGGAGAGTGGGGGGATTGTGTCTGACCTCACAGAAATTTGTTTTATGCTTTAGGTACTGCTTACGGGGACTATTTGACCTTGTAAAGTTCCAGATTTCAAACTCAGCTGCTCTCACTCTATCCATACTTTCTTTCCACACAATATCCAATTGTTTTGTTCAGTAATGTGGCTACAAAATTGCCAATATGGCCACATAAACATTGGGACATAGATCTCTGACTTTGTTTTTCTCCTGATATCATTGTTGTTGTTACGCACCCTCAAATTAGAAGCAATTCCTAGTTGATCCTTTAGCTAATTTTCAGAGGCAGTGAACTGCATAGGAGGAGATTGAGCATCTTTCTCTCTCAGAGCAGTTTCTTAGTTGGAACCACATGTCTTTGGATTACTGGTGCATCTCTTTACCAATAAGCCATCATATTATTCACGTGCTGCTACTCTATTTACTTTGTGATCAATCATGATCATGTTGTACTCTTCTGTAAGACTTCCCGTATATATCTATATAAAACACAATCTTCAGGTAATTATCTCTATTTTAAGCATTTGAGATTATTTTTAGCACACTAATTAATCTCAATTATTAGGATTACATAATTTTGGAAGATCAAGGCATTCATGAAGTTTATATGATTTATCTTAAAAGGAAGAAAGGCATTTCTACCAATTGTCACTTTCTTTTTTTATTTTTTTAAATTGAGATTTCATAAAGAACTTGGATTTCATTCATTTATTGTTGCACATTTTCCTCCCTGCCACCGCTCCCCAAAACGCCTTCCATAAGTGAAAAATAAAGAAAATATACATAATGAACTATTGTGAATTTGTGGTGACCTCCACAATCACAGCTTGTAAAGTTCACAGCAGCCAGTTCACTGCACACTCACAGTAGTTACATGAATGCATTGAGCAATTTCTCACCATCCACACTCTGGAGGACTTTTGTTTCTATATTTGATCAGCAAAGGTCATTATGTACTTACTCATCATTTCAAGTTAACAATAGTCCTGGAATTTATGCTGTTTTACCAGCAATTGTGCGTAATTGTACCACGCAGAGAATCATGTGAAACATGAAATCATTAAATGGAGATGAGCTTAAGGATAAATTTACCATAATGTCAAAAAACAGTACCACAGTTTAAAACAGAAGCTTTTCCCATGATATTTTGTTTTCTTTACGGTAAAATGTAATTCATACCAAAGGCTATAGTCTTTGAACTGTGTGAGGAAATGTTTCAAGTTCTTTTCCACTTTTTACAAACAAGGTTATGTCATCCGCATATTTTGTTATTGTTGTTGTTGTTGTTGTTGTGTGTCATCAGCTATGACTCATAACCATTAAATGAACCTGCCCTGTTATTCTCTATATCCTCATCATTTCTGATCTATCATCTTTATGGTTACTCTGTCAATCCATCTTATTAGGGGTCATTCTTTCACTGATCCTCCACCTTGCCCAGTATCATGTCTTTTTCCAAGGACTGCCGCTTCCTTCAATCTTTTCTCTGCTGTCTACTGGTTCAGTGGTGAAGATTCTTGTTTTCTTGATGTTGAGATGTAATCTGTGTTTCAAATCCTCCTCACTTCCAGCAAGCGAAGTGTATCATCTGCATAATGCAGGATGTTGATGAGTGTTCCTCTGATCCTGATCCATACTCCTCTTTAAAAAGAATCCAGCTTCTCAGATGATTTGTGCAGCATACAGATTGAACAGATATGGAGAGAGAATACAGCTTTAACATACACCTTCCATGATTTGAAACCATACCTTTGTTCTGATCAGACAACAGCTTCTGGGTTATATGTACAGGTTTCACATGAGCACAATTAAGTGTTCTGGGATTCCCATACTTCTCAGTGTTAGCTGTAATTTGTTGTGACCTATATCATCAAATGTCTTTGCACTGTCAATAAAATACAAATAAACGTCTTTCTGGTATTATATGCTTTGAGTGGTATACTCTGCTTTGAGTCAAGATCCATCTGATATCAGCAATGACGCTTCCATTGGCATAGCCTCTTCTGCATACAGCTTGACTTGCTGGCAGTTCCCTGTAGATGTACTGTTCTAGGATTCATCTACATAAAGCAGCTTGAGAGTTCATCTGGATTTAGCAAGTTACTTATTAATGCTTTCTCCTATCCTGATGCCCTGATCTTCTGTATATAGTCTAACAATTGTGTGTTCAGCCTGTAGATCTCTGGTTGCTTAGGGGTAAGGAGTGACACTGCTAAGCTAAATGTACTCCATATGAATTCACCAGCTGCTCTGAGAAAGATGGACAATCTCCTTCCATGTAATTCATTGCCTCTGAAAACTCACTGGAGGGTTGGCTATGAATTGGCTCTGACTTAACTGGACATTTACAATAACAATTTAAAAACCAAGAGTCCTTACAACGAGACCAATTAGTAACATTATGATTAATGAAGGAGATCTTGAACTTGTTAAGGATTTCATTTTTTAACGATTAAAAATCCTTACTCGTAGAAGCAGCAGTCAAAAAAATCCTTGTATTTTCCTTGGGTAACTATGGTGCAAAAGGCCTCTTCTAAGTGTAAAATTGCAATGATTTCCTGTGAGGACAAAAGTCAACCTACCCTAAAACATGGTATTTTCAATCACTTCTAATGCAAGTAAAATCTGGGTAATGACTTGGGTGGGCTAAAGAATTGATGCCTTTGCATTTTGATGTTGTCAAAGGATAGTGGCTAGACCCTGGCGTTCCAGAAATATAAACAAATCTCTTTTGTAAGTATAGCTACAATGCTTCTTAAAAGCAAGAATGTGAGATTTCATCTTACTTAATTTGGACATGTTACAAGGAGGGATTAGTGCCTGGAAAAAGAATGTCATGTTTGTAAAACAGAGTATGAACAAAAAAGGAGAATCTCAGAGTGGTGGTTTGACACGGTGGCTGCAAAAATGGGATCAAATGAAACAGCAGTGAAGACACTGCACGGATAGGTGCTGTTTTGTTGTCTAGAAGGCGACTATGAGTCAAAATTGACTCTACAGCACCTGCAAATATCTTCAATACCTGCTAAAAAAAAGACAAGGAGTGAAGGAAAGGTGGGTTTGGCCATGTATCAATTTACCATCTGATTCCAGATTGTTATTAATTTTGCTAATCCCTGGTTCCCCTGCTTACAAACAAAAATGGATGGTATTATGGACTGAGTTGCTTTCCAATTCTTGAGGTCCCTGTTGTCTCTTTTTGAGAGAGACTTTACTGAGAAAAAAAAAAGCCACTGGGAGGGAAAAATACATTTAGGAAGATATTAAAATGTTTTAACAAAAACAATTTCCCTGGAGAGCTCTGGTGGCCTAGTGGCAAGAAGCTGCCCTGCAATCCCAGAGGTGTGCCGTTCAAATCCACCAGAGGTTCTGCTGAAGAAGGAGGGACAATCTCCTCCTGTACCAGTCAGATCCAATTTGACAGTACACACATAACAAAATAATAATTTAAAAAATATTTTAAAAATACTTAAAAAAACCCCCAAACCAATTTCCCTAATATTTCCACCTTGATGCATCAAAGACCCTCTAAATTAACCACTTTGAGTTTAAAAATGGTAAAGAAAGCAGTTAAATCTAAATGTCATAAAGGAATGAACATACTGAGTATAAAGAATTTCTACTGCTAAGTCAATTAGTCTATATGTAGACTCTCAATGCTTTAACTTATGAGTTTCACCCACTAATAACCCTGGAAGAGGTCCATCATTATGCACAAACAGTTTTTACTAAAATCAGCCTTGGGAGAACAAAGAAATACAAGCCTAAGGCCCACTTTCTTTATCTTACCATCCTCCACTAACCTAGTTTAAAGGAAATCACTTGGCTTTCCTTTCTCCTTGCATATTAACTAAGAATTCTGAAGTAACACCTTTTGTTCTTTCTCCTTCCTGTGTCTATGACTATCCTGTGTTACAATACAAAAATGTCTCTTATAACAAAGAGAATACATAAGCAGATATCTGACCAACCCCATCAGCACCCTGATGTGAATGAAAAGGAACTTTAGAATAGTAACTTGTCTACATTTCCTGAAGGATGTGGCCCTTTTAGGTCTCAGGGGGAGGAGTCCTGTAGGCAGTTTCCATTTCTCTTTATTAGCTATTTTTTTTTTTTTACTGTACAGAGTATGCTGAAATAAGCTAAGAAGCTGAACAGAAAATGTCAAAGGGCAGCTTGGAAAGACAAAGCAAGGTATTATAATGAAAAGTGCAAAGAGCTGGAGTAAGAAAATCAAAAGGGCCAAACTCTCTTAGCATTTCTTAAGCTGAAGGAATTGAAAAACAAACTCAAGCCACGAGTGGCAATACTTAAGGATGCTTTGGCAGAATATTAAATGATCCAAGAAGTATTAAAAGAAGATGGAAGGAGTATATAAAATCATTGTACCAGACCAACATTCTGGCCAACACAGAAAAACTTCATGAAGTAATATATGAGCAAGAGCCTGTGGTGATGAAGGAGGAAGTTCAAGAGGCTCTGAAAGAACTGGCAAAAAACAAGGCTCCAGGAATTGATGGCATGCCAACTAACATATTTCAACAAACAGATGCTGTCCTGCATGTGCTCACTAAGTTGTACCAAGAAATCTGAAGGACAGCCAGCTGGCCAACTGGAAAAGATTGATATTTGTTCCCATTCCAAGAAAAGGTAATTCGAGAGAGAGTGGGAATTAGCGAACCATATCATTGATATCACGTGCAAGCAAGATTCTGCTGAAAATTATCCAAAAACGGATGGAGCAATATGTCAAAAGAGAACTGCCAGATGTGCAGGCTGGGTTTAGAGAAGGTCATGGTAACTAGGGACATTATAGCTAATGTTGGATGGATCTTGGCAGAAAGCAGAGTACAAGAGGAATGTCTATGTCTCATTGATTATGCAAAGGCTTCTGACTGTGTGGATGACAACAAACTGTGGTTGACTGAGAAGAATGGGAATCCCAGAACATTTGATTGTGCGCCAGGGATGTATTCTGTCTCCTTATCTTTTCAATCTGTATGCAGAACAGATCATCTGAGTTGCTGGGCTGTACGAGGAGGAATGTGGAATCGGGATTGGTGGAAGATTCATCAACAACCTGCATTATGCCAATGACACAACCCTGGTTGCTGAAACTGAGGAGGACTTCAAGTGCTTGCTGCAGAAGGTCAATGACTGTAGCTTTTAATATGGACTGAAGCTCAACATGAACAAAACAAAGATTCTCACCATTGAACCAATTGGCAGCCTCATTATGGATGGTGAAGAGATCGTTAACAGTTTTAGTTTACTTGGCTCCACAGTCAACACTCTTGGTAACATCAGCCAGGAAATCAGGAGACGAATTGCATTGGGAAAGTCAGCTATGAGGGACCTCTCAAGAGTACTGAAGAACAACGTCAGTCTGGAGACTAAGGTGTGTCTGATCTGAGCCGTAGTCTTCACAATTGCTTTCTATGTGTTGGATAGCTGAATGGTGGGGATTATAGGAAGAGAATTGATGCCTTCTAGCTGTGGTGCTAGAGGAGAGTGTTGAATATAATATGGACTGCTAGCAGAACAAAGAGATTTGTCCTGGAGAGGGTGAAACTAGGCTGCTCCTTGGAGTCAAGGATTCTGAAGCTTCATCTGACATACTTTGGACATGTTATAAGGAGGGACTGACTGGTCCTTGGAGAGGGACATCATGTTTGGGAGGCTGAAGGACAGTACAAAAGAGGAAGACCCTCAATGAGATGGATCAATGCACTAACTGGAGCAATGAGGGTAAGTGTGTCAGAGACAATAATATTGGCACAGAATAGAACAGTCTTTAGGGCTCTTTTGATAAAAGGTTGCTATGAGTAGCAAGAGACTTGAAAGCACATAAAAAACCCCATATTTATATAATTAATTACTACTGTTATCACCATTGTCAGATGGATCTTGGCTGAAAGCAACGTGTACCAGAGGAATGTCTATCTGTGTTTTATTGACTATGCAAAAGCATTTGACTTTGTAGATCATAACAAATTATGACTAACCTTGTGAAGAATGGGAATTCCAGAACACCTGATTGTGCTCATGTGAAAACTATACTTGAACCAGGAGGCAGTTGTCAGACTTCAGGGTCAAAATTAGGAAAAGAGTGTGTCAGGGATGCATCTTGTCTCCATACCTTTTCAATCAATATGCAGGACAGATCATTCGTGAGGTTGGACTTTGTGAGGAGAAGTGTGGCGTCAGGATTGGGGAAGACTCATCAATAATCAGTGTTAAGCAGATTACACAACCTGCTTGCTAAAACTAAGGAGGACTTAAAGAATTTGCTGCAGAAAGTCAAGAAAAAGACAAATAGAATTGGGAAGTCAGGGACCTCTCCAGAGTGCTGAGGAGTAATGATGTCAATCAAGAGACTAAGTAGTGCCTAGTCCAGGGCAAGGTCTTTGCAATTACATGTTATGCATCAGAGAGTTGGACAATGAATAAGAATGACAGAAGAAGAATTGTCTTTGAACTGTAGTGCTAGAGAAGAGTACTGAACATACAGTAGACCACCAAAAGAACAAATAACTCTATCTTGGAGAGAGAAACCAAATTTCTTCCTGGAGGCAAGGATTTTGAAGCCTTATTTCACACAGATTGGGCAAGTGGCCAGGAGGTACCAGTCCTAAGAGAAGGATATCATGCTTGGAAGGGTGGAGGGAGAGTGCAGGAGAGGAAGGTCCTAGAGGAGATGGATTGACACAGTGGCTGGGTAATGGGATTATGTGTGGTGGAATCAATGAGAGTGGCTCACCAGGGTTCATAGCTGTTTTACATAGGGTTTTTATGCGTCACAGACAACTCAATGGCACATAAAAATAGTAATACAGCAGCTAATGATCTATATCTATTATCACCCTTTCTTTTTAAGTCCTCATGAAATCTTTTCTATTCCTTCATCTCTTTCCACTAACATCTGCTATCTCCTTTTCCCTTTCCCTTTTCTCTTTCGAACATATTTCTGTATCTGTACCTCTTATTTTCACAACAGTGGTCTTATGCAATGTATCTCACTTAGCATAATACTCTCTAGTCTCTCCCATGTTATACAGTATTTTACAAAATTATTATACTTTACTGTTGCATAGTGTTCCATTGTGTAAATGTGCCACAATTTCATGATACATTTATTTGGTGATGGGCATTTGGGCTGTTTCCATCTTCTTGTTATTATTAATAAGGCTGCTATGAACATAGGTGTACATGTATCCATTTGTGTCTCAATTCTGATTTCCTTGAAACATATTCCAAATAGTGATATATTTGAGTCACATGGGATTTCTATTTTCAGCTTTTTGAAGAAATATTCAACTGACTTCTTTGGTTGTTGTACCATGTTACAATCCCACCAACAGTGGATGAGAGTTCTAATCTTTCTGCATCATCTTCAATATTTTTTGTTTACTGTGTTGCTAAATTTGCTACTGTTCCTGGGGTGAGATTATATCTCATTGTTGTTGATTTGCATCTCTCTGATTATCAAATGATTTTGAAGAGTTTTTAATGTGTTTGTTAGCCATTGAATATCCTCCCTTGTGAAAAGTCTTTTCATAACTTTTGCTCATTTTGTGATTGGATTTTCTTTCTCTTGTAGATGTTCTGTAAAACTCTTCCACCACCCCCCTACAACATGCCTGTTCTGAACATGTCATCCAATGGACTACTATAACTTTTGTCCTTTGATGTCTAACTTATTTAATTCCAATATCTTCAGGTTTTATTCATGTTGTAGGTTGTAACATAATTTCATTTTTCTTTGTAGTTTAGCTGTATTGTACATACATATCATATTTTTTAAAATTGTTCATGTTTTTATGAGTATTTGAATTGTTTTAATCATTATCAAACTGTTCCTGTGAACATTAATGTAAAAATATTTTTGAGGTCTAGTTTTCAAGTCTTTTGGATATATATCTCCGAGTGAAATTGATAGATTACAGAGTAATTCTAAGCAGTCCTGATAGCACAATGGGTTAAGCATTAGACTGTCAATAAGTCACTAAATTCAGCAAAGAAAAGATATGTCAGTGGAGGTTAACTTTCTCTTTACAACTTAATAAATGCCCAAACAATGATTGTGAGGATGGCACATGACCAAGCAGTGTTTCATTCTGTTGTCCACACTTCACTATGAATGAGAACTGACTCAATAGTATCTAACAACATCAAGTGACATTGGACAAGCTACCTAGAAGAGTTTGTTGTTGTTCTTGTTAT
>NW_006399784.1:14479995-14512654 GCF_000299155.1 Elephantulus edwardii
AGTCAAGGTGACTCAATGGCATGCAACAATAACAGCATGTGCAGTTGAGTTTTTAAATGACTGCTACTTTGGAAGCAGACTGGCAAGAGTTTCTTCTGAGGGATCCTTAGATGGACCTGAAGTGCCAGCCTATAGACTGACAGTAGAGCAAGACAACTTCTCATAGCACTCAGGAACTCTAAGAAAGTCATAAAAACCAAATCCATTGCTGAGCAGTTGATCCCAAACCCTGTGACCTTCCACTGGCTTTACACATCTGCAAAACTTCATGGGAGAAGACTATCTTATCTCCCCAGTTAGCAATCCAACACTTAAAGTATTATGCAACCGAGTGTCTTTAGCAAAGTCAAACTAATTCACTATCTAGTAGGTGGAGTTAAAGCAATGTTAACTGGATACTCAATTTAAATATATGCTTCTTATCCCCCACCCCTCACCCCCAGAACTGGCTTTCCAATCTAATCTTGCTTTTGGATAAATCCTTCTCCCACCACCTGCCTTAGTTTTCCACCTAAAGCCTTTCTTCTTGAGTCTTTGCTAAAGGGAATATTTCCCTTTCCATGACTCAGTAATGTCCATGGAGAGTTCCAGGAGTGGAGTAAATTTGCCCTCAAAGAAGGATGTTTAGTTGCTAATGTGTCAGAATTCAAAATGACGGATAACAATTTAAACAGCTGTTAGTGATTAGACTAGGAAATTAAAGTGAATTTGGAAGTGAATGTGGAATTGAAATGAAATGGGGAGAAGTTGATGAGTGTCAAAGAGAAAATCCTGACTTTCTCCCACCTGAATTTATAAATCATCTCATGAATAGAATTGATACATTGCACACAAATGGCAGAAAAGCCAAGTTGTGGATGACATGAACAATATAACAAAGACAGTAAACAAAATGTCATTAAGAAGACAGCCAAAAGAAATAGAAACATTGATAACAGAAGAGACTCTGAAACTTAATCAGAAAGTATTATGGTAGAGAGCTGAAGAGAAGATTTCAAAGGGCAGGTCTAGAAAACAAAGTATTATAACAAAATACTCAAAGATCTGAAATTAGAAAAATAAAGAGGAAGGAAACACATATTTAGCAGTAAGAAGTCTGAAAAAACTAAAGAAACAAAACCAAGTCTCAAGTGTCAGTATCAAAAGATATGGACAAAATATAGAACGACACAGGAAGTATCAAAACAAAATGGAAGATATACACAAAATTATTGTGCCAAAATGAATTGGTCAGTACTCAACCATTCTAAGAAGTAGTATGTGGCCAAGAACCAATGGCAACAAAATTAAAAGCCTAACTCATTGAAGTTTCCCTATTGTACTGAACACTGACAAAAAAACCCAAAAAAACAAACAAACAATAAAAACAAACCCCAAACAACTAAATCTTCAATGGTTTATGAAGAAGAAGATTTGATCTTTCTTAAAGCAAAAGGAAACAGGAGTGGGCCAACTGTGGTTTTCCAGAGAACAACACTTATCCTGCTTGGGGCCCAAGAGCCATAGGGGAGCATAAATATAGAGATCTTTGAAAGAATATCCCAATCCTTTAGGACACTAAACAATTCTAAAAGCCTAACATCTACCAAGAAAAGATTCACATTACGTAAAGAAAGCAACAGACATTCTCAATCATTTTAAAAAACAAAATAACCTTTCTCCTAAAAAAAGGAGAGCATATATATTTTAGACTCAATAAATACACCAAACACAGAGAACCACAATAAATATGTTGATGTGGAGTTATTTGAACAGCTATAGAAGAAGGTACAAATGATGGAACAAACAATGGAAGCCATTAAAAAGCAAATACTTGAAAGACAAGGAACACAAAATAAACATATCAACGGGAAGCAACTTGAACAACTACAGAAGAAAATGCAAAAGATGAAATAAACCACTGAAACTATAGCTAAAGAGATATAAGACTTTAAAAAAATCATCACAACACAGAGAGTGTACCAGTATGAGAAATAAAAAAAATGCATGAAAATGTAATCTAAAATATTACATTTGAAATGGCAGAAGTGTCCAATATGCTGACAGGACAAAAAAGTAGAACAGAAGAGATGGAACAGAGAATGAGTGAAGTGCAAAAGAAGAACCTCAATGGGAACATACTAGAAGAAAAATTAGAGATGAGTTATAAAAGAAAATGAAGACAACATTGGAATCTTGTGGAATGACATCACAAGGAATAACACACATGTGAGTAGAATTCTAGAACTCATGAGGGACAGGGAACCACTGAAAAAAATGTAGAAAAGAAACTAGGAAAAAACTTTCCAGATATTAGGAAGAGTGGAGAAATTCATATTCAAGAAGCTCAGTGAACACCAAATAAACTAGAGGCAAAAAGAAAGGAGAAGTGGCAATACGTTTTATCCCTGATAAAATAGACTTCAGGTTGAAAACCACCACAAATGATTAAAGATACAATAGATCAAGGAGGTCTAAGCCTTAGAATCTCTACACCAAATGACAGACCTACAAAATACATAAAACAGTAGCTACAGAATTGAAGAAAGAAATAGAGAGCATCACAATAGCAGTAGAAGACTTTAACACACACTCCCACCATAGGATTTTTGTTGTGTAATGTGCTGTTGAGAGTCACCTGTAACCCAAGTGATCATATTTACAGCAGCTCTGAAGCCTGCCTTGTCCTGAACCAGTCTCACTAATTCCAACACACCAGCTCCTACTTTCCTAATTACTGAATCACTCCATTTTATCCAGGGTCTACTTCTCCTGAGATGTCACTCCACCCTTCCAAGCATGATGTTTTTTCTCAAAGATCAGTCTCTACTGGACTTGTGCTCAAAGTATGTGAGAAGGAACTTCACAACTTTAGCTGCCAAGGAGAAACTTGGTTTTACCCTCTGCAAGACAGACCTATTTGTTTTCTTGGCAGTCCATGGTATGTATGTTCAAAACTTCTCCAGCACCACAATTCAAAGGCATGGATTCTTTTTCTGTCATCCTTAGTCAATTGTCCAGATCTCTAATTTATAGCAAGTAATTGTGAAGACCATGGCTTGGATTAGGTACATCTTAGTCTCTAGACTGAAATTGTTGCTCTTCAGTACTCTGGAGAGGTCCCTGACAGCAGATTTTCCCAATGCAATTAGTCTTTTGATTTCCAGACTGTTAGTACTAAGAGTGTTCATTGTGGAGCCAAACAAGCTCTAATTGTTAACAACCTCAATCTCTTGTACATCTATCATAATACTGCCAATTGGCCCAGTGGTGAGAATCTTTGTCTTCGTTATGTTGAGAGCTTCAATCCACACTGAAGACTACAGTCCTTAACCTGCTGCAGCAAGCGCTTCAGATCGTACTCAGTTTCAGCAAGCAAGATTGTGTCATCTGTATATTGTAAGTAGTTGATGAGTCTTCCTTCAATCTTGATGCCATATTTCTCCTCATAAATCCCTGCTTCCTGAATGATCTGTTCTGCATATAGATAGGAAAGGTATGGAGACTGGAGACAGGATGCATCCCTGAGGCACTTCTTTCCTGATTTTGAACCATGTAGAGTTTCCTTATTCTGTTCTGAGGACTGCTTCCTGGTCCAAGTATAGGTTTCACATAAGCAAAATCAAGTGTTCTAGGATTCCCATTTTCCTCCAGGTTAGCCACAATTTTTTGTGATCTACACAGTCAGATATCTTTGCATATTCAATGAAACACAGATAGATATTCCTCTGGTATTCTTTGCTCTCTGCCAAGACCCATCTGATAGTGACAAAAATATCTCTAGTGTCATGATCCCTTCTAAACCTAGCTTGTATTTCTGGTAGTTTTCTGTCAATGTACTGTTTCAGTCATTTCTGGATAATCTTCAGCAGGATTTTGCTAGCATGTGATATAAGTGATATTGTTCAATAATTTCCGCACTGCCAGGTTACCTTTTTTTGGAATGGGAATAAATACTGATCTCTTCCAGTCAGTTGGCCAGGTAATTGTCCTCCAGATTTCATGGCACAACCTGATGAGCATGTCCATGGCAGCATATGCTTGTTGAAATATGTCAATAGTATTCCATCAATATTTATTGGCTTTATTTTTTGCCAAGTCCTTTAGAGGAGTTTGAACTTCCTCTTTCATCACCATTGCCTCTTGATCATATGCTTTTTCTTGAAATTTTTCTGTGTCAGGCAATTCATTTTGGTAAAGTGACTCTGTATACTTCTTCTACCTTATTTAAATGTTTCCTGAATCACATTAAAAAGAACTTAACAAAGATGGAGAATATCTAAACTGTTAGCTAACTCAACTCACTCTTGTAGATGTTGCACCCCAAATAAAAGTCAGTTTCCTTTGTTTCTCCAGTGTACATAGTACATTCTCCAGAACTGATCATCTATTAAAATAAAAAGCAACCCTTAACAAATTAAAAACATTGAAATAATATAAAGTATCTTCTCAGACCACAATGCCATAGAAATAGAAATTAACCACAAAAAAGGGTAATGTTTATGAAATCACCTAAGTGGAAACTAAATAGTACCCTGCTAGAACATGATTGGGTTATAGAAGAAATAAATAATAAAATAAAAAGTTCCTTTAAACAAATGAAAATAAATATACAACATACTAAAACCTTTGTAATGCAGCTAAGAGAGTCTTTAGGGGGAAGTTCATAATAATAGACATATGGGGGAAAAGAAACAAAATAAATTCTCTAACTCAACACCTACATCAATAGAAAAAGCAACAACAATCTAATCCCACATCCTCTGGAAGAATGAAAATTTTAAGGACAAGAGCTGAAATCAGTGATACAGAAAACAGGGGAAAAAATAAAACTACCAACAAAACCAGAAGCTGGTTTGGAACAGTCAGTGAAATTGGCAGATTATTGATGAACTTAACAAAAGTGGGGTGGGGGGTGTGAGGTAGACACAAAAACTCAATTAAGAAATTATAAAGGTTGGCATCACAACAGAGAAATGAAATTAATGATATCAGATTATGAAAAGGAATTTACTCTGATAAATTTGAAAACTTGAAGGCAATGGACAAATTCTTTGAAACTCATGCCTTACCCAGATTGACAAGGACACATGTAGAACACTTGAACAGACTCATCACAAAGCAAGAAATTGAGTAGGTTATTAAAAGACTCCCCTACAAAAAAAGTTCTGGATCACATGGTTTTACTGCTGAATTATACAAACTTTCAGAGAAGATCTATTACCAATTCTACTTAAATTATTTTGTAAAATGGAAAAAAAGAACACTCCTGGAGTCTTCTATGAAGCAATCATAACCCTACTACCAAAACCAGGCAAAATTATTACCAAAAAATAAAACTACTGAACAACATCTCTCATGAATATTGATACAAAAATCCTCTAGAAATCTTGGCGTATAGAATCCAACAGCATGTAAAAAAAAATTATTAATTTTGACCAAGTGAGATTCATAAAAGGTAAGCAAGTATGGTTGAACATAAGAAAACTATCAGTGTAATTTACCACATTATCAAAACAAATAACAAAAACCAACATCATCCTAAAGAATGATGGGGGGGAAAAACGCACACTTTGACAAAACCCAAAACCCCTTCCTGATGAAAACACTTAGCAAAATAGAAATAGAAGGGGATTTCCTCAACCTTTGAAAAGTATATACGAATAACCAAGAGCCAATATCATTGTCAGTGGAGAAAAACTAAAACTAAAAGCATTCTCCTTGTGAACAAGGATGAGATAAAGATGCCCACTGTTAACCACTCCTTTTTAATATTATATTGGAAGTACTTGCTAGGCAGTACAACAAAAGGGGCAAGGGGAAGGCATCCAGCTTGGCAAAGAGGTGGTTAAACTGTCCCTAGAAGCAGGTGATATAATAGTGTACACAGAAAAAAACAAGGACTCAACAAAAAAAAAATCTATTAAAGCTAGCAGACCAATTTAGTAGAATGATAGGACTCAAGATCAATATTCAAATATTCTAAAGTCCATAAGATTTCTCTACAGTAACAACAACAATGACAAAAAACAAGAGAATAACAAAGCAATACCATTTACCATAGCCAATCACAAATCGAGATACTTAGGGATAAATTTAAGTAGAGATACAAAAATCCTTTACAAAGAAAACTATAAAATACTTCCAAGAGAAACAATAAAAGACCTAAATAATTGGAAAAGTGTTTCCTGTTCATGGATAAAAAGACACAATATAGTGAAAATTACAGTCTTACCAAAAGCAATCTACATGTTTAATACAATCCCAATACAAATACCAAATTCATTTTTAAAAAGAGATATAAAAGGCAATTGGCAGATTTATGTGGAGAGAAAAAAGATCCAGATTAGGGAAACCCTTCTGAAAATGATGAAGTGGGAAGCATAGCACTCCCTGATATCAAAACCTATTACACAGCTGTAATATTTAAACAGCATAGAAATGGTACAATGACAGGTACATAGACCAATGGAACAGAATCAAGAACCCAGAAATTGACTCATTTATTTATGGTCAATTGATACTCAACAAGGAAACAAAATTTTTTAAATGAGGAAATGACAACTTCTTCAACAAATGGTGCTGCCAAACACAATGTACAGGGATGATTGTAGAAGCACAACATGAAAGAAGGAAAGTGTGAAAAACAACATGTATGAACTTTGTAAGCAAACCAACATAAAATATTTTTTAAAAAAGAGTTGATAAAATATCAATTGAAATATTTCACCAAACAATACGTTCACTAATCTTCATCAAAATATTTGAAAGACAATTTTAGCTTGCCATCTGACTGGAAATGATACATATATGTGTCCATTTACTACCGTTCTGCAAAACAGCATCTTAACACAATGCAGAAATGATCAACAAATACATATTCTTAATATTTTCAGTAAAATTTTGTTGAAGGTTGCACATAAGCGGCTGCTGCTGTTGTTGTTGTTAGGTGCCATTTAGACAAGTACAGCTTATAATGAACCTATGAACAAAAGATCTCAACTCTGTTCTATCCTGTGCCATCCTCACACTTCCTTACACACAAGAACCCATTGCAGCAACCACCACGTCAATCCACCTAGGTGAGGGTCTTCCCCTCTTTTGCTGACTTGCAACATACCCAAGAATGTGAGGTGAAGCCTCATCATACTTGTCTCCAAAGAGCACTTTGGCTGTACTCTCTCCGAGCCATAACTGTTCATTCTCTTTACCGTTCCTGGGATGTTCAGTGCTTTTCCTCCAACCACAGCTCAAAGGCACCAATTCTTTTCCTGCCATCCTTAATCATTTTCCAGCTCTCAGATGCATCTCAAGTAACTGAAAGACCATGGACTGAATCAGATGCACCGTAATCCTCAAACTGGCATCATTACTCCTCAATAATTTGGAGAAGTCCCTAACTGCAGATTTTTCCAGTGCAAATTTTCCCTCCTTATTTTCTCCCTGCTGGTACCGAGGGAGTTAATTGTGGACCCACACAAGATCAAACTGTTTTCAGTTTCAATCTCCTATCTATCCATCATGATGCAACCTATCAGTCTAGTGGTAAGAAAGTTTGTTGTCTTCTTGACCTGGAGATCCGATCCATACTGAAGACTGCATTTCTTGATCTTCTGCAACAAATGCTTCAAGTCCTCCTTACTTTTAGCAAACACTGTTGTGTCATTTGCATAACGTAGGTTATAGATGAGTCTCCCTCCAATTCTGATGTCACATTCCTCTTTATTGACTCCAGCTTCTTGGATAATTTGCTCAGCACACTGAATAAGTATGGAGAGAAAAATACAACCTTCTCAATTTTAAACTACGCCAGTGTTCCCCTGTTTTGTTCACACAACAGCCTCCTGGTCCAAGTATAGGTTCCACATGGGCACAATTAACTGTTCTGGGGATTCCCTTCCTTTTCAAGTTGTCAGCCACAACTTGTTATGATCCACAGAGCTAAACTCCTTTGCAGTCAATAAATCACAGCAGACATTCTTCTGGCATTCTTTACTTTCAGCCAGGATCCATGTGACATCAGCAATGATATCCCTGGTGCCAAGACCTCTTCTAAATCCTGCTTGAACTTCTGGCAGTTCCCTATTTTGTACTGCTACAGCCATTTTTTAATGATCTTTAGCAGTATTTTCCTTGCATATGATATTAATGATATTGTTTGATAGCTGATACATTCAGTTAGATCACTTTTCTTGGCAATGGGAACAAATATGGATTCCTTTCAATCCATTGGCCAGACAGCTGCCCTCCAAATTTCCTGGCATAGACTGGTGAGTATATCCAAGGCTGCCTTTGTTAATTGAAATAAGTTAATTGGTATCCCATCAGTTCCTGGGGTCTTACTTTTTGCCAGTGCCTTCAATGTAGCTTCTATTACCTCCTTCATTACCATTGGCTCCTGTTCATATGGCACTCCCTGAAATTTTTCAGAGCAGTACATCTACAAAGAACTGCCAGAAATTTGGGCTGGATTCATAAGATAATGTGGAATGTGAGATATTATTGCTGATGTCAGATAGATCTAGCAGCTTATCTACTTTAGAAAACTCTGGTGGTATATTTCACTGGGAGCTTGCCCTGCTAAACCCAAAGGCTGTATTTATTTGACAGTTCAAATCTACCAGTAGCTACTTAGGAGAAATATGGGCACTCTCCTTCCATGTGATTTACATCCTTGGAAACTCAGTGGAAGGTCAGATATGAGTTGGCTCTGACTTGATGCCAAAGAGCCCAAGATTTTTAAACTGGAAGGAACACTGGAAGAAGAAGTAAACAGAGTCATGACCACCTAGGTTCCAAGGATTTAAATCTCTATCAACTTGGCTCTGCCTTCCCATTATACCAAGGGGATTATGCCCTGGTCAAACCCGAGGGGTTGGTACTGCCATGACCAAGGGGCAGGAATATGGTGCCTGTGGAGGCAAGGACAGGCTTGCCACTCAGTCATATTGGTAACATGGGCCCTCTAAAACCAAGGGAGCAGAGTTACTATCCCAGTGGACTTGGGATGTGGGCATAAAAAAGCAAGGGTAGCATGAGGATGGCCTAATCTGACCTCTACTAACTTCACAAGGAGGACCAACAGTCACACACAAAACCAATTTCCATGAGGTCAGACATGTTCCCCATGGTGCCACACATATTTCCACTAATTTCTAATACCAATCCTACTTCCTTATGTGCTCTGAAATTCATTGTCATATAGACCACACAGATCCATACTCATGATTATTGAGTTTATTAGGGAAGATAACAGGTTATACAACTCAAGATGGTTACAGGAATATGATTTATCAGTCAAGACAACCTCTGAAATGTGCTCACAGGCCCGTCAGCCTTGCAGCTGTAGGCCAGTATTATATAACTCTCTTTTTGGTTTTAGCTTACTCTGTGCCATCAAGTTGGAATCAATCTATAGCTGATTCTCCACTGGATTCAGAGATGGTATATTGCAAGGAAGGAGATTTTCCATTCTTATCCCATGGATCCTCTGGTGGATCTGAATTGCATGCCTTTGGAATAGCAGCACACTTTTTTCCAACTATGCCTCCAGAGCTACCAGTACAAAGCTTTCTTAATCCTGCCAGTTAAGCCTTCCGCTCCACCTGCCTCTCATTCTTCTAGTTTAGATGAAGCCCCCTGGCTCTGGTTTCTTAGGGAAGCAGTCCCACCAGGTCTGCTCTGTTTCACATCAGCTCTCTGATTATCTGGTGTCGGTGCTGTTGCTCTACTGTAGCTGTAGCTGCCACAAGAATGTCTGGCCCTGAATGGCACTCGGCGTATCCTCTGCTTTCGATTCTTTGCTGGTGGTAAGAGTGCCACAGTTCTGCCAGTGAATCTGCTCAATTTAAAAGTGGTTGTGTGAGGAAAAACAAGCTAATTTCGTGCTGGATAGAGTAACATAGCTATGTACATGTGGCAAAGTCAAGGTCAATGTCCTAGGAAAGCCATTTTGAATAATAGATCCATTACACTGCAGTGAGTATGACCCTAAGGACTGAAGGTCCTCCCCTAAGAGCAAGGCCAACACTCAATGTCTGGGGTGCAAGGCCACTGCCTAGATGGTTTCAGAGAATAAATTATTGTCAGTCCTTGAGAACTAATGAAATTTGTCCTGCTGGATTTTAGACTGCTTTGTACCTTTTATCTTAATTTTCCCTTTAATTTCTCCTATTTGCAATGGAATTATCTTTCTTATGCCTGTTCCACCTTTGCACACTGGAATCAGATAGTCTGCATTCTAAATTTTGTAAGTTCAGAGATGAAAAGGAATTTTTCTCAGGGTAGAAAATGCCAATGTCCTGTTCATATTTGTTTTAGATGTTTCAAATGATGAGATTCTGTAATTGGTACCTTGCCACCACATCTCTTTAACATTAGTCTAACTCTCCTTCATTGTCCTCAAGTCAGAATTGACTCACAGCTGACTCTATGTTGGGATTTCAGGAGTTGTAAATAGTATAAGAGTAGTTAGTCCACTTCCTTCTGAAATATTAGTATGCTGTTACTGTTGTTATGATATACCATTTAGCTGAGATAAACTCATAATTGACCCTCCAATGAATGGCTTTTAAAAGACAGTAAATAGCATGAGTGGAGATTGTCCATCTTTCTCCTATGGAAAAACTAATGGATTTGAGCTGCAAAACTTTCCTTACCTTTAAGCCCCTGGATCTCCCTAAAATATTAACATGTTATTGTTGTGTACCATCGAGTCAAAAGTGACCCATAGCTGAACCTCAGGCAGGTTTCCAGAGGCTGTTAATCATACTGGAGGAGAGCATGTAATCTTTCTCCCACAGAGAAGCTGGTCGCTTTGAACCACATGCCTTCAGGATTGCAGTGCAGCTTCTTGTCACTAGGCCACCAGAGTGTAATATAGTCATTATTACATAATACATAATTTATTATATATTCTGATCAATATATCCAGAGCAGAGTCATCATCCATACATACCACATCACACGGATGCAATTTTTCAGTTGTTGGAACTTTAGCCTATTTGCTCCTTGTCAAATACCACTAGTATTTAGAATATCAACAAAGTTGCCTTTGATGAATAAGTTTCAGCAGAGCTTCCAGACTATCAAAGAGGACCTGGTGGACTATTTCTGGAAAAAATTGTTCGTTGAACACCTTATTAGTACCAGCTGTACATTATACTTAAAGATGAGTTCCTCAGATTGAAGGCACAAAAAAGTGGACAAGAGCTGTCACTTCAAGACAGAGTTGACCTTAAAAATGTAGATGAAAGAAAACTTTCAAGGATTTCATTAGCTAATTTTCTATGACTCAACATAAGAAGATACGGCTGCAAACATCTACTAGTTATCAGAATATAAACTTAAAAACATAAAGATTAATATCTTGGGCATTAAAGCTTTCATAGTTGTTGTTATGTGCATCAAGTTGAGTATGACTAATCATGACCCTATCTACAAGAAATTTGAACCCTGTCTTATCTACTGCCATCATCATTATTTCTGAAATACTTGAGTTCATTGCTGCAATAACTATGTTAATACAACTGGTTGAGGGTCTTCTTTTCTTTTGCCAACCCTCTACCTTTCCAAGCATGATATCTCCTCCCAAGTAATAACAATATCCTAACAACATACTTAAAGTATGTGAGATGTAGCTTTGTCATGCTTGCCTCTAAGGCACTCTGGCTGCAGCTTCTCCAAGACATATCATTTTGTTCTTTTGACAGTCCATGGAATATTCAGTACATGGTTCAAAGTCATCAATTATTCTATCAGCTCTCCATTCTAGGCTTTAATAAAATGAATTGGACTAGTACTGGTCATATTTAACTAGAAACTTTTTTGGTACCAGATTACTTTATCTGATGAAATGGTACAAATCAAAGAAAAAAATGAAGTATATCTCTTAGTAGAGTTTATAGAGAAAATAAAGAAAAAACCAATATGCATGTTCAATCTTATCAATTAGGAAAGTTGCCTGTGTGGCTATAGGAAGGCAGGCTAAAACTTAGTTTAGCTCTCTCCTTTACTGTCTCTCAGGGTATACTTGTCAAAGAGATACTTTGTACAGCTATATTCTGGGGCTCACATTTTCACCAATTTATTAGTCACCAAATTCATTGATGAGTTTCACCTCCTCAAACAGGTAATGAGTCTCAATGGAGTCACATTAATGTAAGTTGTACTTGGTGCAGATCCAGGAATGACAGTTTCATGCTTTTTTTCCAAGCACAGCCAGCATATGCTCCATTGCATTCAGCCTACTCTCCCAGTCTACTTTGTGGAAATGGCAAGTGGGAAAAGAATGATGTTTCATTCATTGTCAAAGAGAGCATGTCAAGATTTATTCTGAAATAGCTATTGTCAGTGAAAATATATATTAATACCTGTATAAGGAAAACTTATTAATACAACCATTATTCAAATTCATTCCTTTAACACTAATGCCAAACATAAAGAAACCAAATATATTTTACCAAATTGATCAAATATATATATTCTTGATGCATTGATAATTACTGGTTATTGGAATACAAAAGTAGGTAACAGAAAAGAATTGGTAGTTGGAAAATATGGCCCTGGAATGACATCAGAAATTTCCTGATAGAATTTTGCAGGACCAGCAACTTATCCATAGCAAATTTCTTTTCCACAGTGTAAGTAACCACTATGAATAGGAGCCTCACCGGACTGCTGGATTACATAGGACTCAAATCAACTGCCAAACGTGGGCAAAAAATGTTACATAAGCTTTATATCATCAGCCAGGAGAAGGCCTGGGACCAACCATGGAACAGACTATCAATATTCAGTTCTAGGTAAAGCTAGAGAAGATGAAAATAAGTTCATACAAACCAAAGTAAATTTTTAAATATGTTGTTGTTAAATGAGTTCACTCAAATTATAAACTAGCAACCCTATAAACAACAGATCAAAATCCTACCTTACTGCATACCATCATAAAAATCTCAGCTGTGCTTAAACCCAGTGTTTTAGTTATTGCATAAATTTATCTTGTTGAGGAAGATTCTCAAGAAGATGAAATGACACAAAGTTTGCAATAATGGGCTTAAACACAACAGAGACTATGAATGTGGTAGTATTTGTTCTGTTGTTCATGATGTCACTATGAGGTGGAGTTGACTCCATGGTACCAGCAAGTACGTAATATGGCCCTTATGGCCATAGACTTTCATTTCATGATGCGTTGCAAATGAATTAGAAATACTAACCTTTCTGATTGTGCTTAAGACTTCATTCTAGAATCAATGGTTACATTTACGAGGTAGAATTAGGTGGGATTTATCTTGAATTCCCAGTTTACTGGAAGGTATGTCCCAAGTTTGGGAGCAGGAATGGCATCCACTTCCTAAACAGCATGCCTCTGGAAACTCTATAAACTTTGATAAATGATGATAGTTACAGAAAAGCTTCAGGCCTTTTGTTCATAGGGTTGCTATGAGTCGTACTCAACTCAATGGCAATCAACAACAACAACAGTCACCCAAGTTGCCACCCATTATAGCTCGTTGATGGTTTGTTGGGTTGTTTGTGGAGGTTTTTGTTGTTGTTTTTGTTCCGATCCACTTGCTCTGAGAACCAAGAGCCCCAGCTTGCAGGTGCCAGCCATGTGCATCAGCCATGCCACACCGTAAATCTGATCCACAGATTTGGGACTTGCTGCCTCCACAACTGTGTGAACCATTTCTCTGATGATTTTTAGTTCTGTGAGATATTCCAGTGGATTACAGAACCTGAAAATAGGAGTGAGAGAACTGAAGGGAGGAAGAAGAGTTAGTAATTGGAGATACATATAGAGTGTATCTGTAGATTCGAAATGTTGAACTTTTGAGAATTCTTAACCTCTGCCTAGAAATCAGTTTTATATTAACCTTTTAAAAAGAAATTGTGTAGCACCTAACAGCAAAAATGGAGCTAAAAATGGTCTTTTTGACCATGAATGGAACCCCATTTTTCTTCACTTTTTCATTTCCAGCATAGTAGATCATATGATTGTCTTATTCAAAATGGCCCATGCCAATTCTTCTCAGCTCACTAATGCCTCCTATGTAGATACTTAAATATTCCATTTCATTTTTAACAATCTGCAAAATTTTCCTACATTCATACTTTTTGCACTACACGTTATTTGTGCATATTTGCAACTTATTACACTTATTTTCATGTGAGTCTTCCAAAATGATGGTTCAGCCTCCAATGCTATAGCTAATAATCTAACAGTAACTGGCACTGTGCTATCTAATAATCTAACAGTAAATGGGGTAACGAGGGTAGGTGTGTCAGAGACAGTGAGGTTGGCCCAGGACAGAGCAGGTTTCAAAGCTATTGTACATAGAATTGCAATGAGTCATGGTCAACTCCACAGTCTGCAACAATAACAATTGTGCTCTATTATTTATAGGATTTTCAAAGCCTATCATTTCAGAAGTGAATGGGAAATCATTCCTATACTGTTTAATCTGGGAGCTCTGCTTTAGTACAATATCTGACAGATAAGTATGATGCCCAAAAGAGAAGATGATAGACAAGCAAGCATGTATTTTCCTAAGATATTAAAAACAACAGCATGTTTGGTGCTTCCTCAAAAAGCTGAACATAGACATTCCATATGTCCCAGCTATTCTAATACTTGGATTGCACTCTGAGAAAATGAGAACTGAGGCACAAATTGAGATTTGTTCACCAGTGTTCATAGCAGGATTATTCATCATCACAAGAACATGGAAACAGCCGAAATGTCCAACCACAAATGAATGGATTGAGAAATTATAGTACATTCACACAATGTGTACATATCTATACAGCATGCAGGAGCAATGATTTTGTAAATTATTACCTAAATTGGGAGGGAGTAGATTGCATTATGCTGAGACAACTAACTCAGTCCCACCAGGATAAATATTGTATAAAGCCATTATTATAGAATGAGTAGAAATTCCCAAGAAGGGTGGGAGAGGGTGGAAGCAGAGGAATGAGGATGTACAGAGCGGAGAGGGTAATTAATCATGGGGTTGTACAACTTAATGGGGAAAGGGTAAGGAAAATTGAATTTGTTCTTAAAAATAATGTATTCTGATTTTGTAAATAACCTAGAAGAAAACTTCTAAAAAAGAACAACAGCATGCAAAGATACTTCCCCAGTACAAAAACTTACAGAGAAATAATACTTTAAGAGTAAACCATAAGAACAAGCAAATAGACAGATATAATGGTGCTAATGGCAGGCATTCCCACACCAAGGCAGATGGACAAGGTCCGGAAGGCCTGAAGGTTACTTGCCCTTGATTGGCAGTGGCTACATTGGACTTCCCTAGTGAACTCCAGCATCTGAATACTAATCACTAGAAAGGCTGTCATAACAGCCTCCAGGATTGGATTAAGATCAGGCTTGAGACATTAAACACTATGAACGAAGACCAGATGAGCTGAGGGATGATACCAATTCATGAAGAAAGGAAAAGGTCATTACAAAGAGGAAGAAAAGACCGAAACAGATGTCCGTAGAAATATTGCACAAGAATGATGAGAAGCCAAAATAAAGGGAATGAAGAAATTGAACAAAAGATTTCAAAGAGCTGCTCTAGAAGACAAAGCAAAGCATTATAATGAAATATGCAAAGATCTGGAGTCTCAAAATCAAAAGGGAAGAACTCACTTGGCATTTTTTAATCTGAAGATACTGAAGAACAAGTTCAATCCTCGAACTTAAGAAGCAATACTTAAAGGTGCTATGGGTAAAATCTTCAATGATCCAGAAAGTATTAAAGGAAGATGGAACTGTCTACCAAAACACCAGTCACTGTATACCAAAACAAAAAACCCTGGCTGACACAGAAACATTTCAGGAAGTAGCATGTGATCAAGAACCAATGGTAATAAAGGAGTATATTCAAGCTGCTCTGAAGGAATTGGGAAAAATAAGGACCCATGAATTGATGGAATACCAATTAGCATATATCAACACACAGATGTAGCCCTGGATGTGCTTACCAGGTTATGCCAAGAAACCCAGAGGACAGCCACCTGGCCAACTGACTGGAAAAGGACCATAATTATTCCCATTCCATAAAGGTAATCCAACAAAACACAGAAATAATCAATATCACTCATATCACATGCAAGGAAAATCTTGCTGAAGATCATCCAAAACAGAGTAGAACAGTACGTTGACAGAGAACTACCAGAAATAACAGCTGGATTCAGAAAAGACCATCATAGCTGATATCAGATGGATCTTAGTTTAAAGTAAAGAGTATCAGAAGGGTGCCTATTTGGGTTTTAGAATATGCAAAGGCATATGACTATGTAGATTACAGCAAATTATGGCTAAGCTTGAGAAGGATGGGAATCCCCGAACTTGGTTGTGCTCATGTGAAATCTAGACCTAGACAAGAAGCTGTTGTCCAAACAGAGCAAGGGAAAACTGCATGGTTCAAAATCTAGAAAAGAGAGTGTCAGAAATGTGTCCTTTCTCCATATCATTTCAATGTATATGCTGAACAGATCATTCAATAGGTAGACTCTATGAAGAAAAATGTGGCACCAGGATTGGGGGAAGACTCATCAAAACCCTGCATTACTCAGGAGACACAGCCTTATTTGATGAAACTGAGGTGAACTTAAAGCATTTGCTGTAGAAGATCAAGGACTAAATTCTTCAATATATACTACACCTCAACATCAAGAAAACAAAGATTCTTACTCTTAGACCATAGGCAGTATCATGAAAGATAGAAAAATTCTTGAAATTATTAATGATTTAATCTTGTTTGGACCCACAGTCAACACTATTGGCTCCAGCAGTTAGAAAGTCAAAAGATGAGTTACATTGGGAAACTATGCTGTAAATGACCTTTCCAGATTTAAAGAGCAGCAATGTCAGTCTATAGACTAAGGTGCACCTGATCCAGGTCATGGTTTTTGCAATTGTTTACTATGCAGCCAGACAATGAATAAGGATGACAGAAGAAGAATCAATACCTTCGACTTGTGGTGCTGGAGTAGAGTATTGAATATACCATGGACTGCCAAGAGAACAAATATGTCTGCTCTGGAGAGGGTCAAACGAGTTTGCTTCTTGGAGGTAAAGATTTTGCAGCTTCCTTTCACATACTTAGGACATGTTGTCAGGAGAGGCCAGTCCTTGGAGAAGGACATGATGCTTGGAAGTGTGGAAGATCACCTTAGGAGAGGAAGAACCCGGTGAGATGGATTGACACAGTGACTGTAGCAGTGGGGTCAGGTGTGTCAGACATGGTGAGGTTGGCTCAGGACAGGGCAAGGTTCAAAGCTGTTGTTCATAGGATCACTATGAGTCTCAGTTGACTTGAAGGTAAATAACAACAACTACAAGGAAGTCCCTTATTTGCACAAATGTTTAAGTGCTTGACTATTAGCTCAAAAGTTTGTAGTTTTCACCCATCCCTCTGTACTTCGGAAATCTGGTTTGTCAATATGTTTGTAAAAGATTAAGTCCTTGATCATCTTTTAGAGTACAGTTCTACTCTGACATACTTGAGGTGGTCATGAGTAGGTATCAACTAGACAGCGACTAAAACAAATATAAAAATTTCTCAAGTTTTGCACAAGAGGAGCAAAATAAGGCTGAATACAGGACAACTAGAGAATGAAGAGCTGGTGGTTTTACAAAGTAGCAATGCCCAGAGATTGTTACTGGTGTTATGTGTTGTCAAGTCAGAACTGACTCATCGCTGACCCTCTAGTGGGATTTCAGAGGTTTAAAATTGCAAAGACTGCCCCTCTTTTTCCAGCAGAGAAGCTGGTGCATTTATTTGAACAGCATGCAGTGGACCTTTGGATGGGCAGCCCAACTCCCTACCACTGGGCCACCAGAGCTTCCTACTCAGAATTAAGGAAGAAAATTATTTTATTACTTCAACTTTATATCATAAAGCCATTTTTTCAAGCTTTTCTCAAGTTTTCTTTCTTGGTATTTCCTTTAAATATGGTTTCCTTAGAGGATTTTTGTTTTCTATTATGTATAGGCAATAAACTAGCCTTTTAACTGTTTTAAATTTTAAGGAGGTTCATCTTTTAAATCTTTTTGTTAAATGCTGAAGATCAGTTTCATCTGTTTTCAAATTTATACTATGGAATTTATTGTTATATACCAAATATGCCCTTTGTATTTTCTATTGTTGTTGTTACTGCACCCTCGAGTCAAAACCAACCCATAGTTACCCTCCAGCAGGTTTTCAGAGGCAGTTAATTGCATGGAAGGAGACTGACCATCCTTCTCCCATGGAGCAGCTTTTAGCCTCAAACCACGCGCCTTTGGGATTACAGTACAATTTCTTGCCAGTAGGCCATCATAGTTTAAATGTATAAGATCTGCTGCAAAAGATTTCTCTAAAGTTTTGAAAAGCAAAAATGTTGCTATGAGGTACACTTGACTGAAGATATAATATCTTCAATAACATATTATACTCTTAGGAAACCTGGAAAATAATAAAATAAGACTGCTAAGGAATTTATTGCATTGAATTATGACTTTGACAAAGAGTACTAAAAACTACAGTCTTTGAGAAAAAAGAACATCTCCCAGTACGCTCCCGGAAAGCCAGGCTGGTGAGACTTCATCTTATGTTCTTTGAATTTATTATCATGAGGGATCAGTCCCTGAAGAAGGATATTATGCGTGGTTTGGTAGAGGATCAGTGAAAAAGAGGAAGACCTTCAATGTGCAGGGTTGACATGTTGACTGCAAGGATTTGTTCAAACACAGAAATGTTTGTGAGGATGGTGCAAAATCAGGCGGTGGTGTGTTCTGTTATTCACAGGGTTCTTTGAGTTTAAATTGACTTGATAGCACCTAACAGTAACAACATATTTTAACTATATTTAGCAAATACAAATATAAATCTCTATTTTATGAGTAATTTTAACCTTAAATTTCCCACACCACATTCCAAGGTTATTTCTTTTTTAAAACACTTTAAAAATATTAAAATAATACAGTTTCAACCAAAGCTACACAATCTATATTTGTGCATCATGCTTGCCCAGCAATGCTTCCTCTTATTTGTATGTTCATGGACAGGTTCACGGGGGATAGATCTTTCTGTGTTGGGACTCTGCAGTGACCCTAGTGTGGTTCAACTTGGGGTGCTGGACCCTCTAGCAGGTCTTGTCTTCTTCAGGACCACCTCAATGACATCCTCACAGCAAACACATTTATGAACTTTTCTGAGTCACTCAAAGCTGTAAGTTCACTCTAAAATCTATGAGAAGGAAGTCTTTCTTTGTCTGAGTAAGTATCAGAAATTCCTCCACTTTTTGCTCTTGCAACCTCAACAAGACTTAAAAATAAGGAAACAAATCTCCCAATGCAGCTGTTATTTCCTCTGGAAATGGTACCCTCAGTTCTTGGTCCTAAATATAGCTCTCCCTCTATTTCTAAACTGAAGTAGAATGCTGGGCCCTAAAGGCCACATTTTCATTTATAGTATGTTAGAAAACGAGGACAAAGAATGAATGACACACTGACACGTCCTGCTTGCCTTTAGGGTCCTTTTCCCCAGAAATTGTTCTTCACCCAGATAGAAACCAATCCACAAAAAACATCTTTAGGTTGGGAGTTACACACTTGCTAACGTTGGGCCATACTGCCCCCTTGAGGTCTTCTGTGGGCACTGTGCTGACTAATTTTCTGTGTGGTGAGTTCTGTGTGTTTCATAAATACTAGCTAAGACAGGATCCCTTGACTCAGAAAATTTGTTTTCTTGTTTTCAAGTCTTGTAGGATGGCAAAAGAGAAAGCATAGGAATTCCTGACATTTGTTCAACAATGGGAAACTTTCCTTCCCAGACTGTAAACTTGGAGTAAGTTTAGAGCTCTGGTTGTTAGGTGTCTTGGAGTCTATTCCAACTTGTAGGAACCACACATGACAGACAGATCTGCCCTGTATTTAGAATGAAATCTTGATTGGACCAGAATTGCAAATCTTCCTCCCAAAGAGCAACTCAATGGGTTTGAACCGCTGTGCTTCCAGTTAGCAGCTAAGTGTTTAACCATTACACCTTCAGAGCTCGGAAAAGCACAGTAATCTCATTGGAAAGAGCACAAATGCAGTTATAACTGGAGTTCAGATGTCTCCTTTGACATTTAGTGGCAATTAAAAAAACCAATAAAAATAAAGAATTGCTGTTAAGTGAATTTCTACTCATGGTGACCTTGTATGGAGTTTCTGAGGCTCTAAATTTTTAAGATAGAAGACTGCCTCTATTTGTCAATTGAAACAGTTGGTGGATTTGAACCAAGGCCTATTGGGTTAGCAATACAACAACAAGCATATTATGCTCTAGGGTCTCTATATATTTTATAATGACTGACACACAGGTGGGAGAAGAGTATATAAGAGGGAAAAAAAGAAATAAAAGAAGGAAGAGAAAACAAACTTATCAAGTAGGCAGCCTGGCTCCTGATGCCTGCCTGGATGTTGTGGAAGGAGCTTGTTCTGGCTCCAAGCTAGACCAGGCCTGACCAAGACTCTGTCGTCTGCTCTCTGGGGGTCTCTGCCTCACCTCACCATCTGTGAGGCCCTTCTCCACCACAGCTGTAGAGCTTTGAGGAAGGAGGTAACAATTAGCACAGAAAGAGTTGTATTCAGTAACTGTGCAGGGTGAGAGAGATAGAGCAGAGGATTTTGCCAGATTCAGAGGGGGAAAAAATCCCTGCAGGGCATCAATCTGGTGAAGGTAGTAAAGGGATAAGACACAAGTGGGAGGTGAGAAATCCCAATATAAGAGGTGTTATCACTTAGAGGAGCTCTCATGGCATAATCCATAGAGATGCTCTGCTAACCCAAATGTGGTACCTCTCTGAGGGGCAATTCCCTCCTGTGTGATTTACAGCCTCTGAAAATCCATAGCACATCACCTAGGAGTGTGTTCTGACTTCACAACAATGAGTTTGAGTTTCGAGTTTGAACATCCAGAAAATGGCAGGGTCATGATTAAGGAAGTTCAAGATAACTGCTTTCATTTATTGATGATGTGTAATATACTCTCCTCCCCTTTTGACCAAATTATTTACTAAATTGAGAAGGGGGATCTCAAAATAATAAGAAAGACTGTATTTTCTGCATCTCAAAAACATAGTGACCTGGTATCTTGAGATGGGCTTCTGCAGTAATTTGGATTTACAAGCAATTTTGTTGTGGTGGTGGTTGTTATGCGCTGTTGAGTCTTCTGTGACCAATAGCGACACTGTGTACAAGAGCCCTAAACCCTACTCTATCTTATGCCAATCTCACTGTCTCCAACACCCCCATTACCCCAGTCACTGAATCAATCCATCTCATAGGGGGTCTTCCTCTCCTTCGCTGTCCCTCCACCGTCCCAAGCATGATGTTCCTCTCCAAGTACTTGTCCCTCCTTGTAATATACCCAAAGTATGACGGAAGAAGCTTCAGAATTCTCTCCAAGGAGCAGCCTGGTTTAACCCTCTCCAGAATGAACTGGTTCATTTTCTTAGCAGTCTAGTATAGTCAGTACTCTTCTCCAACACCACAACTCAAAGCATCAATTCTCCTTCTATCCTCCCTAGCCATTGTCCAGCTCTCATAGCAAGTGATTGCAAAGACCATGGCCTGTATCAGGTGCATCTTGGGTCTCCAAAGTGACATCATTGTTCTTCAGTACTTTGGAGAGGTCCTTAACAGCAGACTTTCCCATCGCAATACATCTTTTAATTTCCTGGCTGCTGGTGACTAGAGTGTTCATTGTCGAATCAAGAAAACTAAAGTTATTAGCAATCTCAGTCTCTTCACTATATAACATGACGCTGCCAATTGGCTCAGTGGTGAGAATCTTTGCTTTCTTGATATTGAACCTCAATCCATATTGAAGGCTGCAGTCCTTGACCTTCTGTAGCAAGCACTTCAGGTCCTCCTCAGTTTCAGCAAGCAGGGTTGTGTCATCTGCATAATGCAGATTGTTGATGAATCTTCCTCCAGTCTTAATGCCACATTTCTCTTCATATAGCCCAGCCTCCTGGATAATCTGTTCTGCATGCAGATTGAAAAGATATGGAGACAGGACACATACCTGGCATACACCATTCCCAATTTCAAACCATGCAGTGTTTCCTTGCTCTGTTCTGACGACTGCCTCCTGGTTCAAGTACAGGTTTTGCATTAGTACGATCAAGTGTTCTCGTATTCTCATTCTTGTCAGAGTTGGCCACAGTTTGTTGTGATCCACACAGTCAAATGCCTTTGCATAATCAATGAAACAAATATAGACATTGCTCTGGTACTCCCTGTTGTCAGCCAAGATCCATCTAACAATAGCCACAATATCCCTAGTACCACAATCCCTTCTAAACCCAGCCTGAACTTCTGACAGTTCTCTGTTGATGTGCTGTTCCATTCATTTTTGGATAATCTTCAGCAGAATCTTGCTTGCATGTAACGTTAATGATATCATTCAATAATTTCCACACTCTGTTAGATCACCTTTCTTTGGACTGTGAACAAATATAGATCTCTTCCACTCAGTTGGCCAAGTGGTTGTCCTCCAGATTTCTTGGCATAACTTAGTGAGCACATCTAGGGCAGCATCTATTAGTTGAAATATATCAATTGGTATATTATCAATTCCTGGGGCTTTATTTTTTGCCTATTCTTTCAAATCAGCTTGAACTTCTTCATCACCAGAGGCTCTTGTTTATATGCTGTTTCGTTTTATTCTTCTGTGTCTGCCAATTCCTTTAATTACAATAAATCTGTATACTCTTTCTATCTTCTTTTAATACTTCCTCATCATTTAATATTCTGCACACAGCATCCTCAAGTATTACAACTCGAGGTTTGAATTTGTTCTTCAGTTCCTTGAGCTTAAGAAATGCTGAGCAGGTTTGGCCCTTTTGATTTTTCTGACTCCAGTTCCTTGCACATTTCATTGTAATAATTTATTTTGTCTTCTCATGCTGCCTTTTGAAATCTTCTGTTCAGCTCTTTAATCTTAATTTCGTCCCTCTGCTTTGGCGTCTCGGTGCTCTAGTTCAATCAATATTCCAAGTCTCTCTTGACATCCATTTTGGTCTTTTCTTCCTCCTCTGTCTTTGTAATGACTGTTTGCACTCTTCCTGGATGATATTCTTGATATCCTCCCACAACTCATCGTGTCTTCGCTCATTAGTGTTCAAGGCCTCAAACCTGTTCCCGAGATGATTCTGAAATGCAGGTCAGATGGACTCAAGGTTATATTTTGTTTCCCATGGATTTGATTTAATTTTCCTTAGCTTCAGCTTGAACTTGCATATGAGTAGCTGGTGGTCTGTACCACAATCAGCTCCTGGCCTAGTTTTCACAGCTGATATTGAGTTTCTCCAGTGATTCTTTCCAGAGATGTAATCAATCTGATTCCTATGCATACCATCAGGTGAAATTTATGTGTATAACCTGTATTTATGTTTCTTATAAAGTGTATTTGAAACTAATAAATCGTTGATTGTGCAAAACTCAATCATACTATCTCCAGCTTCATTTCTGTCACCAAGTCCATGTTTTCTGACTACTGATTCTTCTTCTCTGTTCCAATTTTTGCATTCCAGTCACTCATTATTATTGATGCATCTTGATTGCATGTTCGATCATTCTCTGACTGCAAAAGTTGGTAGAAATCTTCTATTTTCTCTTCTTTGGCTCTGGTTGTTTATGCATATATTTGAATGATAGTGGTATTCACTAGACTTCCTTGCATGTGTATGGATATTATCCTGTCGTACACAATATTGTATTTCAAGACACATCTAGAAATCACATTTTTAACTATGAAAACAACCCAATTTTTCCTCATTTCTTCATCTCCAGTTTAATAGATCATATGATCATCTGACTCAAAATGCCCCATGCCAGTTCATCTCATCTCCCCAATGCCTAGTATGTCAATATTTATGTGTTCCATTTCTTCCTTAACAATATCTAATTTTCCTACATTCATGGTTCTCACATTCCATGTTTCAATCACTAGTGTCTGATTACAACTGTTCCTCCTCCTTTGTCTTTCCATACTTGAAAGCTCTACCTCAGTTGCCCTTTCTGTTATTCTACATGTTTTCTGTTGTACATAGGGTTTTCAAAGGCCTGCTACTTTGGAAGTGCGTGGCCAATCCTTCTTCCTGTCTGTCTTAATCCAAATGCGGAGATTTAGGAAAATATCTGACAGACAAGCATTTTACAGGAAAAAAAAAAAGCAGATGAAAGACATTTCCCCAATTGTAGAATTAACCAATGATTTCAGTGTTTTCCCTGCCCTTAGCATGAGTGTCTTGACCCACCCTTTGCCTGCTCCACCAGGATCCCCTTCCACTAGTTTATATATCAAGCTTTATGGGCTTCTGTGATTCCAAACACTTCAAGCTGCTGCCAATTTCTTATGCAGTGGCCAGTGTCTCTTGAGTTTAGGGGTAATGTTTCCCAAGGGAGGGTATGTGCCCTGTATATCTGCTATATAGTGCAGACTCTGCCTTGATCACAGGTTTCTGAGTAACACATACGTGTTTTATATAAATCATTTCCTCCTCAAATTAACAGTGGTAAGCTAACATACTTATAAAACAATTCTTTATTTCCTTTAATGCTATTTAAACTTTTTTCAGAAATATTAAAGACAGAGCAATAATTATGAACAAAACGTTGTAGTGCTAAAAGAAGCATTCATTTTATGCCCAATAAGACAATTGAATCATGAATTTAATTACTAATTCATGACTTTAAAAGGAGCTATGAAGCCAACATGAAGGCACCCAATTAAAATCCACCAGCCGCTTTCTCTGTGGGAGAAAGATGGCCAATCTCCTTTTGTGCAATTTACTGCCTCTGAAAATATGCTACAGGGTCAGGTACGGGTTGGTTCCAACTTGACAGTAAATAACAAAAAAACAACAAAGTGAAATAGAAGACAGACTTTGTCAAACTTGTCACACCTTTTGCATTCCTTTATATTCACAGTTGGAAGTGTAGAGATAAATGTACTTTGCACACTAATATTAGTTAAAGAATAGGAGAATAAAAAGATGGACTGGTGGCCTAGTGGCAAAAAACTGCACTGCAATCCTGAAGGCATGTGGTTCAAATCCACAAGCTGCTCTATGGGAAAAAGATGGGCAATCTCCTCCTGTATGAAAAGTACCTCTGAAAACCCACCAGAGGGTCAACTATGGGTCAGTTCCAACTCTACTGTACAAAACAAAAATGATAAATGGATACAGATTTTATAAAAAAATATAAAATAGTTTTCCTGAATGTTACATTAATTACTGAAATGTTTAATTAAATTACAAAAACTTACAGGTTGTTTCAGAAAAAAGAAAAGAATTAAAAATATTTCACAAGTTTCTTGAATTTATTTATACTATCTGGAAACTGTACATTTCATTTGTTATAGAGACTTGTAATTTCCCTTAAAAGTAATTGTCAAAACCTTGTTTTTTAAAAACAGAGCTGATTTTTTTCCCCCTCTGCTGCACATTGCATCAGTATGAGTCTGAGTCATCTTGATAGTATCTAGCAACAATAATGACAGTGTACTTAATTTTGCTTAAAATTTAGTATACTTAAGAATGATAACAATGAGCAGTGGATTTGAAGTTATATTAATTCAGATTTAATGAACTGAAAAGTCTCTAGTTTAACTATTAAATATACCAATTGTCCTAAAACTTATCATTTTTAAGGTTCCAGATAGCTGACTTTTTCCTAGATATTCTAAAATTTCATTTACTTTTGCTATATTTTCTAATAATGAGAGCAGCATTTAAAAAACAACCACTGACCAACTCAAATATCACCTCTGACAGTCTATATAGTCCTGTGGTGGCTTTCTTATTGCTATTATACAGCAAATGCTACCATAGTCCTCGAAAATGGACAGCTTTCAGAAGAGCTTCAAAAGTAAAATGGATTAGAAAATAAGACCTAGGGTCTACTTACTACCAATGAAAACCCTTTGAATCATAGACTATATAGTCTGAAATAAGGTTGGAAGATGAGATCCAAGGGTGAAAGACACTTCAGATCTACAGTGGTCCTGACAGTGAACTTGAATGAGCATACATTAAGGTGAAGAAGGCATAGGAGCAAAGGAGCTTGGAAGCATTTTATTCTGTTGTTCACTGAGTTACCGTCAGTGAGAGCCAATGACTGTAACATAAAAAGTATTCTAGACATCTGGGATATGTTGAGGGTGGGAGGAAAAGGGAATAAAAAGAGGAATTAAACAAACAGAAGAAAATAAATAAATAAGCAACTGTGTATAAGAAAACTGTGAAACAAAGGAATGAGTAGTAGGGATGGGAGAGTATATCTAGACTTCTTTATGAGGATAAACTCCAAAGGCAGAGGAAGCTGAGCAAGCATATTGACAAGCTATGCAGAGGGTATTGAGGTGGCCAGGGAACACAAGTACGCATGGAAGAAGCTGAGAGATGAACTAGAAAACTATTTGTCATTAATGATCCAAATGAGAAATTAGAGTGACATGGGGGATCTGGAGGCCTACTGAGTAGGATGTTGTGTTGCTAACTCAGAGGTCATATCTTTTTAGTGATTTGGATCCAGGAAAATGGCCAATCTTCTCCCATGTGATTTACAGCCTTGGGAATCCAATAGAGGGTTACCTATGAGTTAATTACCACTGGAAAGCAAGGAGTTCAGATGATAGTTGAATAAGAATGAAGATAGTAGAAGATGTTGAAAGTCTGATTATAAATGCATACTAGAAATAAAACCAACAGTTTTTCTTAATAAATTGAGTTCAATATCCATAATCATCAGCAGTGTTCATCATTAATCATTGTCAAAAATTGGGTGAGTGGGGGGAACTTAATCCGGAGATAATGGACCACTGACTGTACTAAAAACTGTGCTGAATGCTTTCATAGTGATGATAATTACAAAGCATAGTAAAATAATGGCACCAGTCAATATTATCTTCAGTGAATTAAGGAATTCCCAACCATTCTCTAAAGTTTCTGATAATAGGGTTGTTTTTTTTTTTAAGAAATAAACTTGGTTCCAAAATCAGTCTCCACAATAGTCTGTTTGTTTCCTATTGCTAACGAGACCCTTTAGAGTACTGAGAGAAGATCTTCACCCTGAAACTTACAGCGTCCCTTTTCAGCAGGAAGTAGCTAAGAGAACATGCCATCCCCTTTTCCTTATGAATCAGGGTGAAGTCTCTCTCAGGGAGGTGTGATAGGGAATGGCAAAGGACACACTGACAAAGGATATTAATCAGAATTGGCTTTGACAAGCACTGTGGTAATGGGACAATTAAAGCAGACTTTCAAGGGGGGGGAAGAAAAACAGGAACGAACTGGGGTGGATAGAGAAAATATTTCAACAATGAGTGAATGGAAATCCAAAATCTCTGTAAATGTTCATTAAAACTAATAAAATTTAATAAAAAAATAAGCTTGGAAAAGACTCTGTAAACCTGAATGTGGAAGAGTAAAGATTATAATTTTCTTGCTGCAAGTCTTTTGAATAAGTTTCTAAAAATTATTGTCAAAGATTTTTATATTATTTGAAAATATATATATAATAAAGAGAGCTTTGATGACCTAGTGGTAAGAAGCTGCTCTGAAATCCCAAATGCACATTTGAATCCACAAGCTACTTCACAGAAGAAAAAGATGGGAAGTCAGTGACTAACTGCTTCTGAAAACCTGCTGCGGGTCAGCTATGATTTGGTTCCCACTCAATGGTACATAACAACAATACACAGTAAATACTCTCGCTTTGAAAATGCATTTTTCAATGACATTGAGCAAGAGTCTCCCTCAAAATTTTTCAAAATACAAAATTCTCTGGAAAAGCTAAGTTACCAAATAAAAACCTTATTTGTATAAAAGATGAAAGAGCAGTAGCATGTTATTTATAATGCAAGTCAAGAGTGATAGTGAAAATTTTCCAGCCTCTCATTCACATAACCTCAGTTACCTCAGCCTATGTCTCATGTTTCTCTGTCCTCTCCTGAACTCAGAAACCTGGAGGGACCAGAATGGTCAGTGCTGTGTTTCTCAATGGAAGCAAAATTTTACATAAAAACAAGTAATATATAAAAAGTAAACAACACGTGTTTACTACATTCTGGGCACATATTCATTTTTACAATTATCACAGCAGTTGGTCAGGCATTACTTTCACTAATGTCTATTTAGTAATTAAGTAAAAACCCATTTTGAAATGAAAAGGTTTGAGTCAGAGGAGATAGGTAATTTGTCTGGTGATAACTAATAAGAGATAAGATTCAGGTCTCATCAAAAAAAAGGACATTTTTGGCCTTTTTTAAAAAGTTATGGTTTTATGAAGACTAGAAAGGTCACTAATATGCGTAATAATCTTAAACAACAGATTTATCAAATAAAATAATAATTTGAGTAGAACAATAATCATTCTGATATTATTTGTACAGTGTATGCATAAAATGTGCATATAATAAAGCCATGTGCCATTTTAAAAAAATTACATATACAATCCTATGATATTAGTTACTTTGTGCTTTCAACCATCTTCTTTATTCCTTTCCAAATGTTTCCTCCACCTTCAATAGCTGTTCAGTGATCACCCAACAATAGCTCCCTCTTTCTCTCTTCTACCCCAGATGAGGGTCATGATCTAGTTCAAACTGCTTCTATCACTCTTCTCTAAAATGCTTTCTTTCTACTACATTTGGGCACTTTTTTTTTTTTAGTCCCTTCTCACCACTCTCCAACCTAAAGTTCTTCTAAGAGGCAAGGATAGTAAAACTTTGTCTTACATACTTTGCTCATGTTGTAAGGAGGGGCCAGATGAAAAGCACATCATGCAAGGAAAAAGAGAAGATTAGTGAAAGAATATAAGACTTTCAGCAGGATAGATTGATACAATGACTGCAACAATAGGCTTTGTAGAAAAAGCAAGGGCCACATGCACAGTGCCATTTCTGACTTTAACCAACTTCACAGAGGGAAGCAATCCCTACCCACAGCATCAGTAACACAAAACCAATTCCCAAGAGGTCAGACATTAATTTCCCTATGCTTCCATGTCTCACTCTCCTCATCTCAACAATAATCTTACTGCTTGGCTGGATCCAAAATCCAATGTGACAGCTCATGGGCCACATAGGACTATATTAGGGTGGTTAAAAGGTTATAATTCAGATTAATAACAAAATACACCAAAACACCTCCCAAAATGTGCACACAGAGACCTCAGCCTCGAGTTTTGTGACTGTGTTTCCAACTTCTCAGTCCTGTCAATATTGGCTCCCCACCTCCAAAGTCCCATCTCACATCCAATTCTCTTAGTTCAGGAATAACTGCTGTTGCCATTCCAAAGTATGTCCTGTCCTACATTTCACAGGATTGGAGAAGGTCTCTCTTCTTTGGCTAGGCAAAGAATTCCATCTCTTTCAGTTCAGGAAGAATTCTTCCTGGTGGAGGAAGAATCCCTATTTTCTGCAGCTGGAACTGTTCAATTTACTGGTGAGATTAGCCAATACTCCATTAGATTGTTGAGACAGGCTAATTACTTTGTGTAATGGTAGATAGGCAATCTCTTTGTGGATAGGCCAACACACCTCACTCACATAGTCCTGCCACCCCATATAATCATCTACATTAGAAAAGCCATATTGTGAGACAACCTCCACAGGCTTGTTGTTATGTGCCCTCAAGTTGTCTGTGACTTATAGTAACCCTACGTACAATAGCTCTGAATCTTCCCTATCCTGAACCAGTCTGTCTCTGAGACACCTGCTCCCATTACCACAGTTACGGTGTCAATCCATCTCATCCAGAGTCTTCTTTCTTGCACTGTCCCTCCACCCTTCCAAGAATAATGTCCTTCTCCAAGGATTAGTCCCTCCAAGAAATATGTCCAAAATATTTTAATGGGGCTTCAAATTCGTTATTTCCAAAGAGCAATATGGCTTCACTCCCTCTAGCACAAAACTCTTTGTTCTATTGGAAGTCCAGGGTATGTTCAATACTCTTCTCCAGCATCACAACTCAAAGGTATTGATTCTTCTTCTACCATCCTTATTCACTGTCCAGCTCTCTGACTCAGCAAGTAATTGCAAAGACCGTAGCTTTGATCAGACATATTAGTCTCTACTGATGAAGTTGCTCTTCAGTACTCTACAGAGGTCTGTGACAACAGATTTTCCTAATGCAATTCATCTGTTGATTTTTTTACTATTGATGCCAAGAGTATTGATTGTGGACTTGAGCAAGATGAAATTGCTAACAATTTTTATCTTTATCTATCAGAATCTTTGTTTTCTTGATGTTGAGCTTCAATCAATATTGAAGACTATAGGTCCTCCTCAGTTTCAGCAAGCAAGGTTGTGTCATCTGCATAACACAGGTTGTTGATTAGTCTTCCTCCAATTTTGTTGCCACATTTCTTCTCATAAAATCCAGCCTCCTGAATTATATGTTCCACAAATGCACTCCTTTCCTGATTTTGAGCCATTCAGTGTTTCCTTTCTCTATTCTGATTACTCTTTCCTCCTGGTCCTAGTAAAGGTTCTGCATGAGCATGATCAGGTGCTCCGGAATGCCAATTCTTTTCCAGACTACACATAATTTGCTATGATCTAACAAATATGAAATTTCTTTTCATAGATAAGGAAAATTAGATAGATTTTCCTTTGGCACTGTTTGCTTTCAGCCAAGATCCATCTGACTTGGCTATGATGTCCCTAGTGCCACAGGCTCTTCTAAACCAAGCTTGTATGTCTGGTAGTTCTCTGTTGATGTACTAGTCATTTTTTGGGTAATCTTCAACAAGATTTTCCTTATGTATAATATTCGTGATTTTTCAATAATTTCCACAGTGTTGGATCACTATTTTTTAAATGGAAATAAATATGGATCTTATCAGTTGTCCTGGTAGTTGTCCTCGAGATTTCCTGGCACAACCTGGTGAGCACATCAAAGATAGTATCTGTGTATTGAAATATTTCAGTTGGTACTCTGTCGATTTCTGGTGCCCAGGCATGAAAGAAATCGTGAGAATGGTGCAGGATAGGGCAAAGTATGATTATCGTTCATAGTTGACTCAAATTTCCCAACAGCACCAATCCAAGCCTACATACCTTCCTTGACTATGTGTCTTTGCTTAGTATGTGTCTTCACCCTAAACCCCACCATCTCATATTTTGGCCCATTTAAAACTCATTGTGTGGTGCATTGCAATATTCTTCAAGCCTTTGTCATTCTAACTCAGACTGCCCTTTCCTCACAGAGCTTATTTCTACACTGCTGATTCTGGAGTTCATCATACGGCTTGTTACCAACGCATTTGAAATATTCATTTTATGTGGCTAGGGCTATAGCCATAGTCACAAGATGAATGTAAAAAAAGTCTGTTGATATTTTCTATAACTAAACTTGTACAGTTTATGGTTTTCTATTTACATTCAGTTGCAAAAAAAAAATTTAAAAATAACAAATCTTGCCGTTTAGGAACACAGTCAGTTCCAGATAAAAAATTAATCGTTTGTAACTTCTCAGCTGTCAATACAGGATCTGTCCTCAGGACCTACCCTATCTCTTCCCATCTGCCCGAATGACATATAGGTTTAGAATGTATCTATATAGTACCCAGGTGTTAGGGTGGAGGAACCCTGACAGTACAGTGGTAAAACTGTTGAGGGAAAAATTAGAAGCTAGAACCCACCAACTTTTCCACAAGAGAAATGCCTGGATATCTGCTTTTGTAAAGATTACCAAAACCAAACTAAACTCTTTGCCATTGAGTTAGATTGACTCAAAGCAATCCTTTACTGAGGTTTCTGGGATTATAAATCTTAAATAGAGGAGACTTCCTATCTTTCTCCGTGAGAGCAGCTGGCAGATTTGAACTACTGAATTTGGAAATTCTATGGGATATTTCTACCCTCCCTGAAGTACCATAATAATGCAAAATCAATTGATTACAATGGGCTAGAATTTTTCCTTTTCTATTCTTTTCTCCTTTTTTTGTAAGTATTGGTAAAAAAGGGAGTCTGTGGCCACTATCTATTCTCCTGCACCTCTATGGTCATATAATAGGTCACCATCTCTACCACCAGTCTCCCTCTTCATCACAGCATAGTCCTACATCCTTTCCTTTATAATTGCTCTACTGATATCCACCTTGTTCTAATGGCACATATTTGTTCCATTTTCTCAGTCATTTGTCACACTGACTTTACTTGGAAGGGTGAGGGAACAGCATAGGATAGGAAGACCCCAGATGAGATGTATTGACACACTGACTTTGGTAATGAGGGCAGCTGTGTCAGAGACAGTTCGATTGGCCAAGGATAGAGCAGGGTTCAGAACTATTGTACATAGTGTCATGATGCGTAGTGGTTGACTCATTGGCATATAACAACAAGGTATTTTTTTTTTATAACTTGTGTTTCATACAATAATTTATATATACTATGTTTTATAATATTACTCCTGATCCATCTATGCCTACATTTACTCAGTTTTTTCAGGTCTGAATTGGATCTTTCCCAAGTTTTCACCTCCTCTTCCCCCCTACTTTGTTGTTTGTTGTTATGTGCCGTCAAGTCGTTTGCGACTCATAGTGACCCTATGTACAACAGCCCTAAACTCTGCTCTATCCTGTGCCAATCTCATTGCCTCTGACACATCCATCCCGATT
>NW_006399784.1:14515136-14524458 GCF_000299155.1 Elephantulus edwardii
ACATCTATTCCAGGGGCCTTATTTTTTGCTGTTTCCTTCAAAGCAGCTTAAACTTCTGCCTTCATCACCATAGGCTCTGGCTCAAATGCTATTTCATTAAATTCTTCTGTATCTGCCAATTCCTTTCGATACAATGACTCAGTATATTCCTTCCATCTTCTTTTGATACCTCCTGGATCATATATGCAAAAAGGAAACAAAACTTATCAAAGGGGGAAATGACAACTTCTTCAACAAATGGTGTTGGTAAAATCGGACATTTATCAGCAGAAACCTGAAGCAGGATCCATCTCTCACATCTTACACAAAAATCAACTCAAGGTAGATCATAAACCTAGGAGAAAAGCCCAACACCATAAAGATCAGAACAGACAAAATGGGACCAAACTTGTAAGCACTAACCTATAGCACTAATAGGATTGCAAATATAGCCAGAAATGCAAGCCAGAAGAGGATAAAGCTTTGAATGGGATCTTAAAAATATTAAGCCCCTGTATACATTAAAAACCTTTTCCAATCAGGTGAAAAGAAAAACTATGGGCTAGGGGAAAAAATTGGCAATAATATTTCAGACAAGGCTCTCATAATGAAAGTATGCAGAGTATTATAGGTTCTCTACAAGAAAAGGACTGATAGCCCAATAATAAAATGAGTAAAGAACATGACAGACTCTTCACAAAGACATTTGGATGTGAAGAAATGCTCCAAATCATTGGCAATTAGAGATGAAAATCAAAACAACCCTGAGATAACCCTCTCATCCTACTGGCAAGAGCAAAGTTTACCAGCACGGTACCCAGTAAGTGCTGAGGAGGATGTGGAGAGATTGGAATTATCAGATTAATTTCAAAAATCTTATTTTGGGCACAGTAAATATTTGAAAATGCACTGGCATTTTGTTAGGCTGCAGAAAAGCAGGAGACTTTTTCAGATTCTTTCGAACAAACTTGTTGTTGTTGTTATGCGCTGTCGAGTCGCTTACGACTCATAACGAGCCCTAAACCCTGCTCTATCCTGTGCCAATCGCACTGCCTCTGACACAACCATCCCGATTACTCCACTCACTGAATCAATTCCCCTTATAGAGGGTCTTCCCCTCTTGTGCCGTCCCTCCACCCTCCCAAGCATGATGTCCATCTCCAAGGACCTGCCCCTCCATACAACATGTCCAAAGTATGTCAGACGAAGCCCCAGAATCCTTGCCTCCAAGGAGTAAACCCTCTCTAGGATGAATCTGTTTGTTTTCTTGGCAGTCCATGGTACATTCAATACTCTTTTCAAGCACCACAGCTCAAAGGCATCAATTCTCCTTCTGTCCTCCCTAGTCATTGTCCAACTCTCTGATGCATAACAAATGATAGCAAAGACCATGACCTGTATCAGACGTACCTTAGTCTCCAGAGTGACACCATTGATATTCAGTACCCTGGAGCGGTCCCTAACAGCAGATTTCCCCACCGCAATGCATTTTATTTCCTGGCTACTGGTGCCAAGAGTGTTGACCGTGGAGCCAAGCAAACTAAAATTGTTAACAGTCTCAATCTCTTCATCATCCTTCCTAATGCTGCCAATTGGCCCAGTGGTAAGAATCTTTGTCTTCTTGACATTGAGCCTCAATCCATACTGGAGGCTGCAGTCCTTGACCCTCTGCAGCAAGCATTTCAGATACTCCTCAGTTTCAGCAAGCAGGGCTGTGTCATCTGGATGACGCAGATTGTTAATAGATCTTCCACCAATCCTAACGCCACGCTTCTCCTCATCGAGCCCAGCCTCTCAGATAATCTGCTCTGCATACAGGTTGAAAAGATATGGAGACAGGACACATCCCTGGCGTACACCCTTCCCAATTTTGAAGCATGCAGTGTTGCCCTGATCTGTTCTGACTACTGCCTCTTGGTCCAAGTATAGGTTTCGCATTAGCACGATTAAATGTTCTGGGATTCCCATTCTTCTCAGAGTCAGCCACAGTTTGCTATGATCCACACAGTCAAATGCCTTTGCATAATAAATGAAACACAGATAGACATTCTTCTGGTATTCCCTGATTTCAGCTAAGATCCATCTAACATCAGCTACAATATCCCTAGTACCACGACCCCTTCTAAACCCAGCCTGGATTTCTGGTAGTTCTCTGCTGGTAGTTCCAGTCATTTTTGGATAATCTTCAGTAGAATCTTGCTTGCATGTGAAATCAATGAGATTATTCTATAGTTTCCACATTCTGTTGGGTCACCCTTCCTTGAAATGGGAACAAATATAGATCTCTTCCTGTCAGTTGGTCAAGTGGTTGTTCTCCAGATTTCTTGGCACAACTTGGTGAGCACGTCCAGGGCACCATCTGTTAGCTGAAATATGTCAATTGGTATACCATCTATTCCTGGGGCCTTATATTTTGCCATTTCCATCAAAGTAGCTTGAACTTCTTCCTTCATCACCATAGGCTCTTGCTCATATGTTATTTCATGAAATTCTTCTGTGTCTGCCAATTCCTTTTGATACAGTGACTCAGTATATTCTTTCCATCTTATTTTAATACTTCCTGGATCATTTAATATTCTTCCTAAAACATCCTTGATTATAGCAACTCAAGGTTTGAATTTGTTTTTCAGTTCCTTGAGCTTAAGATATGCTGAGCAAGTTCGGCCCTTTTGATTTTCTGGCTCCAACTCCTTGCACTTTTCATTGTAATATTTTGATTTGTCATCCTGTGCTACCTTTTGGAATCTTCTGTTCAGCTCTTTAGTACCTTGAATTCTTTCTTGTGCTTTGTCTTCTCTGTGCTCCAGTGCAATCTTCAGAGTTTCTTCTGACATCCATTTTGGTCTTTTTTTTCTCTTCTGTCTTTGTAATGACCATTTGCACTCTTCCTGGATGATACATTTTATATCCTCCGACAACTCACTGGGTCTTCACTCATTAGTGTTCAAGGTCTCAAATCTGTTGCTGAGATGGTTCTGAAACTCAGGTGGGATGAACGCAAAGTAATATTTTGATTCCCATGGATTTGGTTTATTTTTCCTCAGCTTCAGCTTGAACTTGCATATGAGTAGTTGGTGGTCTGTACTACAATCAACTCCTGGCCTAGTTTTCACAGCTGATATTGAGCTTCTCCAGCGTTTTTTTCCGCAGATGTACTCGATCTGATTCCTATGCATACCATCAGGTGAAATCCGTGCATATAACCTGCGTTTATGTTTCTTATAAAATGTATTTCCCATGAATAAGTCATTGATTGTGCAAAATTCAATCATTCTATCTCCAGTTTCGTTTCTGTCACCAAGTCCATGTTTTTCAACTACTGATTCTTCTTCTCTGTTCCCAACTTTTCCAATCCAGTCACTCATTATTATCAATGCATCTTGATTGCATGTTCAATCGATCTCCGACTGTAAAAGTTGTTAGAAGTCATCTATTTCTTCTTCTTTGGCTCTGGTGTTTTAACTGATTTGTCCACTAGTTCCATGCTGGTGAACAAATTTTACTAATTTCTACATTAGCTCTGTACTACACCAATGAGATGTAGCATTCCTAAATTATCCTCCTTTATATTCTGGGCTTCCTCCCAAGTGAGTACTGGTCTCGCCTCTCTCTTCAAGATAATGTGAGATATGACCTGAAATGATGTCATTAGAGAGCAATTCCTCATTTGTGCTTCAACTCCTTCATTCTTTTCTTTTTTTCCAATATTTAGCCCCAACTCCACACCATGAAAAGGGACTTTTGCCCTGTATGGTAAGAAATACACCTCTTTCGTGTCCCTGCTTTTTAAAATTTTATTTTGTTGTTTACTAATTGAAACCTACCTTCTGAAATTTTTCAGACATTATTTTTGGTAATTGATGATAAAGTTTTTAAATTCAAAATGGAATACTAACTCTTAAACTTTGTATTTATACAGTAACAAAACAACACTACAGGCAAGGCCTAAAAATACTTTTAAAGAGGGTTGAATGATTGTTAAAAGATATCACAAATATATTGGGGGGAACTAGAATTCAAAATAGAATTATTAATCATTTATTGTGTCTTTTAACTAACTAAAGATATTCTTCCTTAAACCAGTGATTTATACATGTACATATTACAAGAGCTGAGCACTTAGCAGTGTTCTTGAGTAAGGTGACTAAATAGTTTTAAAAAGAATATTCTATTCAGTATATGTTGCTGCTATGTGCTGTCTAATCGCTTGTGACTCATAGTGACCCTATGTACAACAGCCCTAAACTCTGTTCTGTCCTGTGCCAATCGCACTGTGTCTGACACTCCCATCCCAATTATCCCAGTCACTGAATCAATCCACCTCATAGAAGGCCTTCACCTCCTGTGCTGTCCCTCCACCCTACCAACGATGATGCCCCTCTCCAAGGACCAGTCCCTCATTACAACATGTCCTAAGTATTTTAGACGGAACCTCAGAATCCTTGCCTCCAAGGAGCCACCCGGTTTAACCCTTTCCAGGACGAATCTGTTTGTTTTCCTAGCAGTTCATGGTATTCTCAATACTCTTCTCCAGCATCACAGCTCAAAGGCATCAATTCTCCTTTTATCCTCCTGGCCATATACTTCTGAAATAGCAGGCCTCTGAAAACCCTATGTACTATGTATTCAATATATAGCAATGTTTAAAATTACTTACATCAAAGAGAGTTAAACGAAAGATAATAATTTTAATAATAATAATTGTTAAGATTATGCACCAAATGTTGCTCTAATGTTTTGCGTATACTCTTCACAACATTTCATTCAGGTAAACACAACACTGAAGTGCTCAGCAAAATACTGATAATCTGGGAAGAGGAGATTCCAATTTAGGCATTGTGGCTCCATTGCCTGATCTCTTAGCAATCCTGCATATGCCACTTCTCATTGTTGTTGTTAGGTGTCAAGTGGAGAACAACACATATAATGACCCTTTGAACAGCCAATGTGAACTCAACGCTATCCTATTTCATCATCATCTCTGACACGCTATAACCCATTGCTTAAATCACTGTGTCAATCATCTTATTGGGCTCTGCAGACTTTCCCAGTGCAATGTGTCTCCTTATATCATGACTGCTAGTACTAAGGGTGTTACTTGTAGATCCAAGCAAGATGAAGTTATTCAAAGTTTCAAACACTTCTCCATCCATCATGATGTTGCCTTTCAGTACAGTGGTAAAAATTTTTGTTTTCTTGACATTGAGATGCAATCCATACCGAAGGTTTCATTCCTTGATCTCCTGTAAAAAGTGCTTCAAGTCCTCACTTTCAACAAGCAAGCCTGGGTCATTTGCATAACTCAGGTTGTCGATGAGTCTCCAATCCTGAAACGACATTCCTTCTCAAAGTCCAGTTTCTCAAGTAATTTTCTGAGCATACAGATTGAATAGGTGTGGAGAGAGAATACAATCTTAACCATGCCCTTCCTAATTTTAAACTATTAATGCTCTCCTGTTCTGTTTGCACAACAACCTCTTGGTCTAGGTATAGGTTTCACATGAGCACAAATAAGTGTTATGGGATTCCCATTCTTCTTATTGTTAGACATAATTTATTATGATCCATTAAGTCAAATGCCGTTCCATAGTCAACAAATAAAGCATAAATATAAATTCTTTTGAGATCCTTTACTTTCAGTCAGGGAGGCTGGGCTCTATGAGGAGAAGTGTGGCGTCAAGATTGGTGGAAGTTCTATTAACAATCTGCGTTATGCAGATGACACAACCCTGCTTGTTGAAACTGAGGAGGACCTCATGCACTTGCTGCAGAGGGTCAAGGACTGAAGCCTTCAGTATAGACTGAGGCTCCGTGTCAAGAAGACAAGGATTCTCACCACTGGACCAATTGGTAGCATCAGGATGGATGGCGAAGAGATTGAGATTGTTCACAGCTTCAGTTTGCTCAGCTCCACGGTCAACACTCTTGGCACCAGCAGCCAGGAAATCAAAAAACATATTGCGATGGGGAAAGTCTGATGTTAGGGACCTCTCTAAAGTACTCAAGAGCAACGGTGTCTCTCTGGAGATTAAGGTGCTCCTGATACAGGCCATGGTCTTTGCAATCACTTGTTATGCATCAGAGAGTTGGACAATGACTAGGGAGGACAGAAGGAGAATTGATGCCTTTGAGCTGTGGTGCTGGAAAAGAGTATTGAATGTACCATGAACTTCCAAGAAGACAAACAGATTCATCCTAGAGAGGGTTAAACCAAGCTCCTCCTTGGAGGCAAAGATTCTGGGGCTTTGTCTGACATACTTTGGACATGTTGTAAGGAGGGGCAGGTCCTTGGAGAAGGACATCATGCTTGGGAGGGTGGAGGGACAGCACAGAAGGGGAAGACCCTCTATGAGGTGGATTGATTCAGTGAGTGGAGTAATCAGGATGGGTGTGTCAGAGGCAGTGTAATTGGCACAGGATAGAGCAGGCTTTAGGGCTGTTGTACATAGGGTCGCTATGAGTCGCAAACAACTCGACGGCACATAACAACAACAACAACCTGTTCATAGGGTACTTCCTGAAATTTTTCAGTGTCAATTAGCTCTTTTGGTACAGTCATTCTGTGCATTCCCTCCATTTTATTTTTTAAATAAAATTATTATTATTCATTTTAATGAAAATTTAGAGACTTTGGATTTCCGTTCATTCCTTTTTGTACTTTTCTCCCTGCCCACCTCACCCCTTCCCCAGTACAGTCTTCTCTTTGAAAAGTAAAAGAAAAAAATTTCTCATTGTTTTACAATTCCTCCCCCAAGTCCACTCCACTCTGCAGCCTTCATTCTGGACTCCTGTCATGACAATAATACCTAATCACATATCCCTTTTTTTTGTCAATAATAGCAAAGTCACCTTTCTAATTATTTGTAAACATGTCAAGTTGATGACATTGTCCAGGATGCATGAATTTTCTCTTTTCTTCCTCCAAAAATCTTATCCAAACTATCCTGTTCACATCTTCCACTTCTGCTACAGTTCAAACCTTTAATTTGTCAAAGGTATTATATGAACACCTTTGTAGTAGACAAGAACACAGCAAAGCTTAATCAACACAGACAGCATCTCTGTCTCCAACAAATATTCTGCTTTTTCCTGACTTTGCCCTCAAGTTGCAAGTAAAACTCCTTACCACTAAGTCAACAGATTTCTCTATCTTGGCCCATGTTTTGTTGTTAGGTGCCATCCAGCCGTGTACGATTCATAGCTACCCTATGAACAAAATATCCAAATCTTGTTCTATCCTGCGCCATTCTCACACTTCCCTGACACACAAGAGCCCATAGCAGCAGTCACCATGTCAATTCACCTGGCTGAGAGCCTTCCTCTCCTTCACTGACCCTAAACTCTTGCCAGAATCTTGTCCCTCTCCAAAGAATAGCACCTCACAGAAACATGCCCAATTTATATGAGGTATGTGAGGTATGTGAGTCTCTTCTGACATCCATTTTGGTCTTTTGTTCCTCTTCTGTCTTTGCAATGACCGTTTGCACTCTTCCTGGATGATACCCTTGATATCCTCCCACAACTCATCTGGCCTTCATTCATTAGTGTTCAAAGCTGAAATCTGTTCCTGAGATGGTTCTGAAATTCAGGTGGGATAGACTCAAAATCTTTTTATATATATTTAATTGTATGAGAATTTTGAATGAGATAAATTTAGTTATAATATTTTACAGTGTATTTTACTTATAATTATTAAATAATTAATGATTGTTGCTGTCAGGTGCGACTGAGCCCATTACAACTCACACTCTCCATATGAATGGCAGATAAAAACTTTTTTCTGTTCCATACCACCCTCACAATCTTGGCCATGCTCAAGTCCAGTTTTATAGTCACTTTGTCAATCATACTGTTGAAAAGTCTTTTTCACTTTTATTGACCCTCTACTTCTCCAAGAATAATGCATTTTTCCAAAAACTAATGTCTCCTAGATATACATCCAAAGTACGTGAGACAAACTCTCAAAAGCATAGAAATCCTCCCCAAGACAGATTTGCTAATTCTTTTGACAGTTCATGGTATACTGAATATATTTTGCCAACACTACAATTCAAAGGTGCCAGTTCTTTGTTGATTTTCCTTATTCATTGTCCAAATTTCACTACTATAAAAAGAACTTGAAAATACCACAAATTAGGTCAGGCAATTCTTACTCTTTAAACAACATCTTTGCTCTTTCCTACTTTAAAGAGATCCTTGAGAGCAGACTTGTTCAATACACTGTGTCTTTTGATTTCTTAACTGTTGCTACCATGAGTGTTGACTGTGGATCCATAGAAAATGAAGTAATTTACAACTTAAATATCTTTATCTTTTTTGATGTTGCCTAGTGAATTTTGGTCTAGGTGAATTTTATTTTATTGATGTTGAGATGTGATCTATATGAAGATTGTGGTCTTTGATCTTCAGTAAGTACTTTAGATGTTCTTCACTTAGTTATATAATCTCCATAAGAAAGGTTATTGATAGGTCTTTATAAAAAGAATATAGGTGACTGGGGTAATGGGGATAGGTCTGTCAAAGACAATAATATTGGCACAGGATAGAACAGGGTTTAGGGCTGTTGTGCACAGAGTTGTGATGAATTACAGGTGACTTGACAGCACATAACAACAACATCATAGGCACATGCCCTCTATTAACTTCAAAAAGGGGACTAGTTCCCATCATCAACACTCACAGTACAAAACCAGTTCCCCAAAGATCAGACTTGGTCTCCATTCCTTCACATATTTCTACTCATTCCAACGGCAAACATACTATCTGCAATAGCCAACAGATTTCACAGAACCACACTTAATATTATGTAATTCATTTGGAAGTTCACATATTAAAATTTAGTTTGACAGGACAATAAAATTCCTGTTAGAACAGCTTCTCAAAGGTGCTCAGAGGCCTTTTGACCTTTACTCCCACAGCTTAGGTCAATGTTACAAAGCTCTCTTGTTATTGTTGTGTACCATGGAGTCAAAACTGACCCTATAGCATTCATAGGTAGTTAATTGCACGGGAAGAGGTTTCCTATCCTTCTCCAAAGGAGCAGCAGGTAGATTCAAACCATATGCCTTTGGGATTCAGAGCTCTTGTGTAGGTCCTCCTCTGATGTAAGAATCTCTGGCCCAGATGATATACACTGAATTATCTGCTTCTTTACTCAGGCTGGTAATGAGATTCTCATTTTTGCTGCTAAATATGCTCAATCAAAATCTACTGTGATGGCAAAAACCTATCCTATTATGGATCATTTACCTACCTGGTTTCCATAATCCCAGCCAGCCAAGTGGTGGGAATCAAAGAGTTAGAAAAACCAATTGCCTACACTGCAGACTTCCTCTAATCCTAA
>NW_006399784.1:14524866-14525799 GCF_000299155.1 Elephantulus edwardii
TTTTTTTTTACTTTTTTCTTTTTCAATTTTGTGTTATACTGATTTACTTACAACTTTGTATGCATTGATTTTCACACTGGATTATTCCCATTTCTTTCACACCCTCCTCCCTCCACCCATCAAATTGTGTGACACTGTGATTAATGCCCCACTCTCATCCTCAGTTTCATTTTTTCTCCTATCCCCTTTGGATCCTCATAAATGTTATAAAATAATGGTCTTATACAATATTTATCTTTATGGGACTGAGTTAGTTCACTTAGCATAATGCTCTCCAGTCCCTCCCAAGTTAGATAACAATTTACAAAATCATTGCTCCTGTGTGTTGCGTAGTTTTCCGTTGTGTGAATGTGTACCATCATTTCTCAATCCATTCCATTGCAGTTGGACATTTGGGCTGTTTCTATGTTTTTATCATGAATAACACTGCTATGAATGTTGGGGGGAGAAAAGTGCAACAATGAATGAATGGAATTCCAAAATCTCTGTAGATGTTCATTGAAATTTAAAAAAAAATATGGTGAATTGTGTTGATTGATTTTCTTATGTTGAACAATCCCTGCATAACTGTTATAAATCTCACTTGGTCATGACGAATTATTTTTTTTTATGTGCATTTAGATTCTATTGAGTTGGATTTTGTTAGGGATGTTTGTGTCTATGTTCATTAGAGAATCTGTAGTTTTCTTTCTTAGTAATATCTTTGCCTGGGTTTGGTATTAGGGTTATGCTTGCTTCATAGAATGACTCTGGTAGTACTCCTTCTTTTTCAGCTTTAAAAAAAATACTTTAAGTAGAATTGATGATACATCTTCTCTGAATATCTGGCAGAATTAAGCTGTGAAGCCATTTGGTCCAAAACTTTTCTTATGGGGAAGTCTTTTTATGACCTGATCAATTTCTTCTTTTGTGATGGGTCTGTTCAAGTGTTCT
>NW_006399784.1:14526735-14560906 GCF_000299155.1 Elephantulus edwardii
TCACCCACCATAGTTAATTTCTGGTTTTATGGCATGTGGCCTGAGAAGATATTTAGTATTATTTCAACATTTTTTAATTTGATGAAGCTTACTTTGTGTCCTAATATGTGGTTGACTCTGGAGAATGTACCATGTGCAGTTGAGAAGAAAGTGAATTGAGTTTTAGTTGAGTGTAGTATCTTGAATACATCTACAGATTGAGTTGGTTGATGGTGTAGTTTAAATCTGCATCTTGGTTGAGTTTCTTTTGGGTTGACCTATCTTTTGGTGATAGTGATATGTTGAAATCTCCTACTACTATTGTGATATTGTCTATTTCGTTCTTCAATTTTGTTAACTGCTGTTTTATGTATTTTGCAGGTTTACCATTTGGTGCATAAAGATTCAGGGTTATGTCTACTCGATCTGTTGTGTCTTTAATCAGTATGTAATGACCTTCCTTATTATTTATGATGGCTTTCATTCTGAAGTCTATTTTATCAGATTAGTATTACCACTTCTGCTTTCTTATGATTGTCATTTGCCCTGTGTATTTTATCCCAACCTTTTATTTTTAATCTTTCTCTTCTATTTTTAGATGTCTCTTTTACAACATATTTATGGGCTTTGTTTTTTTAACCATTCTTCTACTCTTTTTTCTGTTGATTGGCACATTTAGTCCATTCATATTAAGTGTGATTACTGTCAGGACAGGTTGGTCATTGCCATTTTGCTGTGCTTCTTTTTCTGTTTTTCTGGATACTATGGTCCATCTACTTTCCTTTGACATCTCTTTGTGAAGGACATCACTTAAAATTTCTTGTAGTTTTGGTCCTATTTTTACAAATTCCTTAAGTTCATTCTTTTCTGCAAAAAATCTAATTTGTCCTTCATATTTGGTGAAGAGCTTTTCTGAGTATAAGATCTTTGGCTGGCAATTATTTTCTTTCAACTTTCTGTATATGCCATCTCATCGTCTTCTAGCTCGCATGGTTTCTACAGAGAAATCAGAATTTAATTTAATTGTTTCCCTTTGGTAGGTAACTCTTTGTTTTTCTTGGAGAAATTTACTATATCTTCTTGTTTTTGTTTTTGGATCTAGTCTGGTTGGTGCTCTTGAATGTCACTGCCGCATTCTTTGAAATACCTGGGAAGTTTTTCAAAGTATTTTTTCCCACACTTTTCTCAGTGATGTCCCTGTTGATCCCATGTTCTGGAATTCCAGTCATACACACCTTGTTTCTTTTGATGTCATCTCACATGATTCTAATATTTTCTTCATTTTCTCTGTTTCATTTCTAATTTTTCTTCTAATGTTTCCAGTGAGGCTTTTATCTTCCAACTCACTGGTTCTTTTCCATCTCTTTATTTCTACATTTTTGTCTACCAGCATGTTAGACACTTGTGCCATTTCTGTCTTAATATTCTGGATTGCATTTTCTTACTTTTCTATAATTTCCAGTCCTATGTTGTCTGGACCTCTTTGTCTTTTGATGATTTTTTAAAAGTTATTTTACCTCTCCTATACTATCATTTTTTTCTGTTATCTTTTAAATTTTCCAACCCCTTCCACTTGAGCTTAAGGGGTCCTGTGTGGTATAGCTAGACAGCAGTGTTTCCCCCCAAACACCTGTTATATTGGAGCTTCTGGTGCTGGACGGGGCGGGGCGGTGGGGAGAGACTGGTAGGTGGTGAAACCGCAGCCCCTCAACCTGTCAGGCAGTTGTTCTATTGCCGCCCAGGGTGTGAGTGCTCCTGGTTTGGAATACAACTTCCAGGGCCAGCGATGCCACACAGGCCATGTCATCTTGCAGCAGAGGGACAGTAAGGTTCCCAACAAGCCACATCTTGTGAGAAGAGCCTCATCTCACCTCCATCGTCTCTTCTGAATCTACCTTGAGTTTCTGGGAATTCTCTGTCAATGTACCATTTTAGCAATTATTAAAATAATCTTCAGCAAGATTTTACTTGAATACAATATTAATATTGTTTAATTATTCTGTTGGATCTTCTTTTATGCAATAGTAATAAATATTAATCTTTTCCTGTTAATTGGCTAGGAGATCAAATGTCATGGCATTGCCAGAACTGCATATATTTTTAAAATAGGTGAATTAATATTCTATTAATTTCTAGAACCTTATTTTTACCAATTCTATCACTGCAGCTTAAATTTCTTCCTACATTATCATTTGTTCTTGATTATATGGTACCTTCTGAAGTAGTTCAATGTCAACCAATTCTTTTTGATATGGTGATTCTGTGAGTTCCTTCCATCTTCTTTTGATGATTCCTGATTAATTCAAGATTTTACCAATAGAATCCTTCAGTATTTCAATTCAAGACTTGAATTTGTCTTTAATTTTTCCCATTTTGAGAAATGCCAGGAGTATTCTTTCCATTTGGTTTTCTAACTAGCTGTTTGCATATTTGATTATATTTTACTTTGTCTTCTCAACCTGCCCTTTCAAAACTTCTGTTCATTTCTCCTAATTTATAATTTCTTCCCTTTATTTTGGCCTCTCTTTGTTCTAATTTTAGATCCTCTTCTGAACTCCATTTTGGTCTTTCTTTCCCCTGTCTTTGAATCATCTTTTGCTTTCTTCAGGGATGATGTCCTTGATGTCATTACACAACTCAGTTGGTCTAAAGTCATTAGTATTCAATGCATTAAGTCCATTTTGAGGCAGTTTTTAAGTTCAGATAGGATAAATTCAAGATTTTATTTTTATTTTCATGGATTTATTTTAATTATATTCATCTTCAATTTGAACTTGCACATTAATAGTTGATATTCTGTTCTATATACAACCTCTGGCCCTGTTTAGACTACTGATATTGAGCTTCTTTAATGAACTCTTTCCATATTCAGTCAATATGATTCCTCTGTAGTCCATCAAGGGATAACCATGTATATCATCACTGTTTATGGTTTTTTAAGAAAGGTATTTTTGATGAAGAATTAATTTATTGTGCAAAATTCTACCATGCAATCTCCAGCCTCATTTCTATAACTACGGTGGTACTTTCCAACTACCATTCTTCTTTGTTTCTAACTTTTACACTTCATTCACCAATTATTACTAATTAATCTTGATTGTATGTTTGATCTATTTCAGGCTGTAAAAGTTGATTAAAATACTAAATTTTTTCATCTCTGACTTTAGTTGTTACTGTGTATATTTGTATAATAGTAGTATTAACAGATCTTCCTTCAATGTATTAGATAGATCCTATTACTGACAGCATTGTACTTCAGGATGCATTTTAAAATGCCTTTTTTGATGATGAATGATGAATGTGTCATCATTCATCTTCAAGTTCTCATTCTCAGTATAATAAATCCATGATTGCCTAAATACAGTCAATACCAATCCAACTCTACTCACTAATCTAGGAAGTACATCTTTTATATTATATTTTTGTATTTATTTTATATTTGACAACTTTGACATTTCCTAGATTAATTTCTTTGATTCATCCCATGTTGCAATTATTAAAAGAGTTGTTTCTCTTCAACTCGAGTTGTGCTACTTCAGAAAATGAAGGTTCTTCACTGGGTGGAAGCTTTACTCCATCTACCTCTTTAAGGTACACTCTACCTTGAAGAGGCAACACTTCCACAGCTGTGCTTTAAATGTTCCAACATGAGGGATTCATCTTCCAGCACTATATCATTCACCATTCAACAATATTATTCTGTTATTCACAGAGGTTTTGTGAGCCTGTTATTAAAGAATTTTATGACAAACTCTGGTTTCTAGACTGTCTTAGGTTCGAAGCTCTGCTATTAACTGTCCATTCTATTGGAATAGCTTCCAATATCACATTAATATTAGGCACCAATGTAAAACAAATTGACAGAGTGATAGCCTTGTATAATGTATTTTTCAAAAAAGACAATAAAAGTATCTTCTCATCTAGATGCTTTCTCTTGAATCTTGACAGATTTATGACTTATTTTCATCCCTTAGAATTCAACATAAAAGATATCTTATGGCTTGACTTCCAAATAAGATCATAAAATGTGATCAAATTCTTGCTTTTTTAATAGTGTCATTCTTGTTCCCTTGGAACTCAGCATTTCCAGGTATGAAATCTGATAGTTCTAGTTGCTTCTATGCTGTGAAAAAACACAGGCCAAGTGGAAAGTGCACTTTTGAGTTTCAGCTTACAGTTGCAATTGTGATTGTAGGCAAAAGTGAAAAGACCAGTATGTTATTCCAGTCCTCAGCAAGTCAGTTCTAGCAAAAATCTTGCTTATCTTGGAGCAGAGACAAGCTGTCTGTACTGAACCTTGTCCAATTTCCTGACTCATAGAAACTTTGAGTATAATCAGTGATTATTTTACATTCCTAAGTGTTGCGCTATTTATTGTGCAACAGGTAAATTAATGAAGCAATTTGTTTTTATAAAGATTTACTTTCTTGGAAACCCTTTGGAGAAGTTCTCTAATCTACAGAGTTGCTATGGGTCAGTATCAACTGGATGGCTACGGATTATCTGTAGTTTTTAAAAATTCTCATCTGTCAAAGGAGGCTTAAATCTTCAAAGACAAGGTTCTGGAAGTTAAATAGCACTTATAAGAATGTGGTGATGATTTACAAATATATTAAAGGAATTTAAAACAATGTTTGGCATTACACTGTACTTTTTGTTATGGTAGATAGCAAGATCTAATCATAATTGCTGGTATTATTGCTATTACTCAACAACATAAAGAGTCTTGATAGGAGACTAGATCTTTGCAGCCGCCTATACTAAGGAGACTAAAAAAATTTATCTGATTTGAAGTTACCAGCTTAAAAAGCATTTTAGAATGCTTGTAGTTGGGATAATAAATAGAAAAAAATCCTGATGGAAAATAAAATGAGAAGTATGGACCTATGCCTATAACAATATACTGCTAAGAGTTCTAAAATTATAAGTCTTAGCAGTAAACACCTAAATCTTACTAGAGGACATACTACACTAACTAATTGCTTTTAAGTTTTCCCTTTTGTTTTTAAGTAATGTAGTATTTCTTTTCCTAAAAATAAAAGATAAGGGAACCAGAAAGATGGAATAAGGAAGAGAAGGAATTTAGAGAGAAAGAAAAGTTTAGGGTTTTTTTCTATGTAATTCATTTATAGAAGAAACCAGTTGATACTGTATTTTAAAGGAATTATTATGAAGTGTGAGTGAGCAAAATCTTATCTGTCATAACAACAAGCACATTTTAAAATTAGAAATTAAGAGATGGCAATTGAATTATATTATTCAGAGTGTTTTGTTTTGCTGTTGTGAGAAAAAAATTAGAATTTAACCAATAGTTAAACATTGGTAGTTTTTTTATTTTTGTTTTTGTTTTTTTAAACATTGGTAGTTTTAAAAGTTTGATAGTGAAGAATGGTAGATAAGGAAACCAATTAATTAGATTATAAATTCTATTACACTGCAAGGAATTCAGATAGCATAGTGTGCAATGTATAAGACTATTAACCAAGAGATTGAGGATTTGAATCTACTTGTCACTCCTCAGAAAAAAAAATGGCTAAACTCCTCTTATAAAGATTTATAGCCTCAGAAATAAAATGGAAAGTCATCATGAGTTGGACTCAACTCAATGGACATGAGTATGGTTTATTCTACAGGTAGTCCTTGATTTATGATATATTCAAATTATAATGAACAACTCGCTATAGCAATCAGTTTATCTGGAACCTTACATCTTCCTATGAGGAAGATATGGAAAGATGCATATAGGAAATATAGGGAAGATTGATGGGAAAATGTATATGACAAAAATATAGAACTTGATGTCACTGATATAGAACACCTCATAGATCACAAAAGAGGGGGATTGATAGAGAAGTCTCCATTTTTAAAAGAAAAGAAATGCTGAAGATGAAAGAGATAATAAGAAAGAGAAAGGAGAAAAACTGAAGAATTGTGAAAACAATTATTGTGAAAAGATTAGCTTGGTTTTTTTCCTTGGCTGAATCAGGGACTTCAGTTGCTTGGAAATATGGTCAAACACTGATTCCTTTGCAAAAATAAGTAAACAGAGTGAGACTCTACTGAGAAATAGATGGAGGTGGTAGGGCCAGAAGCCACAAGAAAGAAAAAGGTTACACAGATGCTGTCACTAACTTTCTGACTAGCAATACTTCCCAGAAGTGATCTAGATGCTATAGAACATTCTGTAAATAGATCTATTATCATAGGGGACAAAATGTCAGCATTTCCCACCATCTCTTTATTGTTAGAGTAAGTTGTTACAGTTTGTATATTTTATGCATGCATGTGTACTTTTAATTACATTGTGAGTTTATACATAACTCTGTCAACCCCCAAAGTCAAATAAAGATCATGTCAGAACCAACTCATAACAGAGCTGTCAAAATGTAATCACATATAAATCAAAGGCTACATGAATTTTATTTTTATCTTATAGATTAAATAACAACAACAACAACAGATTAAATACTTGAAAAAATGATTTTTTTAAAATAAAATTGATGGGTTACAAGGACAATAATAAAATTAAGATTGGTTCCTAACACTTGCTAAATCCTGTTCTAAATTTTATCAAATTATACTTCAAGAAGCAGAAATTGTTGGACTAAAAGTACTCAGGATTTTTAAAAAGAGTAAGATGGGCAATCTCCTCCAATATGATTAACTGCCTCTGAAAACTCACTGGAGTTTCCACCATGGGTTGGTTCTGACTTGACAGTACATGACGACAACAACAGCATCAGGATGGATGGTGAAGAGATTGAGATTGTTCACAGCTTTAGTTTGCTTGGCTCCACAGTCAACACTCTTGGCAACAGCAGCCAGGAAATTGAAAGACAAATTGCAATGTCAAAGTCTGCTGTTAGGGACCTCTCCAAAATACTGAAGAGCAATGGTGTCTCTCTTGAGACTATGATGCATCTGATATAGGCTATGTATGGTCTTTGCAATCACTTGTTATATGTCAGAAAGTTGGACAATGACTAAGGAGGATAGAAGGAGAATTTATGCCTTTGAGCTGTGGTGCTGGAGAAGAGTATTGAATGTACCATGGACTGCTAAGAAAACAGACAAGGTCATCCTGGAGAGGGTTAAACCGGGTGGCTCCTTGGAGGCAAGGATTCTGAGGCTTCATCTGACATACTTTGGACATGTTGTATGTTGTAAGGAGCGACCAGTCCTTGGGAGGGTGGAGGGACAGCGTAGGAGAGGAAGGCCTCTATGAGATGGATTAACTCAGTGACTGGGGTAATCAGGATGGGTGTATCGGAGACAGTACGATCAGCACAGGACAGAGTAGAGTTTAGGGCTGTTGTACATAGGGTCAATATGAGTTGCAAGTGACTCTAAGGGACATAACAACAACAACAATGGCAACAGTATCCAAATACCAGAATGCAAGCTGAATATATCAGAATGACTCCAACTACAAGAAGTTAATTTGCTATTGGCAGTGGTTGTGGTGTTAGGTGCTGTACAGTCAGTTCTGACTCAGGCCATCCTATGACCAACAGAAGAAAGCACTGTTCAGTCCTTGTAAACACTAGGTCAGTTAAGCTCATTGAAGCTACTTATTTGCTGTCTTTCTACTTTTGCATGATGGCCTTTTCCAAGGTCTAGTTCCTCCTGATGATAAACCCAAACTATATAAGACACACCCCATCACCCTAGCTACTCAGCAGTGCTCAACTGCACTTCCTACAGACAGATTTGTTCTTTTGACAGTCCTGGGCATAGTCAGTATTCTCTGCCAATACCACAATTTAAATAAATTGCAGAGCTTGAAAAGGAAATCAAGCTTCATAGCTGCAAGATCTCACATCAAATCACAAATGTTTTAAGTGGATTCAGCTAATTGCGTGCAAGTAGATAAAAGCATTCTTCCCTTCATGATAAGCTCCAAACTGTGCACTATAAGTAATTGCTTTCCTAACTGAAGCTACAAAATATGTATACATGAAAAAATAATATAATTAGAAAATTTCCTAGTTCTGGATTATTTTTCTCTTTCTTCCTATGAAAGAATAAAACAAAGGTTTTTAAAAAATTTATTCTATGCCTCTATTTTTATGTTGTCTTATTTTATTGCTATTATGATGACTTTTACCCAAAATGTTTCTCTTGGAGAATACTGCATAAGAAGTCTAATTCATACAATATTCAGGATTTCAGAAGGCAAAGTATAATATTAGTGTGGAAATGAGCTAAGAACCTCTCTCTCTCTCTCTCTCTCTCCTCCCCCCCACCCCTCTGTGTGTGTGTGTGTGTGTGTGTGTGTTTTATTCTATAAACACCAAGAGTTCCTATGTACCACGTCTACATCTAGTTAATGCGTTTAGTGATTAAGCAAAGCATTGGAAATTAGAGTGCAAGCAGAGAAGTCTTGGATGAAAATCCTTGGGATCTACTAAAACACTAGTCACTGAAGCCCTGTGGGGCATAGTTCTCCTATGAAACAGTGTCACCAGGAGTTGTGGTGACTCAATCGAAACTGGTATTTTATGATAGAACTTTCTAGGCCTGAGTAAAACCCTTTTTTAGGGTTTCTGCTATGATGTCATTTCAGAGCTAAATTTAGAAAAGTCCCCAAGTTAACCAGGTCATCCATGCAGACATTTTAAGGTGGAATTCAGGCATATAAAATAAGCCTCAGAGAAGTCAAACTGGGGCCAAGGGATCTAAGGTTATACTAATCTCAGGCCAGCCAGTCATTTTTTAAACTGTTTTCCTGAGTGAATTTTATGCTTTCCAAATGAGTGACAGAGGATTAGTAATTAACACAGTAACTCGAGGTCTCAAAAACCTCAAATTCTTCACTGTCCAGTTGGTCATACTCATAGCTGACCCTCGATTGGTTTTGTGAGGCTGTAAATCATACTGGAGGTATTGTTCATTTTTCTTCCACAGAGCAGTTAGTGAATTAGAACTATCAGAGACGCACTTGGTGTTTGTAGCAACTCTCTACCAATCACGATCAGACAGTTGTTTTGTCTGACAGATGTGGTAAATATTTTAAACTTAAAGATGGAGAAAGTAAAAAGACAGTACAAAGAAATACTATAAGTAGGGTATGTGATCTTTCTCTAGGGTTAAAACTCATTAGTGTCAAGTAAAAACCAATTCATAGTTGATCCTCTACCAGGTATCAGGGACAGGAAATCATAAGGTAGGAGATAGCCTGTCTTTCTCCCACAGCACTGTGGTAGGTTCAAACTAGGCAACTTTAGGTTAGCAGCACAGCTCCCCAAAGACCCCCAGATTTCCCTGATAAATTAAGAAGCATTCCCCTTATAAATGGATTCCAGGCAAGTGGTCACTATTCACTGTTCTCGTGTGTAGAAGCCGTGTTTTCAGGACTTTTGTTCCTTTATTCTCATATGTATTTTTTACAATAACCTTCTTAACTTGTTGTTATTAGGTGTTGTCAAGTTGTGTATGACCCATTGCAACCCTATGAACAACAGATCTGAACCTTGTCCTAACCTGTGCCATCCTGACGTTTTCTGACACACACGAGCCCACTGCAGCAGTCACTGTATCAAGCATCTAAGGGAGGGCCTTTCTCTTTTTCTGACAGTCTATCTCTCCAAGTTCTCCAAGGAATAAACTCTCCTAGCAACATACCGGAAGGATGACAGACTAAATGTCATCATCTTTGCCTTCCAGGAGCACGCTGGCTACACTATCTTCAAAACATGTCTCTCTGTTTGTTTGGCAGTCCGTCGAATATTCAGTACTTTTCTCCACCCCTGTAGCTCCAAGACATCAATTCTTCTTCTGTCATCCTTATTTATTGTCTAACTCTCAAATGCACAACAAGTGCCAGAATCAGGCACACCTTAGTCTGCAAGTTTACATCATTGTTGCTCAGTAATTTGAAAAGGTTCCTGACTGAAGACTTTCTCAAGTACAATATGTCTCCTGATCTCCTAACTGCTGGTAACCAAGGGTGCTTGTAGAGATCCAAGATCCAGGTAAATGAAATCATTAACAACTTCAATCTTTTCTCCATCTCTCATGATGTTGCCTATAGGTCCAGTGAACATAATCTGAGAAATGGTAATTTAAACATGAGAGTCTTAATTAACACAATAATATTTATTAACAAATTGACTAAAATCAAGAAGGCAAAAGACAAGGCAATTGAAATATTGACAAAGAATAAGAATATACAAAACAGGTGCATAGCAATCAGACCATAATTTTTAAAGCCCATAATTTCTAAAAAAATGTGAATTGAAAATATTCAATTTCACTGTTGATTAAAAAAAAACTCAAGTAAAATTCACAGGAATATTAAAAACTAGAATGCTTGATAATTTCAAGTCTTGGCAAGGTTGTAGAGAGCAGATATTTTCTTTCTATGTTGGTTTCAAATTTATACTGGCATACCCATTTTTTTAAAACAATCTGGTAACATTTAGCACCATTATATATACATATGGCAAACCACTTTTCATGCCTGTAATTAAATTAAACACATTTGATAATAGTAAGCATGAATTTATGTATACGTTGGCATGAGTTTTATAAAAAACCAAGCCAATTGCAATCAAATAAATTTTGACTCAAGATATACATCAGAATGGAACACTCCACACAGTGTTTTGATGACTGATTATTTTTTTAAAATTTTTAAATGGTAACATACATTTTGTTTGTAACCATAAAAAGGGAGCTCTTTAAACCAAAAAGGTGGCCTAGTGGTAAGAAGCTGTGAAGCAATCCTGACGCACCAGCTGTCCTGCAAGAGAAAGATGGACAGTCTGCTCCGATACAATTAACTACCTCTGAGAACCTGCTAGAGGGTCAGCTCGGTTGGTTCCAACTCACAACAACATAATTTTGTTTACTCTTTCATACAATGTTCATTAACACTGCCTTTTTTTCCTCTTTCTTCTCTCTTGATCCTCATTTGCCTTCCTCTCACCCATTCTCTCTTAGAGCATTTATACATATCTTAATAGTTATCCTTTTATTTTTACAATAATGAACTTAAGCAGTATTTATCCTTAGGAGACTGAATTAGTTCACTCCGTGTAATGCTATCTAGCCTCTTCCATGTATAATCTTTTTAAATTGTTTCTCCTGAGTGTTGCATGGTATTCCATTGTATGAAAGTATCACAGTTTGTCAATCCAGCCGTTTGTTGATGGGTATTTGGGCTGTTTCACATGCTCTTACTATTGTAAATAATGCTGCTACCATCTCTCCACAACCTCTCCAGTATTTACTGTTTGCTGTTCTGTTAAACTTTGCACTTCTACTGGCGTGGGATGGTAATTCATTGATGTTTTGATTTGCATCTCTCTTATTGTCAGTGATTTTGAGCATTTCTTCATATGCATGTTGGCTACCCAAATGTCATACTCTGTGCAATGTCTTTCCACATCAAAACCTATCAAATAGGAAAATTACAACCTTTTCAACAAATGGTGCTGGCAAAACTAGACTACTACTTACAAAAAGCTAAAGCAAGATCTACATCTCACACCATACACAAAAATCAACTCAGGGTAGATTAGAGACCTAGGGATAAAGCCCTAAACCATAAAGATCATAAAGAGACAAAATGAAACCAAACGTATAAGGCCTAGCCTATACTATAAATAGATTGACAAAGCTAGAAATCCACAACAGTGAGAGGACACATTGAAGAACAGGGCCTTCTAAAAATTAAGTCCCTGTGTGCATCAAAACCTTTTTCCAATAGAGTGAAAAGAAAACTTACAGATTGGGGGTGGGTGGGAATTTGGAATGCCACCTCAGACAAGGGTCTCATATTGAAAGCTTATGGAATACTACAGGGCTTCCATAAGAAAATGACTGATTTTGTTGTTGTCGTTGTTGTTAAGTAGATTGCCATAATTTTCTTCAGAAATGCCTCTGCGTGAACTCACACTTCTAACCTGTTGATTAGCAGCTGAGTGTGTTAGCCACTTGCATTATTCGGGGACACACATTTTCTCATATTTAAAACTCTAATTCAATGATATCAAATGATATTGATTTAATAAGTTGATTCTAGTTAATTGTCCTAATTTGGAATATTGACCATTAGTGCTCAAACACATTGTTATCAGGTTGAGACTGAATCATATTTGATTCACCAGTGAGTTTTCAGAGGCTGTAAATCTCATGGAAGGAAATTGCACATCTTTTCTTCTGAGGAGTCTTTGGTGGATTTGAGCTGCCAATGAATTGCTGTCTTTGGGATAGCAGTTCAACTCCATACAGACTACAAGAGCAGATTTCCCATTCTGTTAGCTGTCAGTAGAATTTTAACCATGAATTCACATTATAGAGTTAGCTTTACAGAAGTTTTAATTCTTTTTTCTTTCACTTCTACTAAAGGATTTTCCCATCAGCATAATAATAGATGTTAGAAATATACTCTTGGTGCTAAAATTAATGATTACGTACCTTTTCTCCCCCTTGCCTAAGAGTTTAGTGATCATGGTATAATCCCCAGGCTTGATCCCTGGTATGTCCTGGTATGTCCTATACCACGCTTCTGGTATAAGAAGTGCTAGTTTCTTGACTTCTGTGGATGATGATTGATATCTTGCCATTGGAATATTTTATTACTTCACCAAAATAGAGTTCTCATACAAAAAGCACTTTTGAAACACAAAAGGACAGAAAGCTGGAACTTATTTGAATTCGCAGATAAAAAAAAATAGTGCTTTGTTCTTGCTTGGTGGCATGTGCTTTGAGTAGCGGAATGCATTATAAGATTTGTTTTCATTTTAACCTGGTGACAAGATTATAAGGAAGTAGTTGACCCTCATCTGCATTTAAATATCAGAGAATTCGGAGTTTTATCATGAATAAGCAAATGGCCTAGACTAGTTGACTCTAATGCAATCGGATCCTATAGGACAGAGTAGAACTGCCCCCGGTGATTCTTAGAATGTAATCTTTACAGGCACAAATTGTCATATCTTCCTCTTGCCAAGCCACTGGTGGATTCAAACTACAAACTTTTAATAAACAGTCAAAATTTTAGCCACTATATCACCAGGGCTTCTTAAATTAACAGTCAAGTAAATGGAATTGTTCTTGTTGTTGTTAGGTGCCATCAAGTGGGTAATTACTAATAAGGACCCTATCAGCAACAATTCTGAACCTTGCACTATCCCGTTCCATCCTCATCAACTCTAATATGCTTAAGCCAATTTATTCCAGTCACTGTGTCAATCCATTTTGCTGAAGTGATTTTTAGTTAGTTTACAATCTTCTAAAGGAGTATTTATAAACTATGTTTTCTCACAAGCACTTTAAAGTTGGCATCCAAACCATTTCATTAATTTCAGTGAGGTATAATTTCTGAATTTTTTAAAACATTGGCAACGTAAAATGAAATTGTCACTTATCCAATGTATCTAATGGAGGCTAAGTATATGACAATAATGCACTGACAGAATTAAACAGCATGCCACCATCTGAGAAAAATACATTATCCTAATTAAATTACACAGATTTTCTAAGAGCCAAAGACACTTTGTCTAGGATTTTGGGAACAGTTTGTCTAAAACCTTCATATAAGTGTATTATCTGCTTGTAAGCAACCAATTTAATCATCTTTTGGGAATAAATGGCAAAAAGTTAATATGAGTGAAGGGACATGTTATAAATTATTAAACTTTAATAATTTTAATTAATGCATTATTAGCAGCAGAAATTAAAGCATGTTTTCATTTTGTCAATACAAATATAGCCAATACATGTAGAAATAAGGAAATGAATTGCAGAGTAAAAATCAGGATGAAACTTGTGTTGATGTGAAAAAGTGTATTAAGAAGTGAATCATCTTTCAGTAAAAGTTAATGAAGAGCAACTGAGAAGGAGAACTGGGAGAGGAAAGAGAGAGACTGTACCTGTTGATATTTATTTTGTTCTTGTTTTTGTTGTTATTGTTAGGTGCTATTGAATCAAGTACAACTCATAGTGACCCTTTGAACAAAAGATCTGAATCCTGTTTTATCCTGCAACAACCTCACAATCTCTGACACACTCAAGCCCATTGCTGCAGTCTCTTTGTCAATTCACCTCATTGAGGGTCTTCCCCCTTTTCACTGTTCTTTCTCCCCACCCTTCCACTGCGCCTTTCCCAACTTAAGATCCTTCTCCAAGGAATAAGCTTTTCTAGTAGCATGCCCAAAGTATGCAAGACAAAACTCCACCATCCTTGGCTCTAAGATACATCCAAGATATATCTGTTTTTTTCTTTTGACAGTCCATGAGATATTGAGTACTTTTCTGTAATATCACAGTCCAAAGGCATTGATCCTTCTCCTGTCACCTATTCATTTTCCAGCTCTCACAAGCATAGCAAGTGATTACAAAGACCATGGTCTGAACCAAGCATATCATAGTCCTCAAACTTACATCTTTGCTTCTCAGTAATTTATAGAGGTTCCTGACTGCAGACTTTCCTGGTACAACATGTCTCTTGATCTCCTTTTGGTACCAAGTGTATTGATTGCGGATATAAATAAGATGAAGTCACTTATAGTCTCAATATTTTTCTCCATTTATTATAAGGCTAGTGACAACTAAACAAACCATAAGTTTATTTTTCTTTAAATTCAAAGGTTTAGGGTCATAGTTCTGTTGATCTGGCCAGTCAATTGGCCTAAAGTTATTTTAGAGTTTCTGTTCTATCTTTTAGTTGCCTGAGTAATGCCTTGGGTCTTAAAAAACCTAACAAAAGTAGTGCCTTGGGGCTGCAAGCAGCTAAACAAAATATAATTGGTCTCTATTTGACCAATTAATAGTAGAGGAAGAAGGAGACCCAGAAATCTTATAAGAAAATGAACTGAAAATTTAAGTGCCTCCATGAAATTTCTTTCTTTACTGTTAGACCATAAGAAATGGATGGTGCCCAGCTATCATTACTGCGTATTTTAATTAAGGACCCAATAGATGATCTTGATCAAAGGGAAGAAAATAACAGTGCCGAACTTTATTTTAAACTGCAGCTATGTTGCAGTGTCATGTGTTCCTTGGCAGCCATGTCCCTTTCGGTGGATTATCCCAAGAATGAGGGTTCAGAAGGCAAGCTCTGATGTACTTTCTAAATTTCACCTTTCATCACATTTCTAATTTTCAATTTACCAATGCTAATCACACAGCTAACACTGAGATTTTCTGTGAGGATTTACAAAAGGAAGTTAATTACAAAAAAAGACATAGTTCATTAGTAGTCATCAAAGTAATGGTATATCATGTGTGTAAATGAAAAGACTCATTTTTAATACTTGTGAAAATATTAAAATTACATTTTGTTTATCATCTAGATATAGTCAAGAGGTAGAAATCACATGGTAGTTCAAGCAGAGAAAGTATAAAATTAAGAAGCATTGATTTATGATAAAAGAATAACTATGAAATATATGAAGAATTTTACAGAGTACTTAATGGCTGAATGACCAAAGGGCAAAATTAAAGGGACCCCCTCCCTGAAGCTAGGATCAGATCTATTAATTGGTCCAAACTAAATGGCAATGAGTGAGTGAATACATGAATAGGTAATGATTTAAGTTATAAGCATAGATAATGATCATGAAAGAAATCTGAATAAAATCACATCACTAGAGAACAGCCACATTATTTAAGGTAAAGAGAACATTATAACAAAGATTTATCTAGTAAGGAAGGTAAAGGACAATCTGGAGAACTTGAATCACAAAAAATGGGATATTTAACATGGATTTGTTTTAATCTGGAGGCAACATACAACATTGTCAAATCCAATGGACAGGTTCAAGTTCAGTAAAATAGCAGTTTACCAACTCTTTTTGCCTTTAGTTGTGGTTTGGAGAAGAATGGTGAATACTTCATAGACTGCCAAAGAACAAACAACTAGATCTTGGAGAAAGTGCAACCAGAGTGCTTCTTGGATTCAAGGGTAGTGGAAGTTCATCTCATATACTTATGATATGTCATAAGGACAGACTAATCCTGAAACCAATCCTTCCTTTTGGAGGAGCCAAACCAAGGGCAAACATGCTGAAGTAAAAGAGCTTAACAGAAGAATTCAAAAGGCAGCTTAAAAGACCAAGCAAAGTGCTGTAATAGAATGTGCAGAGAGCTGGAATTGAAGAGCAAAAGGGAAGAACTCTCTGCATTTCTCAAACTGAAAAAACTGAAAAACAAAAGTAAGCTTCTAATCCCAATATTGAAAGATTCTATGGGCAATCTAGTAAATGACCCAGAAAGCATCAAAAGAAGATGAAGAAAATGCACAGAGTCCCTGTACCAAAAATCACTGAGGGACAGTGAAAAATTTCAGGAAGTATCATATGAGCAGGAACCAATGGTAATGAAGGAGGAAGTTAAAGCTGCATTGAAGGTATTGGCAAAAAATAAGGCCCCAGGAATTGGTGTAATGCAAATTGATTTGTTTCAATTAACAGATGCAGCCCTGGATACACTCATTAGTCAGGAAATTTGGAGGACAGCTGTCTAGTCAATGAACTGGAAGAGGTCCATATTTGTTCCCATTCTCAAGAAAGGTGATCCAACTGAATGTGGAAACAATTGAATAATATTATTAATATCACATGCAAGCAAAGTACTGCTAAAGATAATTCAAAAATAGCTAGAACAGTACATAAATAGGTAATTGCCAGAGTTCAAGCAGCATTTAGAAGAGGCTGTGGCACCAGGAATATCATTGCTGATAGCAGATGGATCCTGGATAAAAATAAAGAATAGCAGAAGAATATCTATGTATGCTTTATTGACTATGGAGAGGTACTTGACTTAAAAGAGCATAATAAATTATGGCTAAAAATGAGAAGAATGGAAATTCCAGAATACATATACCTAGAGCAAGAAGCTGTTATGCTAACAGAACAGGGGAAGACTACATAGTTTAATGTTAGGAAGGGAGTGTGTCAGGTTTGTATTTTCTCTTCATCTCTATTCAGTATGTATGTTGAGCAAATTATCTGAAAGACTAAATTCTATGAAGAAGAATGTGGCATCAAGATCAGAGGAAGACTTATGTATATAGCATGCATTATACAGATGACACAACCTTGCTTGCTGAGAGTGAGGAGGACTTGAAGAACTTGTTGCAGAAAAATCAGAGTGCAGCCTTCAATATAGGTTGCATCTCAACCTCAAGAAAACAAAAATTCTTACCACTGGATGGATACACAACATGAAAAACAGAGAATAGACTGACAGTGTCAACAACTTCATGTTACTTGGATCCACAATTAACATCCTGGCACCAGCAGTCAGGAGACCAGAAGATGCGTATTGCACTGTGAAAGTCTGATGTTAGAGACATCTCCAAATTATTAAGGCAAAATTATGTCAGTTTGTGGACCTAGGTGTGTCTGACTCAGGCCATGGTCTTTTTAATCACTTGCTATGCACCTGAGAGCTGGGCAGTGAATAAGGATGATAGAAGAATTGATTGATGCTTTTGAGTTATGGTGTTAGAGAAGAGTACTGAACATCCCATGGACTGCCAAAAGAACAAACAAATTATGTCTTGGAGAATGTGTAGCTTGAGTGCTCTTTGGAAGCAGATGATAAAGCTTTGTCTCACATATTTCAGACATGTTGCTAGAAGGTGCTATTCCTTGGAAAGGGACATGATGCTTGGAAAGGTGGAGAGTCAGAGAAGGAGAAGAAGCCCCTCAACCAGGTGGGTTGACATAATGAATGTTACAAGGGGCTCTAGTGTGTCAGGAAGTGTGAGGATGGCACAGGATTAAGATCTGTTGTTCATAGGGTCTCCATGGGTCACAATGACAGCAATCCCCAGGTAAAGATATTATGTTTGAAAAAGTTGAGTTTGGTGAAAAAGAAGGCCCTCAAATAATGGATTGACGCAGTAATTTTATCAATGGGCTCAATTATATTAGAGATGGTGAGAATGGCACGAAGAAAGGGCACAGTTCAGATCTGTTATTAATAAGGTCACCAGGAATTGTAGTCAACCTAACAGCGCCAAACAACAAGAAGACCATTAATGCCATTGGAAATTGGAGTAGATGTTGGTCCAACTACTTTTTGAAATCTCTAACTGCTCAAGTCTGAAGAAAGAGCTCTTTCTTCTGTGTTCTCAGCAGTATTTTGCTACTCTATTACAACACTTGATTTAATTTAATTTCTCTCATATTAGAAGATACCAACTTCTACTGTTTCATTATTTTCTCAACGATTAGCACAGAACCCCAAATTCAGAAGAAAATATTATTTAATTTGCTCAAAATGTTTAACTGTACATTTATTTAGGGCATTGGCCATAAACTACTTGTAGTTTCAACATAAATTTTCCTAGCGGTACTAGTTCTAATCCTTTTGCTACATTTTTACATAGGCATAGAAAATATGAATCTCATTCATAAATTTGATTTGACATTTTAGATTTTCTGAATAACTTCTGCCTTCCAAACAACTCGCAGTGCTTTCTGTTCCCTGCCATATGGAGGATGTGCAAAGCGATAAATCACAGTTGTAGGTTTGGAGTAACATGAATAGTTTCAGAACTACATCCTGAATGAAGACCAAGGAAGTGGACCTGACTACCCAATTTGAAATTACAATTATAATATGAAAGGCTTTTGAAGGGAATGTCTACCTCTCATATTAGCAGTTGTCAATTCTATTATTTGACTAGAAATTTATCTAGATGGAATAGCAGACAATAAAAATATATGTACAGAAGAGAAGCTGAGATGGTGGAAAGAAATTATAAGAAGAACTTTAATGAAATCGGTTGACACAGTGTCTATAACAATGAACCTAAGAACAGCACTGGTTGAGAGTGTGACTCAGGATTGGTCAACATTTTGTTTGTTGTGCATAAGGTCACTGATTACAGCTGACTCTATGGTACCTAATAACAAGAACAATAGCCTGGGAATTCTCTATCACCAGTCAATTTGTTTTATTGTGGTAAATTTTATGTTGGAAACTATGCTGCTGATATTTCAAATACCAACAAACTGAATCACCGGTGATGGGCAAGTTTAAGTACAGCTCCAGACTAAAACAGACTAGGAAGAAAGTCCTAATAATTAAGAAAATTAACTAATGAAAAAACCTTATGGCTCAAAATAGAATATTGTGCATTTGTGACCCAGTGGTTAGAACGTTGAACATCTGGTACCTGGTTTTACCGTCGTTCGAGTTTCCTAATTTTGAAAACATAGACGTAACACTGGACTCTAACAGTTGCTTTGGAGATGAGGGTGATTCATAATGACCTTACTTGTATCAGAACAATGCATTGTGTGGTTCTGTGCCATCTTCACAATGCTGGGTATGTTAGAGTCCAGTGTTATGTCTATGTCTTCTAAACTAGAAAACTCGAACGTCAGCACTATAAAAAAAATTTAGAGAGACATGAAAAATATTGTCATCATTTCGGTTCTTCATTCTTCACAGTGACTTTGTAGGACACAGTAAAATAATGTACCAGATGTTCAAGGCTATAAATCTTTATGGAAACAAATGATCTTTCTTGTGAAGAATGACATATTCACTCAAACTACTGATCTTTTGGTTCACAGTCAATGTTCTAACCACTGTATCACAAGAAAGGTGATCCAACATAATGTGGAAATTATCAAACAATATTAGTATGATAGGCAACACAATATTATGCAAGATCATGCAAAAATGGCCAAAACAGCACACTGACAGAAAAATTCCAAAAGCTGTGGCATCAAGGATATCATTGCTAATGTCAGATAAAACTAGCCTGAAAGCAGAATGTCTATTTATTCTTTATTGACTATATAAAGGCATTTGACTGTGTGTACCATAACAAACTATAGCTAGCATTGAGAAGAATGGACTTTCTAGATCACTTAATTATGCTTATATGAAACCTACACCAAGATTCTGCTGTTCAAACAGAGCAAGACAATATTGAAGAGTTAAAATTGGGAAAGGTGTGCATTAGGGCTGTACTCTTTCTTTTTATCAGTCTGTATGCTAAGAAAATCAGTAGAGAAAGTGAACTTTTGAAGAACAAGGTGGCATCGGGAAAGAAGGAAAATTCATCAACAACCTGTGCTATGAAGATTACACAACCTTGATTCCTGAAAGGGATGAGGACTTATGGTGCTCTATGCTGATGATCAAGAACTGAAGACTTTATTACAGACTACATCTCAACATTAAGAAAACAAAAATTCTCTTCACTGAACCAATAAAAAACACAATAAAGTTGTTTTTGTTGTTAAATGTCATTGAGCAACAAATCTAAACCCTATTGTATTCTGTGTCATCCTCATCATCTCTAATACAGAGTCTTTTTCTGCTGTCACCATTGGATGTCATCTCATTGAATATTTCCCTCTCCTTGACTGACCTTCCCTCATTCCTAGCATAATGCTACTTTTCAAGAAATAGCCTCGCCTAACAACATACTCAAAGTGTATGAGACAAAGATTCACTATCTTTGCCTCCAAGGAACACTCTGGCTCACTTTTTCCAAGACATATGTGTTTATTCTTTTGGCAGTCTGTGGGATATTCAGTACTCTCCTCCAACACCACAGCATAAAGCTTTCAATTACTCTTTTGTCATTCTTTCTCATTGTCCAGCTCTTATCAGCAAAGCAAGTTGAAGATGTCTCTGACAACAGATTTTCCCAATGCAATATGTCTCCTGATCTCCTGACTGACAGTACTGAGGGTGTTGCTTGTAAATCCAAGTAAGATGAAATAATTGACAATTTCAATCTTTTCCCGATCTATTTTGATGTTGCTTATTGGTACAGTGGTGAGAATTTGTATCTTATTGATGGTGAAATACAATCCATATTGAAGGCTGCAGTCCTTGATCTTTTGCAGCAAGCGCTTCAGGTCCTCCTCAGTTTCAGCAAGCAGGGTTGTGTCATTCACATAATGCAGGTTGTTGATGAATATCCCACCAATCCTGATGCCACATTCCTCCTCCTCGTACATCCCAGCCTCTTGGATGATCTGTTCTCTTGTACATAAGAGAAAAAGGAATATAGGATTAGGTATTATTGTCATGACAGGAGTCCAGAATGAAGGCAGCATAGTGGAGTGGATGGGCGGGGGCGGGGGGATTGCATAACAATAAAAGAATTTTTCTTTTGCTTTTTAAAGAGAAGAGCAACTTGGGTGGGGGGCAGGGAGAACAGTGAAACAATGAATGAACGGAAATCCAAAGTCTCTGTAAACTTTCATTAAAATTAATTAAAAAAAGAAAAGGGGTAGGGTCAGCAAAAGAGAGGAAGACTTTGTGTGTGTGTGTGTGTGTGTGTGTGTGTTTGTTTGTTTTTTTAAATTTAGGTTGTTTATTTTTCATTTCAGTGAACATCTACAGAGATTTTGGCATAACAAGATGGACTGATAATGTCTGCAACAATGGGCTCAAGCTTGTCAGAGATGATAAGGATGGCTTAGGATAGGACAGGGCTCAGATTTCTTGTTTATTGAGTCATTTTGAGTCATACTTGACTTGATGACACTTAGTAACAGCATCAGTTTGAACATATATCCAGGAAGTAGTTTGTGAAAAAAACAAAACAAAACATGCTATGTAAGTAAGAGGATGAGCCAAAAAAGTTAGATCTTTATCAAGCTGGATTGACTTAGTGGCTTCAAGAACTAACAGACTATAGCAACAATTGTGAAGACAGCACTGAACTGGGAAATATTTGATTCTGTTATGTATAAGGTCTCTGAAGGCGCTTTACAACAAACACAACATGAAAATCTTTTCATGTGCTAGTTGGTCATTGTCTTCCTCGATGGAAAAACTAATTTTAAAAATACTTCATCTATTTTTCAAATTGGATGCTTTTATTCCCCCACTGATGTGTTATGAAGACAATCTTTCAAATCTGTCTGATACTTACAGGTTGTATCTGATTCTAGGCAAGCACAAGAGCAACAAAAAAGGTGCACCAATTAAGTAATAATGATAGCTCCATAGACATGTTCTTCTGATCAGAGTCTGAATTACCACACAAGAAGTTGCTTTTGATACTTAATAAGAATGAGAGAGCGTCTGCTGTCTGGGACGAAGTGGTGACTTTCCCTTTGACAGCCTACTTTGTACCAGGCATGGGACTTGAATAGGATTTTGCCTCTTGCTGGTCTCCACCTGGCTAGGTAGGTCCACTTAAGTGTACTCTAAGTTTATGTTATGTGGATGCTCTCTGCACCATAATAGAGAAGATGAAGAAAACTTCCTCCTTCTATTTTATACCCCAGCTTCAGTGTCTGTTTATTTTCAGCCATACTAGCAAACATTCTACTGAATCATGTCAACTGGCTTCTTAAGGACAAAAGATGGTCAGTAAAAAATTGTACTTTCTCTTGTGGCTTTAGTGGTAACAAGATGTGCCACCGGCTCAAATACATATGGATCGATTAACAGTTGTTCCACAGGAAAAACATGGGCAATCTCCACCTAAGAGATCTATAGCCTCTAAAAACCTGCTGGGAGTCAGGTATGAGTAGGTTCCAAACTCCATGATACATGACAACAATCACCTTGCTAATAAACAACGAATGGTAGGGTGATTTGTTTGGTGGGTTTTGGTGGGTTTTTTTTGGGGGGGAGGGGGCTCCTGGGCCTAAAAATGCCAGCAGGAAGAGGAATAGAGAACTACATCTTCATGGCTTGTCTACATTCCCCTTTCAAATTGCATTTCAGAACCACCATTGATTTTTATGTTAGAAGGCAAATCTGCCCAGTTATTGATAAAACCACAATGAAGGATGTAGCATTAGGATGTTTAATGGCTTGATAATCCCTTGTCTCACTCTACCATGTACATCTTGCAGCAGCAACATAAGAATTCAGCCTATTTTCAGTATTATTCCTTCAGTACTACTTCTTGAGTCATTATCTTATTTTGTTTTGAAAGTGATTATCTCCTATCAAATGTAAAATATGGACAAATGACTGCCAGTGTAACTCATTTCACTTCTGAAGATTGCAGTTGTTGTCATGTGTTATCAAGTCTCTTTTGACTCAGAGCTACCCTATGTACAACAACCCTATATCCTGCTCCTGGGCGAATCTTACAGTTTCTGACACACCTACCCGCATTACCTCAGACACTGAATCAGTCCATTTCATCAAGGCTCTTCCTCTCTTGCGCTGTCCCTCCACCCTCCAATGCCTGGGTCTTCCTTTCCTGTGCTCTCTCTCCACCCTTCCAAGCATGATGTCTCTTTCCAAGGTATGGTCCCTCCTTGTCACATGTCCAAAGTATGCCAAACAAAGCTTCAGAATCCTTGCCTCCAAGGAGCAGCCTGGTTTCACCATCTCCAGGATGAACTTGTTTGTCCTCCTAGAAGTCCATCGTATATTAAATACTCTTATCCAGCAGCACAGCACAAAGACATCAATTCTCCTATCATCCTTAGTCATTATCCAGCTTTCTGATGCATAACAATCATTTCAAAGACCATGGTCTGAATCAGGTGCACTTTAGTCTCCAGACTGACATCCTTGCTCTTTCTTTGGAGAGATCTCTGACAGTAGACTTTCTCAGTGCAATTCATCTTTTAGTATTCTGGCTGATGGTACTAAGAGTATTGATTGTGGAGTCAAGCAAACGGAAGCTGTTAATAATTTCAATCACCATGCTGCCAATCAGGGAAGTGGTGAGAATCTTTGAATTCTGGATGTTATGCTTCAATCCATATTTAAGTCTGCAGTCCTTGACCTTCTGCAGCAAACACTTCAGGTCCTCCTCAGTTTCAGCAAGATAGGTTGTGTCATCTGTGTAAAGCAGATTGCTGATGAATCCTCCTCCAGTCCTGATACCACATTCCTTCTCATATAGCTCAACCTCCTGGATGATCTGTTCTGCATGTAGATTGTAAAGGTGCACAGATAGGACACATTCCTGACATTCACTCTACCCAATTTTGAACCTTTTAGTGTTTCCTTGCTCTGTTCTGATGACTGCCTCCTGGTCCAAATATAGGTTTCGCTTAAGCACAATAAAATATTCTGGAATTCCCATTCTTCTCAGAGTTAGTCACCGTTTGTTATGACCTGCACAGTCAAATGTCTTTGCATAGTCAATGAAACAAAGATAGACAGAAGCAGTAGGCATGAGATAAAAGATCACCTTTTTTTTTTTTTTGAGGGAACTTTCTCCTCTAAGGAACAAGAAAGGTACAGGAAAATGATCTTCTTATTACAACTATCAGATAAAAAGCAATTTAAACTTTAAAATAACTTCTATTAAATACATCTTAAATCTCAATGACTTTCCTTTCTTCTAGTTTATTTTTTTTAGAGTCAAGGGACTGAAAATTTTAATATGTACCATAATACAAAGTAATTCTATGGTATTTGGTTTTGTTTCCTTAAAATCTCATTATTTCTTAGTTTTCTTATTTATTTAGTCAACCAAAATGCATTATTTACTTCTTCCTAACTGGAAGTTTACAAGTTTCCCTTAGCAGGAGTCAGATTACACGTTGTTGTTGTTGTTGTTATTGTTGTTGGGTTTTTTTTTGTTTGTTTTTTTTTTGTTATTTTTTTTTTGTTATTGTTGTTGTTATGCACTGTAGTCACTTGCGACTCATAGCGACCCTACCTACAACAGCCCTAAACCCTGCTCTATCCTGTGCCAATCTCACTGTCTCTGACACAACCATCCCCATTACACCAGTCATTGAATCGATCCACCTCATAGAGGGCCTTCCCCTCCTGCGCTGTCGCTCCACCCTCCCAGGCATTGATGTCCCTCTCCAAGGACTGGTCCCTCCTTAAAAGACGAAGCCTCAGAATCATAACTGAGTTAATTCCTTTAAAACATATAATCTGACGTACCAGAGGGTATCTGGGAATGAATACAGACCTAGTGACACAAGACTTCTGGGAGCCACAAGGTTCCGGGGAGCCAGGAGCTTCATCCCTGCAGGCAAAAGAGCGCCATCGTGGTTGTGGCTGGTGATTTCTGCTCCACCTCATTATCTATCGTTAGTGGTGGCTTTCCTGTTCTTTCTACGCCAAAGCACCTTTCAGAAGTTTTGCTATTCTCAACTTTTCTGAATCAAATATCTTCCTTAGTAGAATACTTGGAATTGTTTGCGATATACTGATCTAATTGTAATATTACACCAATATTTGCAATATTTGGTGCTAAAAGTGGTTTGGGGGCAATCAAATAGAAATATCTTCAGGTGGTTACATAAATTGCTGACAATCAAAGGGAAATAATGATGATCTCATAACAACTGGTAGGAGGGGGGGAAATGGAGATTGTAGACATTCATTGCATGTTCAAGTTATTAAATGTCGATATCCAGAATAAGCTTCCATTGGAGGTGACGATTTTAAGAGTTCATCTGGCTGCTCTAGTAGGTGGTTATGGTGAAAATGAGGTCACACGAACTATGAAATACCTGAAGCATGGAGATATTCACGGAGAATGCATAAAAGAACAAGCTCAAAGTCATGTTCAAGGAACAGGAGGGTTTGCTTGGTTAGAGTCTCTCGTCTCTGCAGCCCCATAATCATTATTTATCAACACCAACCACCTTAGAGTTGGTTTCAACTCATAACAATCCTGCACCAGGTGTCTGAGGTTGTAAACCACTATGGTAGGAAATTGGCCGTCTTTCTCACTCAGTGCAATTGATGGATTCCAACTGCTGATCTTTTGGTTAGTAGCCTGATTCGTTAAGCACTACCTCATTAAGGCTCTAAATTTGAAACTAGTTTAAACCAGCAGCAGAGAAATAGCAACAGCAACTTACAAGATGGATGCTTATGTCATTTTTTTTTTAACAATTCTTGGGAGGGGGAAGAGAGTCGGTATTCAGGCATATCCCTACCCTCCAAATATGGGGACTATCTTCTCACAGTTTGATAAGAAACATACCTTCTTGCCAGGTTGTACTTTCCTCCTCCACCCCTCCACCCATCCTTATAGATAAGAACATTACTTACTGGACTGGAATGATCTCTTCCTCCTCCTTTAAGAATCCTCCCTCTGCAGAGGAAGAAGGCTTCCTTTTCACTTCATTTAATTGCTAGCTCAAACTTCAGAGCACTTATATAGTTGACTGTACTTGGTAATTTGAAGGAAATCTTGAGTCAGTAGTGTTATTTATCACATGAACTTTAGAACTCAGAATTTACCCATTATAATTTTAAAAAGTAATATAAGTATACAGAGAGAAATATTAGAGCAGGTTTATTATGTATGATTTGCTTGTCCTTCATTAGTTCAATGTCCTGATGAGTCCCAGAAGACTTTTCCTTCATTGCATCACTAAGCTAGGTATTGATAATATGGTTACTTGCAGGAAAAAAACCAATTGAGAGATATTATACTATGCAACACACTCTTTAATTTCTTTAGGTAGAAATGGAATCCAAAGTTGGTAGAAGCCAAGAAACAGTTATCAGAGACTTGATCTTTGCTACTTTGTAGTTAATGGCAATCCAGTTGGCCCTCAACTCACTACAATCCAGCTCATGACAGAAAGAGATCCTGTCTGTTCCTGTGCCATCCCGTCATGGGATTCTGATCATACCAGTCTGATGACTGTTGAAAGCAGATTGTCAGACTTTTATTTCTTGTCCATTTTAGTCTAGAAATTCCACTGAAATCTGTTCAGCATAGTAAATACACAAGCCTCTATGGACAGGTGGGTGGTAGTTGTGTATGAGGTGCATGAGTTCAGAGTGGAAGCTGGACTTCTCCCATGAAAGGTGAAAATGCTACCATTGAACCATTAATGCCGTGTATAGAGAACTTAACCCACTGTCATTGAGTCAGTTATGACTCATAATGACCTCCATTAGTTTTTTGGGGCTGTGACTCTTTACTGGAGGAAATTATTCATCTTTCTTCCTCAAAGTGGCTAATGGATTCAAACTCCTGACCAAAATTTTGGTAAGCAACAGAACATGTTATGAACTACACTAATAGGGCTTCGTTAGAGGTAGTCAGTTGATAATGTCAATTGGATTGACAGCCTATAGACATGTCACTTGCGGTATTTGTCCTTTTGTGACTGAGATATTTCACTCAGCATAATAGTACCACTGTTGTAAAATGGGACTGACATAGAGGTTAGGGGGGAGACTGAGAAAGATGGGATAAATTATGTATACTGCATTGAAACAGATGAGAGAGACAACTGTTTAAAAGGGATATATGATTAGGTATTCTATTCATGACAAGAGTCCAGAATGAAGGCTGCATAGCGGAGTGGACTTGGGGGGAGGGATTGTTTAACAATGAAATAATTTTTCTTTTACTTTTCAAAGAGAAAAACGAACTGGAGGGGAGGGGTGGGCAGGGAGAAAAGTACAACAATGAATGAATGGAAAGCCAAAATCTGTGTAAATTTTCATTAAAATTAGTAATAAAAAATAAAATTATGATCCCCCAAAAAGAAATCTCACTTGTTTGCTACAAGTAAAACAAACAAAAATATAGGTTTACAAACATATCGTATCTCTAACTTTATTTCAGGGTGTCCTTAGTTTCAAAGATGGTGAAACTTCATCACACATAACCTTGGTCGTATTGTCAGCAGGGACCAGTTCTTGAAGAACATCATGCTGGGAAAGATGAAGAGTCAGAGAAGTAGGGGAAGACCCTCAGCAAGATGGATTGACACAGTGACTGCAAAAGTGGATTGTAACATAGAGATTGTGAGGATGGCGCAGGATAGGGCAAAATTCAGGTTCGTTGCTCATTGGGTTATTATGAGTCACAGCACCTAACAGCAACAATAATCTATATCACAACAGACAACCACAGCCTGTAACTTGATTTACAAACTTGAGCTAGTTTGTACATCTGAAACCAGTTTAACATGAGGTTAGAAATCACTAAATGATCACGCAAAAGCATCCCTAGCATAAACTGTAAAACTTTGCAAAAAAAAAAAAGCAAAGGCCACATGGTTACAGCCATGACTAACCTTTATCCGCTTCACAAAGGGGAATTATCTCAGTGTACAGCATCAATAACACAAAACCAATTATCATGAGATCAGTCACATCCCCCATGCTCCCAAATCTCTTTCTGCTCATCTCCACACAAATCTTACTGCTTTGGTGGTTCCAAAATCTGATGTGACAGCTCATAGACCACCCAGGACCATATTTGGGAAGTCAAACGGTTATAGTTCAGATTCATAACAAAATACAGCTAACACACTTCCTGAAATGTGCACACAGGGACCTCAGCCTCAAGGTTCTAAGTGTTCTCAAGTTCTCAGTCTTGCCAATATTGGCTAACCACCCACAATTGTCCAGCAAAGTTCTCAGTCCTGCCATTATTGGCTTCCTGTCCCCTGAAGTTCCCATTCCACATCAATTCTCCAGTTTAAAAAATAATTCTCCTGTTTAGCCATTACTGCTGCTATTCTAAAGAGTGTCCTACATTTCACCAGGTTGGCAGAGCTCTCTCTACTCCGACTGGGGAAAGAATTCCATCTCTTCTAGTGGAGGAAGATTTCTGCCTCTACAGTTAAAGCTCTTCAATTTATTGTTGAGACTAACCAATCCTCTTGTAGGTTGTTGAGACCAATCACATTAGGGAATGGTAGATAGCCAATTCCTTTCTGGATAGGCCAACATGCCTCACTTTCATAATTCTTGCTCCTCCACATAGTCATTCACACTAGAAAAGCCATATCGAGAGATAATTTACAGTCAGTCTCCTTCTCATCTTTCTAAAAAGAACACATAGCCATTTTACCAGATGTTAGGCATTGTTTGTTTTTGCTATGTGACATTGAACCTAGTACAACCCATAGCAACCTGATGGATAACAAATTTGAACACTGTCCTATCCTGTGCCATCCTCATAATTTCTGACACATTTTGAGTCCATTGTGGCAGTCACTGTGTCAATCCAATGTTGAAAATCTCTCTCTCTCTCTTTCTCTCTCTCTCTCCTCTCCTCTCAACGCCTCTTCTTTCTCTTCTGTCTCTCTCTCCTCTCCTCCTCTCAATTCCTCTTCTTTCTCCATTTTTCTCAGTCTCCCCCCAACCCTGATGTCAGACCCATTTTACAACAGTGGCACTGAGCAGTATTTGTCCTTTTGTGACTGAAACATTTCATTCAGCATAGTGCCCTCCAGGGTCACCCATTTTGTATAATATTTCATGAGTTCCTTGCTTTTCAATGCAGCATAGTATTATTCTATTGTGTGAATATACCACAGCTTCTCTATCCATTAGTTTGTTGATGGGCACCTGGGTTGTTTTCAACTCTTTGCTATTGTGAACAAAGCCATGATACATATGGGTGTGCATAAAGCTGCTTGGGTGGCACTTATAGTTTCTTTGTGGTATGTTCCCAGTTGTGGAATTGCTGGGTCAAATGGTTATTTCTATTTGCAACTTTTTGAGAAAGCCCCAAACAGTCTTCCATAATGGTTACACCTTATTACACTCCCATCAACAGTGAATAAAGGTTTCAGTTTCTCTACAACCTCACCAGCATTTGTTATTTGTTGTTCTGTTAAATTTTGCCATTCTTACTGGAGTGAGATGATATCTCCGAATGTCTTCTTTGGTGAAGTGTCTGTTCATATTTTACACTTATTTTGCAATTGGGTTGTTTACCTTTATCTTATTGTGGTGCAGTCAGTAAGTTTTCTTTTCACTTTGTTGGAAAATGTTTTTGATGTGCACAGGGACTAATCTTTAGAAGGTCCCATTCATCAATTTTACCCTCTACAGAGTGTGCATTTCTGGCTGTGTTTGGCAGTCTCTTTATACTATAGACGAGGCCGTCTAAACTTGATCCCAGTTTCTCTCTAACGAACTTTATGGTTTGGGGCTTTACTCCCTGATCTCTGATCCACCTTGAATTGATTTTTGTATATCGTGTGAGATGTGGATTCTGTTTCAGCTATCTGCAGGTAGCAGTTCATTTTTGCCAGCACCATTTGTTGAAGAGATTGTAATTTCTCCATTTGATAGGTTTTATTTCCTTGTCGAACATCAGTTGACAAAAGATAGCTGGGTCTATTTCTGAGTTCTCAATTCTGTTCCATTGGTCTATGTGCCTGTCATTGTACCGATATCATGTTGTTTGGTTATTATTGCTGTGTAGTAGGATTTGAGGTCAGGGAGCACTATGCCTCCCAATTCATTTTTGTTTGTGAAAAGTACTTATTCAGGGTCTCTTTGCTCTCCAAAGAAACTTGACAATTTCCTTTTTGATCTCCTTGAACAATAAATTTGGTATCAGTATTGAGATTGCATTGAACTTATCAATTGCTTTTGGTAGAATTGTCATTTACACAAACTTGAGTCTTCCAATCCATGAATAGGGCACATTTTGCCTTTTCTTTAGGTCTTTTATTGTGTCTGGCAGAAATGTTCAGTAGTTTTATTTGTATAGGTCTTTCGTATCTCTAGTTAGGTTCACTTAGAAGTATCTCAATTTGATTTTGGGTTGGCTACAACACAACATTGTAAATGGTAGAGCTTTCTTGGTTTCCTTCTCTGAGTTCCCTTTATTAGAGAAATCTCATTGATTTTTTGGATATTGATCTTATATTCTACCACTTTACTAAACTGATCAGTAGACCAATTCTAACAGTTCTAACAGTTTTTTACTCTTTTGAGTTTTTAGAGTTTTCTGTGTACACTATCACATAGTAATAATTTAACATCTTTTTGCTGATCAGGATTCCTTTGATTTCCTTCTCTTTCCATATTGCCCTAGCAAGCATTTCCAATACAATATTGAATAGAAGTTATGACAGTGATCACACTCGTCTGGTCCCTGTTAGCAAAGAAAATGCTTTTAGACTTTCTCCATTGAGAATGTTACTGACTCTTGGTTTTGCATATATATTTTCACTATTTTAAGGAAATTTCCTTCTATTCCAATTTTATTGAGTGTCTTTATCAGAAAGTGGTGTTGGATTTTGTCAAATACCTTTTTTGCATCTATTGTTAAGATCATACAGTTCTTTTTATTTGCTTTGTTAATATGGCGCATTACTTTGTTTTTCATATGTTGAACCATCCTTGCATACCTGTTATGAATCACACTTGGTCATGACAAATTATCTTTTTTTATGTGGTTTAAGATTCTATTAGCTAGGATTTTTATAAGGATTTTTCCATCTATATTCATGAGAGATATTGGTCTGTAGTTTTCTTTCTTATTAATATCTTTGCTTGGTTTGATATTAGGGTTTGCTTGCTTAATAGAATGATTCTAGGAATGTTACTTCTTTTTCAATTTTTTTTAAGTAATTTAAGTAGAATTGGTGATAGATCCTCTCTGAATATTTGGTAGAATTCAGCTGGGAAACCATCTGGTCCAAAATTTTTCTAGTGGGGAAGTCTTTTTATGACCTGTTCAATTATTTCTCTTGTGATGGGTCTGATCAAGTGTTCTAGGCTTCAGGGATTTTGTCCATAGGATTGCTATGAGTCATGCTTGACTTGCCGGCAATGAACAACACAACAACATGTCTGTCCTTTTCAATCTGGGTAGGGCATGAGCTTCAAGAAATTTTTCCATTTTCTCTAGGTTTTCTAATTTGTCAGAGCATAGCTTTTCATAGTATTCTGATATTATCAATTTAATTTCCTCTGTTTCTGTTGTGATATTACCTCTATAATTTCTTTATTGAGTTATCTTTGTCTTCTTTTTTTTCATTAAGTTTGTCAATGGTTTGTCAATTTTATTGACCCTTTCAAAACAGTATCTCCTGATAATATGCATAACACAGGTTATCATTGTGTCTCTCTCCAATCCTGATGCCACATTTCTCTTCACAGATTCCAACTTATTGGTTAATTTGATCAACAAACAGATTAAATAGGTATGGAGAGAGAATACAACCATGAAACACCTTCTTCTCAATTTTAAACCATATGGTGTTTCCCTGGTCTGTTCACACATCAGCCTCACAGACCAAGTATAGGTTCCACATGGGCACAATTAAGAGCTCTGGAACTCACATTTTTCTCAATATCAGACACAACTTATTATGATCCACACACTCAAATGCCTTTACATAGTCAATAAAGCACAAATAGATAGTCTTCTGGATTTCTCTAACATCAGCAATGATATCCCTGGTAACATGGCCTCTTCTATGTCCTGGTTGAACTTCTGGTACTCCCTAATCTATGTACTATGTACTAGCTATTTATGAATGACCTTCAGTAGTATTTTGCTTTCATGTGATATTAATCATATTGTTCGATAGTTTACACATTCAATTGGATCATTTTTCTTGGGAATGGAAACAAATCCATTGGCCAGACAGCAGTCCTCCAAATATCCTGGCATGGATTGGTGAATGCATCCAAGGCTGCATCTGTTAATTGAAACAAGTCCATCTGTTAATGGAAACAAGTCAATCGGTATCCTACCAATTCCTGAATCCTTATTTTTTGCCAGTGACTTCAATGCAACTTCCACTTCTCTCTTCATTACCATTGACTCCTTATTAATATAATACTTCTTGAAATTTCTCACTGTTGCAGAAGATCAAGGAATGCAGCCTTCTTTATAGACTGCATCTCAATGTCAAGAAACAAAGATTCTTACCATTGGAACTATAAGAAACATCATGGTGGATTAAGAAAAGATGAAAACGGTTATCTTACTTGGATGATCAACTTCATCTTACTTGGATCCACAATTAACACTCTTGGTAACAAGGAGTCAGGAAATAAGGAGACTGATTTCACTGGGAAAATCTGCAGTTAGAGACCTCTCCAAACTATTGAGAAGTAATAATATCAGTTTGAAGACTAAGGTGTATCTGATTCAAGCCATAGTCTTTCCAAACACTTTTCTATGTATCTGAAAGCTGGACCATGAATAAGGATGACAGAAGAATAATTAATACCTTTGAGCTGTGGTGTTGGAGAAGAGCACTGAACATTCCATGAATGGTCAAAAGAATAAGCAGATATATCATGGAGAGGGCGCAGCTGTAGAGCTCTGTGGAGGCAAGAATTATGAAGTATTGTGCATTTTGTTAGGAGGGGCTCTTCCTTAGAGAGATACATGATGCTAGGAAGGGTGAAGGGTCAGTGAAAGAGAGAAAGACCCTCTACCAGGTGGACAGACATAATGACAACCTCAGTGACTTTTGTGTGTCAGGATGTGTGAGGATGGTACAGGATAGAACTGGATTCATATTTTTTGTTCATGGAGTCACTATGAATCGTACTTGACTCAAAGGCACTTAACAACAATAACTATGTTCCTTGGGTTTGGTGGTCCAGAGACTGAGACCCATCCGGTGAATTATTCACATGACCATCGATATAAAGGCTGATTTTGCAGAAACTGATAACTGATGGGCCAGGATCCTGCAGATAGTCAGTTTGGTGCAGTTGGATGGTGACTGTGGGTGATGCAAGCTGGTGGTACAGAAACTAGTAAACAATGAGCCAGGCAGGATGCAGCCAGATGCTGTGTACCAGGTAGTGGACATTACAAAAGAGAAAGCACCTAGGACTGAGGTCCTTTCTCCATACTTTTTCAATCTGTATGCAGAACAGATCATTTGGGAGGCAAGGCTCTATGAGGAGGAATGTGGTATCATGATTGGAGGAGGACTCATCAACAACCTGTGTTATGCAGATGACACAACCCTGCTTGCTGAAACTGAGGAGGACCTGAAGCACTTACTACAGTGCTTATACTACTTAGTGCTTATACAAGCCACTAGTACAGTGGAGCTTGTAGTCCATCCTAATCCTCTGTCCTTAATAAATACTTCAACACAAACTAAACAGTTAATGATTCCTAGGAAAGACATCTGAATGGACATCCTGACTATATATTGTCTTAATTAAAATAAATCAATGAACCACTGCTGAAAAATACACAAAAGCAGCTTGAGGCAATTACTTTAAACATTAACACTGAAAACCAAAGAGAAACCACCTGGCCAACTGACTGTAAGAGACCTATATTTCTTCCCATTTCAAACAAAGGTGACCCAACAGAGTTCAGAAATTATCGAACAATATCATTACTATCACATGCAAGGAAGATTCTGCTGAAAATCATCCAAAAACAACTGGAACAGCACATCAACAGAGAACTGCCAGTTGTGCAGGCTGGGTTTATAAGAGGTCCTGGTACTAGGGATATTATAGCTAATATTAGATAAATCTTGGCTGAAAGCAGAGAGTACCAGAGGAATATCTATCTGTGTTTCATTACTATGAATTTGACTGTATG
>NW_006399784.1:14565561-14566858 GCF_000299155.1 Elephantulus edwardii
ACTCTCTGATGCATACATTTTTGCCTAGTTTCTACTCTCAAGAGGGATGTCTTGAATCTCTCTCCACTGAGGATGATGTTGGCTGTTGGTTTAGATGTCCTCGAATATATTGAGGAATATCCCCTCTAGTTCTATTTTGTCATGTGTTCTTACCATAAAATGTGTTGGATTTTGTCAAAAGCCTTTTCTCTATCAATTAATTTTATCATGTAGTTCTTATCCTTTGTTTTATTAATGTGGTGCATTAAATTTATTGTTTTCTCATATTGAACCATCCTTCTATGCTTATTATAAGTCTTAGCAGGTAATGTACTAATCTTTTGGTCTGCTGTTGAATTCTACTGGCTATGATTTTATTAAATATTTTTGCATCATATTCATAAGAGATAATAGTTTTCTATTTTTGTAATATCTTATTTGATTTTGGTATCACAGATGTATTCACTTCATTGGATGAGTCTGAGAGTGTTTCTTCTTTTTCTATTTTCAGAAGTACTTTAGATAAAATCGGTGATAACTATACTCTGAAGGTTTGGTAAAATTTGCTTGTACAGCTATTTGGTTCAGGGCTTTTTTATTGGAGAATTTTTAAATGCCCTGTTAAATTTCTTCCTTTGTGATAGGTTGTTCAGGTACTCCAATCTATCTGTCCATTTCGTCTAGGATTTCATATTTGTCAGAGTATTTTTTTCCATAAAATTCTATTATTAACCTTTTTTATTTCAGTTGTTTCGTTACATTCAGTTGTAACATTATTCCTTTCATCTCGTCTATGGCTTTTCTTTATTTTCCTTTGTTATATTTGCCAGTGGTTTATAGGTTTTGTTGACCCTTTAATGAACCAACTCCTGTTCTTAATAGTTGCAATTGTTTTTCTGTTTTCTATTCCATTTATTTCTGATCTCCTTTCTATAATTTCCTTTCCTTTTTGAGGTTGTCAGGTTTGCTTGCGCTTCTTTTTCATTTTTCTGGAGATATTGGATTAAATAGTTGGGTTTATTTTTCTTCTCCTTTGATATGTTTTCTTATTGTTATAAAGTGATGTCTAAGTAATGTTTTTGTGAGTATCCCAGAGGTTTGGGTAAGTTAGGTTTTCATTTCTATTTACTGTTCAGATATTCCTCTAGGTCATATAGCCCTGGTGTACAAGTTGTCGTATCACCTTCACTTTTGGTTGCTGTGAGGCTGAACACTGTGACAATGATGTGTCAAATGTGTTAATGGCTGGCTACCCAATGCGGACAGAGAGTGGGGTGGAGCGCCCCAATTAAAACAAGCTTGGGAAGGAGGAGTGGCA
>NW_006399784.1:14566958-14568230 GCF_000299155.1 Elephantulus edwardii
AACAGAGAACTGCCAGTTGTGCAGGCTGGGTTTATAAGAGGTCCTGGTACTAGGGATATTATAGCTAATATTAGATAAATCTTGGCTGAAAGCAGAGAGTACCAGAGGAATATCTATCTGTGTTTCATTACTATGAATTTGACTGTATGGATTACAACACACTGTGGCTCACTCTGAGAAGAATGGCAATCCCAGAACACTTGACTGTGCTTATGCAAAACCTATATTTGGATCAGGAGAAAGCTGTCAGAACAGAGCGAGGAAACACTGCTTGGCTTAAAATTGTAAAGGTGTATGCCAGGGATGTGTCCTTTCTCCATACTTTTTTGTCTATATGCAGAATAGATCATCTGGGAGGCTAGGCTCTATAAGGAAGAATGTGGCATCAAGTTTGGAGGAAGACTCATCAACAACCTGTGTCATGCAGATGACACAACACTGCTTCTTGAAACTGAGGAGGACATGAGGAAGGTACTACAAAAGTCAAGAACTGCAGCCTTGAATATGGATTGAAGCTAAACATCAAGAAAACAAAGATTCTCCCCACTGGGCCGATTTGCTGTATAATGATAGATGGTGAAGGGATTGCGACTGTTAACAGCTTTAGTTTGTTTGGCTCCGCAATCAGCACTCTTGGTACCAACAGCCAGGAAATCAAAAGATTAACTGCATTGGGAATTCCTGTTGTCAGGGACATCTCTGGAGTACTGAAGAGCAAAGACGTCATTCTGGAGATCAAGATGCTCCTGATTCAGGCCATGGTATTCATAATTACATGCTATGCATTAGAAAGTTGGGCAATGACTAAGGATGATAACAACTGAATTGATGCCTTTGAACTGTGGTGTTGGAGAACATTATTGAATAGAGACTGCTAAGAGAACAAACTTGTTCATCCTGGAGAGTGTGAGACCAGGCTGTTCCTTGAAGGCAAAAAATTCTGAAGCTTCATATGACATACTATGGACATGTTGCAAGGAGAGACCAGTTCTTAGAGAGGGACATTATTCTTGGGAGGGAGGAGGGACAGCGCAGAGGGGAAGACCCTCTATGAGATAGATTGACTCTATGAATGGGATAATGGAGGTAGGTGTGTCAGAGACAGCAATGTTGGCTTAGGATAGAGAAGGGTTCAGAGTTTGCTGTGCATAGGGTCACTTAAGTTGCAGGTGACTTGAGAGCACATAATAACCCCACAAGAAAAACAAAGAACAAACATTTAACTGTTGTTGTTGTGCCTTCGAGTTGCTTGTGACTCATAGTGACTCTATG
>NW_006399784.1:14573275-14578817 GCF_000299155.1 Elephantulus edwardii
ACCTGGAGAGAGGATGAAAGGCACCCAATTGTTGAGGACTCTCCTTCATAGGGTTGCTATCAGTTGCCTGCGATTCAATGGCACTTAACAACAACAACAAGAAGAAAGGTTTACTTTTTTATTTCTTCTGTTACCTACACATGTTCACTCAGGGTATTATTTACCTTCCAGATGCATAGATTTTTGTATGTTTTTTTTTTTCTCCTTTATCCTCTTCTTGTTGATTTCTAATATTGTGGTCTGAGAAGATGTTTTGTATTATTTTTTAAAATTTATTTGCAGTTTTCTTTTTAACCTCTGCATGCAGAAGAATGTATACTTTTTAGTGTATTGCCTGTGTATGTATATGAGATTGAGTTGGTTAATCATATAGCTTAATTCTTCAGCATATTTATTGAATTTCTTTCTAATCTTTCCTTAAGAGTTGTGTATTGAAGTCTCCTACTGCTATCATAGTGATGTATTTTTTTTTCTTGGTTCTGTTAATGTTTGACTTGTTTATTTTGCAACTCTACTATTTGCTGCATAGAAAATTATTATGGTTATGTCTTTTTTTTTCCTTCCCAAAAAAACAGACAGGTCTTTATTGAGTGATCTGAGAGGGATGTGATGTGAGTGATCTGACAGGTGTGGAATCAAAAGGGTGACCAACAGTAAGGGCTGTTTCTTTTTATAGGGTTTTAGGGAGGAGTTTTAGAGATGGGAGAATGATTCTTATCAGGATCCATTGTCAGATGAGGTTTTCATCTGGCTGATTTAGATGTTATCAGGTTTCTTACAGAGTGATCAGGCCTGGGGGCAACTGTCACATTATTCCTCCATTCCAGACCCAAGGGATTATAATGGATAGGGGTGAAGTCATCTCTGGCTACTTCCTGCTGAACTGGGGTGTAGTTGGGGAGCTGGTGTTGGTTTCTTGTAAGGTCTGGAGAAGGAGTATAATTTTCCTGTGTTCTTGGGCAGTTGCTCAGGAGATGGTAGTGAAGTGGTTTATTACAAATTTCTGAAAGAGGTTTATAAAACAGCAAAAGTGAGTTGTAAGAAAAGAAAGACCAGAAAGGGAGGTAGGATGGGGAGTAGACAAAGGAGAATTCTGGGTTGCAGCTATGTTACTGCAATGAGCTCAGTAGCAATATCATCTAGTGAATATGTGGAGAGGTTTAGAGAGCTGCTGGAATTTCTATATGGAAATGCCTAGGCCTGTAGTTAATCACACACAAAGGGGGGGAGTCCTTTGACTACCCATTTGTGTTAAAGGGTTTGGGTTAGGGAAGTAGGTATCCAGAGTTGTTTGTGAGTGAAACACGGGAAGTAGATAGGCTAGTGTGCATGTTCAAGTCCAGTTGGTAGGCAGGCCAGAGTAGACAGTTTCCACAGGCTAAGAACAGATCGCTTCCTGCTTTCATTGACCTTTCATGCATTATATAGTATCCGTCATTATATTCCAACATTATAGTGTTGTTTATAACTCTTTTTACCTTAAAGTCTGTTACATCAGAGATTAATATTGCTGTTCTGCTTTTTATCTGGTTGCCATTTGCTTAGTATATTTTATTCTACATTTTTCTTTTTATGCTGTCTTTGTCTTCACTTTTCAGGTGTGTTACTTGTAGAAAGCTTATTGATGGGTTCTATTTTTTTTAAAAAAAATTCAGCTTTCTATTCTTTCTCTTTACTGATGCATTTAAACAATTTATATTCAGTGTAATTATTTAGAGGAAAGGGAGTTTGTTGGGTTCTTCTTGTGTTGTTTCTGATTACTTTGATCCATCCACTTTTGTGTGCCATCTCTGTCGGAAGAATTTCCTTTAGTTTCTTTTTTCTTTTTCTATATTGCTTTTATCTTTGTAAACTCCCTTTGTTTCTGTTTTTCTGAAGATTTCTGAATATCTCCATTGTATTTGAGAGCAAGTTTTGCTGGGTACAATATTCTTGGTTGACAGTTGTGTTCTTTTTGTGTTTGATACATGCTATTTCATTATCTTCTTGTTCACATGGTTTCTGCTGAGAAATCAGAGCTTAATCTTATTTACTCTTCTGTATAGGTTGCTCTTCATTTGTCTCTGAGTGCTTTCAGAATTCTCACTTTGTTTTTGATTCTGGCAAATTTGACTATGATACAACTTGATGTTTTTCTAATGATATGTATTCTACTTGGTGTTTACTCAATTCTTAGGTCTATCATTTTTCATGATAGCTTTCTTATTGTAACTCTTCCACAGTTTTTTCAGGGCCTTTTTTTTTTCTTCTGTCTACCATGGAATTTCAATTATACATGTTATTTCTCTTGATGATGTTGCACGTTATTATGAGTGATTCTTCTTTTTCTTTCCCTTTTTGTTTTGCATTTTGCTCTAGCCAATCCATAGTGAGAACTCTAGCTTATCTTTAGCTGATTCTGTGCTTCATCTCTTCAGTTCTGCTCATCTGACCTTCAAACACCTTGCTGAGATGCTGATATTAATATTTTAGATTGCTATTTCTTGTTTTTGTTAGGTTTCTAATGCTCTACTGGGCTTGTCTGCTTTTTTTTTTTTAAAGTTCCTTTTTGGTTTTGTAAGAGTTTTGGAAATTGAATTGCTTTCTGCAATTTTTAGATATTTTCTTCCATCCAGTGAAAATATTTTAACATTTATTTTTTTTTTAAATTCTGTGTCAGGAAGTTCCATCAGCTTTTGCTCCTCCAGGAATTCTATAGGTTTTTTGTTTTGATCACAATTTGGGAGTGATATCTTGCTCTAGGTTGGTGTGGATTTAAGGTAATCGGTTTCTTTTTATCATTGCTGTCATAGAGTATTAGTTTTGTCTGGGGTCATTGCAGTTCCTTGGTGAGGCAACCTTGGCTAGGGAGCTCACTGCATTAGGAGCAAGGAAGGCAACTCACCTTGCCTGAAATCCTCTCTGCTACCCAGGCAGGTGGGCAAGGGACAAGACTCTCCTGGGAAGCTTACTGCTCTAGGGTCTGACAGGGCAACTAGCTCTGCTTTAAGACTCTTCTGAACTTGCGTAGGGTAGAAAGCTAACTACAGAAATTGCAAACACCGGGAAGAACACAAAAACTTTGAGACGTAGTGATAGTGAAATTAATAAATTAGAGAAAAAATGTATAGTCAAGAACTGGCTTTTTCAATGAGCTAATTTTGATAGATTTATACTTTGTTTCATTTTCTTTGTAATAAAACCTATCTTTAAAACAAGCATGTCATTCAATTTTATGAAATCTCTTAGCTCAACAAAAAAGTGATAACGTTGCTTAACGTCATTAAGGAAAAGCCAAGACACAAGAATTTTAAAGGTGAATTTAAAGATTTTGATAATCTAACTTTTAAAAAATAATATTTACAAATGTTTATTCTAATATAAAAAAGTTGTCAAAGTTTTTACTTTTCTAGTAGAATATTCCTTGAATTCACAATCAACTCGTATTTTAGCTTTTGATTTTGTTGTTAGGTGTTATAAAGTTGCTACTCATAGAGACCCTAAGAACAGAGGAACTGAACCATACTCTATCCTGTGTCAGCTTCATCATTTCTGATATACAACCACTGTGTCAATCCATCTTCTTAAGCATCTTCCTCTCTTTTGTTAACCCTTCACCTTTCCAATCATGCCAGTAGCAGTCAATAAATTAAAGACAACAACAACAACAACAAAAAATGTGCTGCACTGGGAAAAATCTCCTTTCAAAGACCTCTTCAAAGTGCTAAGGGACAAAAAAAAGTCAGTTTAAAGGCTCAGATGTGCGTGATCCAAGCCATAGTACTTTCAAATGCTTCCTATGCATCTGAAGTTGGGACAATGAATAAGAATAGCCAAAAATAATAGAAGAATTTGAACTATAATGTTGCCTAAGAGTATTGAAATTCAATGGACTGCCGAAAGTTTAAGTTTGTTCTGTAGGATATGCAATCAAGTAGACTAAAGCTGTTAACAATCTCAGTCTCTTCACCATCTATTATGATGCTTCCAGTCTGCCCATTCATAAGAATCTTTGTTTCCTTGATGTTGAGCTTCAATCCATATTGAGGCTGCAGTGTTTGCCCTTCAGCATCAAGTGCTTCATGTCCTCTTCAGTTTTAGCAAGGAGGGTTGTGTCATCTGCATAATGCAGGTTGTTGATTTAAAAAATTTCCTGGCTTTTGGTACCGAGAGTGTTGATTGTGGAGCCAGACAAACCGAAGCTGTTAACAATCTCAATCTCTTCACTGTCTAATATGATACTGCAACCTGTCCAGTGGTGAAATATATATATTCAAAGTCAAAGTCATTTCTGTTGAGTTGTAACTAACTCAGAGCTAACACTTCAACATGTTTCTGAGGCTGTAAATTGCACAGGTGGAGGCTGTCCATCTTTGTCCCGCAGAATGTTGTACTGAATCAATTGGGAGACTGATTTAGTAGCATAGCTCCTTAAGGACTACACCACCAGAATTCTTCAGTACATACACAACTTCCTCAAATTATCATGCATATTAATTTTATACAAGAATTATTTAACTTTCTTTTGTAAGTAGGTATGTACAGTAGAGATTAAATGACAGAAACTCTTTATTTTAAGATTAAGATAGTGAGAGATCAAGGTAGATATATGGAGAAATCCAGTTGGTTATGAACAGCTTTGTGGAGGTTGGGAGTGTGGGAAAGGATTTTGAGTGACGGTATGTGGGATGATTAGAAAAAGCTATATTTCTATTTTAAAGATGCTGCCAAAAAGAAGTGTGCATACTAAAACAGGATTGTCTGAATAGGGTAGAATGCAGGCTCTGAAGAAACTCAGTTATGGAGTTCTGTATTTCTTCAACTCTTAATCATACTTCTATAACATTAATTATACAGACTCCTACAAGATTAGTCATTTAGAACATTTAGTTCATTTGACAGGAGTCCTGGTGGCCCAGTAATGAAGTGTTAGGGAGCTAAACAAGACATTATTTTTCTGAACCCTATGGTCAACCTGTAGGAGACAAAAACCTGGCATTCTGTTCTTGTAAAGATTGCAGTCTAGAAACCCCTATTTTTGTTGTTGGGCACTGTCGAGTAGAACGTAACTTATAGTGACACTATGAACAAAAGATCTGAACCCTATTCTATCCTGTGCCATCCTCACATTTGCTAGCACACGAGCCCATTGAAGCAGTCATCAAGTCAATCCGCTTGGCTGAGGGACTTCCTCTCATTTGCCGACTCTCCGCGTTTCCCAGCATCATGTTCCTCTACGAGAAATAGGCCCTCCTACCAAGATGCCCAAAGTATGTGAGGCAGTCTCATCATTCTTACCTCCAAAGAGCGCTCCAGATACACCCTCTCTAAGAATCTGTTTATTCTTTATTATTGGTCATCCATCAATCTATTTGATTATGGCTGCTTCTACATTCTTGTGATTGTGAATAATGCTTCTATGAACATTGATGTACAAACCTCTGTTTGTGTCTCAGTTCTAATTTCCTTGGGATGTATTTTTAGCTGTGGAATAGCTGGGTCGTATGAAATTTCTATGTTCAGCTTTTTGAGGAAATGCCAAACGCCTTTCAGAGAGGTTGTA
>NW_006399784.1:14580815-14600170 GCF_000299155.1 Elephantulus edwardii
GGCAGTGTAGTAGGATTTGAAATCAGGGAGTGAGATACCTCCTACCGTTCTTCTATTCTTAAGGAGTGCTGTGCTTATTCGGGGCTTTTTCCCATTCCATACAAAATTGGAGATTGCCTTTTCCATCTCGTTGAAGAACTCACTGTGGTTTTTATTTGCATTTTTCTGATTGTCAGTTATGTTGAGCATTTCTTCTGAGTATCTTCCTCCGTGAATATTTTCCTGTCTTTCTATGTCTTTTGCCCTTGTTGTTACTGGATTATCAGTCTTTTTCCTGTGAAGGCCCTGTAGTTCTGTAAACTTTTGTTACGAGAACTTTGTCTGAGATAGTATTGCCAAATGTTGTGGGTTTGTTTCTGTGTGTGTTTTTTCTCCAAGTCAGTAGGTTTTCTTTTCAACCTATCAGAAAAAAAAAAAATTAATGCACACAGGGATTTAATCTTTCGAATATTCTATTCTATTTTATCCTCTACTGGTTGCTCATTTTTGGCTGTGTTTGACAGCCTTTTTACCCCTTAGTCTAGGCCTTCTTTGCTTGATTCCCAGTTACTTCTCTCCTAAAAAAAAAAAAAAAGACAAAAAAAAGAAAGAAATGCTTCACAAATTTGCACGTTAGTTATCCTTACACAGGGTCCATGCTAATTTTCTGTGTGCCAATTTTAGTATACGCACTGCAGAAGCAAGAACCCCTTTGTATTTTATGATCTTTTCAGTTTTGGGCTTTATCCCTAGGTCTCTGGTCCATCTTTAACTGATTTTGGTGTATGATGTGAAATTTGGATTTTGTTTCAGCTTTCTGTATAGGCAACAGTCCAGTTTTACCAGCACCATTGGTTGAAGAGTTTGTCATTTCCCCATTTGATAGGTTTTGTTTCCGTGTCAAATATCAGATAACCATAGATGGATGGGTTCATTTCTGGGTACTTGCTTCTGTTCCATTGGTCTAGCTACAGGTACCATGCTGTTATTACAATTGTATGGTAGGTTTTGGGAGTGCTATGCCTCCCACTTTATTTTTGTTTTTCAGAAGTTTTTTGCTTATTTGGGGACTCTTTATTCTCCAAATAAAGTTGCCAGTTTCTTTTCCTATCATTTTGAAAAATAATTTTGGAATTGCATTAAAAATATTTCAATCCCTTTTCTCTGTTAAAAAAGCAGTACCAACACAATTTACATTGAAATTATTTTAAAAAATTAGAACACTGAATTTCTTTCACACTTTCAAAATTTAGCTTTGTGTTGAAATAGATATAACAATGATGATTATTTTGGAAAATAAATATGCTAAGCTTATTGAGACACAAATATGACACATTAACTTCCAGGAAAGAAAAGGACAATGTTTGAAACAGTAAAAGTCCATATTGCTATAGAGTCTAAAGCCTATTAAAATAAACAGTGAAGTTTTTGTGTGTAAGTATGGCAGAAGTAAAATTATAAATTGTGCATAAGTAAAACTTTTCCTCAATAAGCAAGTACCTAAAATTAAGATATAAAATATAAGAATATGGTTTTGTTGCTATTTCTTATAATAAAAATGTAGTTGATGCTAGGCTTTGTGATATTTCAGTAAGAAGCAAGCAAAAGAAAGGAAGTTTCTATTCTGTAATACTGAGTTTTATCTATCAATAAAGAGCCCCAGGAGAGTGATCTATTAACCAAAAGGTTTGCTGTTCACATCTATTAGCAGCTCCATGGAGGTCTCCATTAACCAGTTTCATCTAAAACCTGATGAGAGGTTGCTAAAAAGTCAGAACTTACTTAATGGGAGTGATGTTGTCAGTCACTACCTTCTAATTAATTTTAGAACCATTTATATTATTTCCTTTTGAGTCTATGTATAAATACATCATTTGTTAAAAATGGAGGAAAGTATCAATAAAATCTTAAATAGAGAAGCATCTACTAATAGTACTCTTTTATAGTACAATTGTTTTTCCCCAAATTACTTTAATCAAAATTTAAATATACTAGATTTGAGGAATTTTTAGAAAAGAAAAGCACATTTTAACAGAAACAAAGCAAAGATTAATAATAAATTACAGGTTGTAGTAAAATAAATGCTGCAGTAATTTCCATCGGCATTTCATTCCATTAACAAACATTTCTTGCACCTTTATTATGTCCTATCTGCTTGGAGTTGTACTGCTAATTCGAAGGAGTCAATTCGGGCAGTTTGAATCCACCAGTAGTGCCACGGAAATAAACATTTTTTCCCTTTGCAAGTTACAACCCCTGAAAACACACTGGAGGGTCAGCAATGGGAAGCACTAGATTCAATATGGTGCAACTGTTGAGCATATTAACAAACTATAATAAACAATATATAAATGAGTATTATAACCACATGCTGCAATTGCTGCTGAAACACTAAAGAACCAAATCTAAGGGAACTCTGATGATGCCACATCCATGTGAAGAGAGAGAGAATCTCAATTCTCAAGTAGATTTCATTTTCCTAAGTTGTTCTTGTTGTTATGTGCCACCGAGTCGCTTGTGACTCATAGCGACCCTATGTACAAGAGCTCTAAATGCTCTTCTATCCTGTGCCAACCTAGCCATCTCAAACGCACTTATTCCCACCGCTCCAGTCACAGAATCGATCCATCTCATTGAAGGTCTTCCTCTCCTTCGCCGCCCCTCCACTCCGCCAAACATGATGTTCCTCTCCAAGGACCAGTCCCTCCTTGAAACGTGCCCAAAATATGTCAGACGAAGCTTCAGAATCCTTGACTCCAAAGAGCCTTCTGGCTTCAGACACACATAAAAATTACTTTGCATTGACTCATAGTTCATAAGGAGTTGTATTGCTAATCGAAAGGTTATGCTTCTAGTGGTTCAAATACCCCAGCAGTTTCCTGGGAGAAAAACAGGTAATTTATTCCCATGTGTTTTACAGCCTCTTAAAATCTCCTGGAGAGTCAGCTATGAGTCAGTTTCCACTTGAAAGCAATGAGTTTTTGAGAGGGACCCTGGTTAAGAATGCACCCATCAATGTGTGCAAATTAAATACTTCAGAAGTATTTTCTAGGAATGCAAATTATACTTGTTACTTTTATGAATGACGTGAAACTAAAATAGAATAAAATAAAAGTATAGTATGCTTGATAAAAGCACAGAACTCAAGAAGTGTTTCTAGATTAAAAAGATTGACAAAAGGTATTCTAAATCAGATGATGGTACTTAACACATTAAAATATAGGAACCCACTAGCTAGAATACATTTAACATGATCTCAGATTGTGTTAGTAATGTTGTTGCTATGTGCCATTAAGTTGACTATGACTCACAGAGACTCTAGCTCACAACACTGCCCTATCCTGAACCAACCTCACTGCCTCTGACACATCTATTCCCAGTTACTGTGTCAATCCATCTCATCCAGTATCTTCCTCTCTTGTGTTGTCCCTCCACCCTTCCAAGCATGATGTCCTTCTCCAAGCACCAGTCCCGCCTGGCAACATTCTCACAGTATATGAGATGGAGCTTAAAAATCTTTGCTTCCAAGGAGAAACTTGGTTTTACCCTCTCCAGAACAGACTTGTTTGTTCGGTTGACAGTTCATACTATGTTCAATATTCTTCTCTAGCATCACAACTCAAAGGCATTGATTCTTCTTCTGTCATCCTTAATCATTGTCTAGCTCTCTGATGCATAGCAAGTTATCTCAAAGACAGTGGCCTGGATCAGGTACACCTTAATCTTTAAACTGACATGATTGCTCTTCATTAATCTGGAGAGGTCCCTGACAGCATATTTTCCCAATGCAACCCATGTTTTGTACTCACACCTAAAAATAGGTTATTCCTTTGCATAGATAAAAATAAAACTAGATTATTCTGTTTACCTTTACTCAAGCACAATTCTTGAGGGCGGGGAAATTACTCAGCACAGTGCACTAATTGTCAGTCACAGTTTTATCAACTCTGACTAACGACAGTAATAGAATTTCATTCCACATGGTTTGCAAGGGCTGGTTTTTCAGAAGTAGATTGCCAAATCTTTCTTTCCAGATGACTTTTGTGAACTCAAACCTCTAAAATTTTGGTTAGCAACTAAAGCTGTTGACAGTTGACATCAGCTAGGAACTTCAGATATTAAAGGTTTTCTGAAATCACATTGTATAAAAAGTAAAGGAAAGACAGTAAGCTTCATGGGAGCAGTAGGCTAGAACATTTCCAACATAGAATATAAGTAAATTTCTTTCCAGTGACTCACTCTGCAGACTAGAACTAGAATCAATGGTTAGAAGAATAATGACGTCTATTTCATTAAGTCTGAGGGATAGATTCGTAATGATTAGAACAGTTCAGAGTAGAACATGTTGCATTATGTGTTGGTGCAATCAGTCCAAATTACTAGAGGCATTTTCCTAGGATATTTTATTGCTGTTATTGTTGTTAGGTGCCATTGAGTCGAGAATGACTCATGGTGATACTATCAACAACAGATCTGAACATTGTCCTGTCCTGTGCTACCCTTATCATCTCTGACCTACTTGAGCCCTTTGCTGCTGTCACAATGCCAATCTATTTGGTTGAGGGTCAACCTCTCTCCCTGACCCTCCACCTTTCATAGCATAATGCCTCTTTCCATGGAATAACCCCTACTAAAAACATGCCCAAAGTATGTGAAAGGAAACTGGAAACTTAATCATCTTAGCCTTTAAGGAGCACTCTGACTGCATTTTCTCCAAGATATATTTGTTTTTTGGTTGTTTTTTTGGTGTTTTTTTTGTTTGTTTGTTTGTTTTTTTTTTATAGTCTGTGGGCTATTCGGCCCTCTTCTCCAACACCACAACTCAAAAGCATCAATTCTTTTATCATACTTAACCATTGTTCTGTTCTCCAATGCATACATGTGCCAAGAATTGTGCTATTATTTTCTATGACATTTTGGAATTCCATCCCTGATTGCATAATGGCTTAAGCAATTGGGCAGCTAACTGATAGGTTAGCAGTTTGAACACACTGCTCCAATCGTGGTTGGATGAAAATCATGTGCCTAAGTACTTGCTCTTTATTCACCAAAATTGGCCAGCTAGGGGCTTCAAGATTGTTCAAAAAAAGCAAAGTTTATTTAAATTCTTTCAAAAGAAGATAATATAAGTCTATGAAGCTCTTGTCCTTCTGTCCTTGTGTTTAAGGAAGAGTACAGCTTTTCTCTGCTATGAGGCTTATATATATTGATCTGAGTTCTCGTAACAAATATAATTTTTCAAGAAATCACCCGCCTGAGAGGAATAAAGTTTATGGAGTTCAAATGCATTTCTCCTTAAAGATAGATTGTGCTGCAAAGTCCTCTAAGAAGGCTGAGCAAGACTTATTATGGAATGGTGCACAGCTTTAAGTACTGGTTTGTGTCTCCACTGGGGTTAAAATTCTTGGTTGCTTCTAAAAGTTGGTCACATAGCAGTTAGGCTGGATGGTCTGTGCTTGTTCTCACAGCTGACTTAAGCTAGCACCTTCTGAAAAACAACTGTAAGGGACTTAAGGGAAGCTACCATGAGGCATCTGTAACAACTCCACAGTGTAGGTGCCTACCACGAGGCATGGGATTTGTGGTCAGCCTTATAATTGTCAAGCAAGCTGAGTTAGGGCCTCAACCAAGCTGTGTTGAAGTTATTTTTCCAGCTTTCTGTTTTGTTTCTCTATCTCAACACCAGTAGTTCTTTGAAAGAAAATAAGACACTACTCCTATCAAGAGTTATAGGCTTGAGGTGGTTCTAGTCTATTTTATAAGGTTGCTCTGAGTCAGAATCAAAACCATGTTTGTAAGTTATGAATTTTGTTTGGTTCGTTTACTTGTTGAGGATCCAAATCGTATTATCACTAGAGAAGCAAGTGTCAAATAGACACTAGAGTTCCCTAAAAGAGAAGCAGAGTTCTTGGATTTGTCTATAGCACAGTACAAATTTTCCCTTTTTTGGTCGATGTAAAATTTTTAATATTTTTTACAAACTACCTTCAAAATAATCTCATTATTTCATGATATTAATCATGATATTTGAAGATATTAATCTTTTGGAAGTTTATATCTACCTTTATTAAAAACACAACCTCATTCTTTTGTAGAAAGTGACTATCTTGAAATTAAAACACCTTTTATATGAAAAATTTAAGTAATATTTATCATCACTAAATATTTATCTATCACTAAATATTTCCTCAAACACCAACTCCAAAAACAGATTCACTGGTGTCACTGAGTTCGATCTGACCCACAGTAGCTCTATGAACAAAACGTTGCCAATTCTTGCATCATCTTCATTATTGCTGCTCTGTTTGAGGCCATTGTTGAAGCCACCATTAGTCCAACTCATTGAGGGTCTTCTTCTTTTTCATTAATCTTCTACTTTATTGAAAACAAAGTATTTTTCCAAGGATGGCTCACTCCTGATTACATGCGCAAGTACTTAAGACAAAGTCTTTTTTTAAAATATAATTTTATTTTAATTGTGATTTTAATGAACATTTACAGAGAAGTTAGATTTTCATTCATTTATTGTTGCACATTTTACTCCCTTGTCCTCCTGTACCCTCCCCCAGGCACTTTTTTAATAGTTACCATTATTGCAAAATTACCTATATCTCCCTGGCCCTCCAGTCCTCTGTACAGTGATATATCTCTTATGCTGGGTTGTTGTCATATATATAATGACTAATCATATGTTCATTTTAGGCAGCTCTTCCTTTCATCTATTCCAATGTAATGGTCTTCATTTATTCACTCTTATCCTATTCTCCTCTCAACCCCCCCCACCCCCCCACGCTGGACCTGCTTTATGACAGTGGTGCTATGCAGTATTTGTCCTTTTGTGACTAAGATATTTTACTCAGCATGGTGTGCTCCAGGGTCTCCCATGTTGTGTAATGTTTTACAAGTTCATTGTTTTGCAGTACTGTATTATATTGTATGGATACACTATAGTTTTTCTATCCATTCATTTGTTGATGGGCACTTGGGTTGCTTCCATCTCTTTGCTATTATAAATAATGCAGCAATAAATATGGCTGTGCAGTCTTTAATACACTGGCCTCCAAGAAGCACTTTGGCTGTACTTCTAAGATTTGTTTGTTCTTCTGCAGTTGGTATGGTATATATTCTTTACAATATTCTTTGCCAATGCCACAGTTTAAATGAATGAATTCTTCTTTGGTGTTCCTTATTCATTGTCCAGAATTTGCTTGTATATAAGGCCCTAGCATTCCAATATTAAAAAACAAAGGAGGGGGGAATAATTCAATCAAAAAGTCACTGAGAGTAATTTGGGACAATTTACCTTATATAATAATGCATTTTTGAAGTGATGATTTTTTGAATGTGTAGTATGTAGGGGTCCAAGTATACCCCTAGATACTACACATTAAAAAAAAAACCTTCAAAATGCATCATTATATAAGGTAAATTGTCCCAAATTACTCTCAGTGACTTTTTGAATTATTCCCCCCTTCTTTGTTTTTTAGTATTGGAATGCTAAGGCCTTATATACAATGATACAGGCCATGGTTTTTGATATCACTTGTTATGTATCAGAGATTTGGAGAGTGACTAAGGAGGATAGAAGGAGAATTGATGCTTTTGAGCTATGGTCCTGGAGAAGAGTATTGAGGACTGCTAGGAAAACAAACAGATTCATCCTCGAAAGGATTCAACTGGGCGACTCCTTGGAGGCAAGGATTCTGAGGCTCTGTCTAACATATTTTGGACATGTTGTAAGGAGGGACAGGTCCTTGGAGAGGGACATCATGCTTGGTAGGGTGGAGGGACAGTGCAGGAGAGGAAGGCCCTCTATGAGGTGGATTGATTCAGTGACTGGGGTAATCAGGATGGGTGTGTCGGAGACGGTGTGATTGGCACAGGACAGAGTTTAGGACTGCTGTTCATAGGGTAGCTATGAGTCAAAAGCGACTCGAGGGCACTTCACAACGACAATAACAGTATGTAGGGGAAAAGTAGATTCAATGTATACTACAGAAGAAATAAGCATGTGCAAGATGTCTACTAGAGTGTATTATTTTTTCTATTTTTCCTTAATAGCTGAAGATGGGCTGCTTGAATAGGTTGTTGTAAAAGTAGGCTCTGATTTCTGGGTTTAGGCCAACAATGAAAGCAGTATCTTAAACTTTTATCTAGGGGGAGCTCTGGCAGCCGGTGATAAGACATTGTGTTGGAATCATGCAGGCTTGCAGTTCAAATCCATCAGCTATTTATTCTGCAAGAGAAATGTAGGAAATCTCCTCTTGTGCAATTAACTGCCTCTGAAAACCTGCCAGAGGGTCAATTATGAGTTGGTCAAGACAGTACATTCCTGATGCACTCCTTTCCCAACTTTGAACCATGTTGTGTTTCCTTGCTCTGTTCCTAGTTCAAGTATAGGTTTCTTGCGAGCACAATCAGGTTCTGAAGTTCCTGTTCTTCTCAAAGTTCACAACAAATTTTTTGTGATCCACACAGTCAAATGCCTTTACATACTCACTGAAACACAGATAGACTTTCCTCTGGCATTCCCTGCTCTCAGTCAAGATGCTTCTGACAGCAGCTTTGATGTCCCTAGGGCAACAGCCTCTTGTAAATGCACTTTGTATTTTTGATAGTTCTCTGTCAATGTACTGGTTCAGTTGTTCAGCAGAATTTTACTTGCATGTGATATTAGTAATATTGTTCTATAATTTTCACACTCTGATGAGTCATAAGAATAAATATGGATGCCAGGTAGCTGTCCTCCAGATTGCTTGGCACAGCTTGGGGATTATGTTGAAGGCAGCATCTGGTTTTTGAGATATGCCAATTGATATTCCATCAATTCCTGGGTCTTTGTTTTTTTCACCAGTCCCTTCAGAACAACTTGAAGTTCCTCCTTCATCGCCATTGCCTCTTGATCATATGTTTAATGAAATTCCTTTGTGTCAGTTCTTTTTGGCTCAGTAAGTGTACTTTCTCCATCTTCTTTTGATGGTTCTGGGATTATTCAATACTCTGCCCACAGCATCCTGTACTATTTCTATACTATGCTTGAATTTATTCTTTTTTCCCTTCAGCTTAAGAAATGCTGAGCGAGTTCATCCTTTTTGGTTTTCTGACTCCAACTCTTTGCACATTTCATTATAATAACTTGATGCCTTTTGAAATCTTCTGTTCAGCTCCACTACTTCCTGATTTCTTCCCTTTACTTGGGCTTTTCCGCTTTCTAGTACAATATTCAGAGCCTCTTCTAACATCCATCTCTGTCTTTCCTTCCTCCTCTGTCTTTGTAATGACCTTTTGCATTCTTCATGCATATTTTTTATATGTTCCCACAGCTCATCTGGTCTTTATTCATTCATGCTGAAGGCTCAAGTCTTGTTCCTGAGATGCTCTTGAAATCCTGGTGGAATAAGACTCAAGGTTGAATTTTGGTTCTTCTGGATTTGTTTTCATTTTCTTTAGCTTCAACTTGAATTTGCATATGAGTAGTTGATGGTCTCATCCAGTGTGAACCTGGCCTAGTTTTCACAGCTGATACTGAGCTTCTCTCATGATTCTTTCACCAGATGTAATCAGTCTGATTCCTGTAGACAACCAGGTAAAATCTATGTGTATAGCTGTCATTTATTTCTTATAGAAGGTATTTGCAATGAATAAATGTAATTTATTTATGTAATTATGTAATTTATTTATGTAATTCTATCATTCTATCTCCAGCTTCATTTCTGTTGCCAAGTCCATGTTTTCTGACTACTGGCTCTTCTTCTTTGGTTCAACTTTTGCATTCCAGTCACCCATTTTTATTAATGCATCTTGGTTGGGTGTTCAATCGATCTCTGACTGCAAACATTGGTAGAAGTCATGTATATCCTCCTCCTTTTTCTCTGCTTGTTGGTGCATGTATTTGAATGATTGTAACAGGTCTTCCTTGCGTGCATGTAGATATTATTCTGTTGCTCATCACATTGTATTTCAATCTTTATGAATGATATATTATGTCATTTCTAATTTTTTAAATAATTCTAAGAAAATAATGTAACCAAGATTATTGATCAAAATTGATCTGATTTCTGAGAGATAAGTTCTTTTCTGCCCTCTACTGGAAATTTGTCACTGTGGCATATGCAGTGCAATGAGCCTCTTCCTATGACTTTTTGCCTTGGTTCTTGAGGTCCGGTGGTTCCATGGCAAATCTTTGCTATCCAAAAACCAGTGCTTCAAACTCACCACTCACTCTGTGGGAGAAAAGTATGTCAGGCTGTGCCCTTACTCCCTAAAGGACAATGGACTTGAGCTTTCTCTTTTGTTTGGGTTTTCTCCCTCCCCCATGTCATTTACTGCCTCTGAAAATCTGCCAGAAGGTCAGTGAAGAGTGGGTTCTGATCAGGTGGTACATACAATAATAACAACTTGGTAAAAACAACTAGAGAGATTCCCACGTCCTCCAAACTCCCACTCCCGCCCAAGCCCTGAAGTAATCTTTTTGCTTTTTTTAACTTTGTCCTAGTTTTTATCTTAGAATGTTGTTGCTTTTGCTCAGACTGATTCACATTTCCTGGTTAATATATACAATTTGATTCTTTGTCTGATGCTGGATTTCAGTGTGCCTGATGATTGATATTATCTTCCAGGGCCTGATCAATTATTTTCATGCAAATGAGTGTTTTGTTGTTGTGTGCTACCCACAGCTGATCCTCCTGTGGATTTTCAGAGGCAGTAAATCACCTGGAGAGAGAGTGCTCATCCATCTCCCAGGTTGGATTTGAACGTTGTACCTTTGGTATTATAGTGCAGCTACTTACCAATTGGCCATCAGAGAGCTCCCTAAATAAATGATTTAAGACTATGCTAACGAAGTGACTAAAGTTAACTATGCAAATTAAACACCTGTCATATAATGAGATGCGACTGGTCAGTTCTCCACTGGGAGAGGTTGTTCCCTGAATTTGACAAGATTCTCAACCCTAAGAGGGCAGGAAGAAAGAAGATTGAAGTACAGCGAATGAATAGCCAAGTCACATTCTGAAAGAACTAAGAGGTAGGGCAAGTGAGACGCCTAGATGAGACCTAGTAACAGGACGAGAGGCAACAGATCTCGAGAGGGCTCTGCAGAACAGCTCCTGGTAAAAGATGACAAGGCAGAGAGGAGCCTGTGATTAGGAGCACAAAGGGAAGCCTGCTTAGGCTGAGAGGAACCGAGATAGTGTTTCTGAACTGAAGAAGGATGACTTTGCCTTTATGCTTCCTGATCCTGATCCTGCATTGTAGCCTGTTGCTCTTGATCCCAACTTGTACCCTTTTACTTCTTTGATAAACTCCTTAAGTGTAAGTACATTTTGGGAGTTCTATGAGGCCTTGCAGTGAATTGCCAAAGCTGGACATGGGAGGATAGCACACTAAGGTGAGAGAGAATGACCAATGTCAGAGGCATTGTGTAGTGACCTAGAGAATGAGTTGTGGAGACATCTAATGTGTTGCACTGGCCTTCTCTTTATTAGGATCATCTGGAATTAGGTCACAATATGACCTCTGCTCTTCTTTCCAGCTAGATCTTTTAAAACTCAAATTTGTAAGCCTGCCTTTGAACAGTAAAGTCTAGCAACTTTGGGTAAAAGCAAACCAATGGCAGGATCAATCCTAGTCAAGAAATGTTTTATGATGACTGTTTGGTCTTTCCAACAAAGAAAACCATAAATTCAATGTAAAATGAGTATTAGAGCTTAAATTCAAAAGCCCTTGGTATGTGGAATGCTGGGTCTAAGTTGTTATTAGGGGCTATGGAGTATATTATGACTCAGTCACCCTTTGAACAGCAGACGTGAACCTTGTCTATCTTTCAGCATCCTTAGGCTCTCTGACATACTTGAGCCGGTGGTGACAGTAACCACGTCAACTCACTGTGTTAGGAGCTTTCATCTCTTTCTCTGACCTCCAAGTTTCCTGGCATGATGCCTCTTTTTCCAAATATTAGCCCTTCCTGATAACGTACCCAAAGTATATGATGAAGTTTGGGCTCCCTTGCCTCTCTAAGGAACTCCTGTTTGCACTTCTTCCAAGAAAGACTTGTTTATTCTTTTGGCAGTCTGTGGAATAGTCAGCACTCTTCACCAAAGTCACAATTCAAAGCCATTGATTCTTCTTCTGTCATCCTTAACTCTATTTTGAGTTTTGACATAAATTCAGATGTCTTTTTAGTTCTTTATGACCATAATACTTGCCCTTGGCTATACAGAGACAAATTTGGGACAGACTCAGAAAGAGACAGTTTGCCCTCAGGCTTATGCAGAAAACTGTGGACCTTGCTGTATGTAGTCTTAATGATTTACCAAATATAGCCACAGGTTATCAAACTGAAGCTGAAAAATCCTTGTGACAATGACTCAGGGCGGCATGTTCTTGAGTCAAATCCTGACTAACAGGTAAAAAAAAAGTCTCAACACCAATCTTTAGCTATATTATGCAAAACTTTTATTTTTTTCAGCTGTTGCTAAAAAGCTTTATTGTTTCATTTGGTCCAAGGCTTGAGCAAAGGGCTTCTGAGTGGATTAAGATTCTACATCAGGGTGGGAAAGAGAAGCTTGCTGCTGATGGCAGGGAGGCACAGAGGTCCCGTCTGCAGGTCCCTGCAAGCCCCTGGTCATGCTTGAGGGTGAGACGCTCAAAGACATGCTGGCCCAGCCCAGCCTGGGAGCCTCCCAGTCTTCTAATGTTGGTCAGATGGTCACCCATCTTCTTCAGCAGTTTCACTTCCTCATCCAGGAGGTGGTTCTCCAGAAAGTCACAGAGATGGGGGTCGGTGTGGGCAGAACCCACGGTGTGCAGATCCAGAAGGACCTGGTTTAGGGTCTTCTCCAAGGCCAGCACAGCTTGCATGGCATCCAGGGTTTAACCCCACTCATCCTGGGATGGCTACTGGATATCTTGAAAGAGGACACGGCCACCACGCTGGTTTTGCAGCTTCAAGAGACGCTCGGTACCCTTGTGCTTCTCCTTCACCAAGTTGGAGAAGTTCCAAGGCCACATCATCGTGGTCAAAATAAAAACTCAGCGAGAGGTAGGTGTAAGAGGCTCACATGTATAGGTTAACCAGACAGTTGACACCAGCCTCTGCTTAGATGGAATAATTTTGACATATCTGAGAGCTCATAGTTGGTTGAGGTCTTGGGGCTAACAAGAAAACGGTGTGAGCTGGTGCCAAAAATAGGAAATGATTAAGATGGTCCTAAGTTTATACGAGGAGATGAAGTTGGAGGGTAGCCAGAGGCTGAAGGTGGGGAGTCGCTGGGTCTGTTTCGTCCAAACACTGTTGAAGCAAGAGACAGATCCACGGGACCTCTAGGGAACTCTATCAGAACTTATTAAAATTAAAACTTGAGTCAATAATACAAGTATATGAGAGCTTAAAAATGAGTTGCATGGGATGTGTGCAAATAGAGCAACTTGACACTCCCTTTTAAATTCTTAACTTAGAATCCATGGTGAACTGTAAAGCTACTCTTTCTAAAAGCAGTTCTTCCGTTACTGACCTAACTTTGATGGAGGTCTGAGGTGCACGATTTGACAGCTTGTGCTCAAATGGTATTGCACATTTGGGTGGGGTAGTCTGTAGGCAGTTGCATTGCTAACCCAAAGGCCTTGTTTTTTTTCTGGTGAGATAAAGCTGGACAATCTCCAGTGCAATCTACTTCCTGGAAAGTCCAATAGAAGGGCAGCTCTAAGTTGGTTGATGGACAAAATTGTAGGTAAATGTTTATAATGGATACCCAGAAACACTCACACTTGAGGAAGCAATTTTACTAATGTTGTTGTTGCTGTTATGGGCCTTCGAGTCCATTATAACACATAGCCACTGTATGAACAATGGCTCTGAACTTGCCCTATCCTAGGGCAACCTCACCATCTTTAACACATCTACTCCCATCACCACAGTCACTGAGCCAATTCATCTCATCCAGGTTTTTTCTGCATTGACCCTCCACCCTTCTTTTTTTTTTAAAAAAAAAAAAAATTATTTATTTATTTATTTTTTACAGAGGTTTTGGATCTCCATTCATTCATTGCCTCAATTTTCTTCCTGTCCACCCCTCCCCACCAGCTCGCTTCCCCCTCTGAAGAGAGAAAAAAAAAAAAGAAAGAAAAAAAATTCCTTTGTTAGTATACAATTCTCACGTCCCTTCCCCCCACCCCCACCCCGAGTACACTTCTCTATGCAACCTTAATTCTGGATTCCTGTGCTAACCATAATACTCAATCATATATCACTTCTAATCTGTTCTTTCCCTCATCTGTTTCAATACAATATACATAATTTATCCAGTTTTTTCTGTCATACCCCCACCCTGATGTCAGACCCATTCTACAACAGTGGCACCATGCAGTATTTGTCCCTTTGTGACTGAAATATTTCACTCAGCATAATGTCCTCCAGGGTCACCCACTTTGAATAATATTGCATGAGTTCCTTGTTTTTCAATGCTGCATAGTATTCCATTGTGTGGATATACCACAGCTTCTCTATCCATTCATTTGTTGATGGGCCCTTAGGCTGCTTCCAACTCTTTGCTATTGTAAACAAAGCTGCAATAAAAATGGGTGTGCATATATCTGCTTAGATGGCAGACATGCCCAGTAATGGGATTGCTGGGTCAAATGGTATCTCTATTTGCAATTTTTTGAGAAAGCGCCACACCACCTTCCATAATGGTTGCACCATCTTACATTCCCACCAACTGTGAATAAGAGTTCCAGTTTCTCCACATCCTCGGCAGCATTTGTTGCTTGCTGTTCTGTTATATTTTGCTATTCTTACTGGGGTGAGATGATATCTCATCGTTGTTTTGTCCCTCCACCCTTCTATTTTGTCCTTCTCTGAGGACTGGTCTCGCCTGACCACATGCCCAAAGAATCTGGGCCAGAGTTTAAAAATCCTCGTCTACAAGGAGCAACTGGTTTCATCCTCTCCAGGGCAGACCTGTTTGTTCTCTTGGTATTGCATGATATATTCAGTACTTTCCTCCAGCTCCACAGCTCAAAGTCTTCTATTCTGATGCCATTCTTCGTCATTGACTGTCTCTTAGATACATACCAAACAATTAAGAACACCATGGCCTGGATCAGGAACACCTTAGCCTCTGGACTGACATCATTGCTTGTTAGCATATTGGAGAGGTTGTTGGCAGCAAATTTCCCCAGTGTACTTTGTCTTTTGATTTTCTAACTGTTGGTTGCAAAGGTGTTGATTGTGGATCTGAGCAAAAAAAAAATCTTTCACAATTTCAATCTTTTCTCCAGCTATCACGATGCTGTCCACTGGCCTGGTGGTTAAGATTTTTGTTTTCTTGATATTAAAATATAATCCATACTGAATGTTACAATCCTTGTCCTGATACCATCCTAAAACCACCTTGTATCAAATTAAATGGCATGTCAAAACAACTATGAGATATCATCTCACCCCAGTAATGATAGCAAAGTTCAACAGAGCAGTAAACAATAAATTCTGGCAAGATTGTGGAGAAATCAAAATCCTTATTCACTGTTGGTGAGAGTGTAAAATGGTGCAACCACTCTGGAAGGCAGTATGGCACTTTCTCAAAAAGTTGGAAATAGAAATACTATTTGACCCAGCAATTGCACTACTGAGAATACAGTCTAAAGAAACCATAACTGCCACCCAAGCAGATATATGCACACCCATTTTTATTGCTGCATACTGTTGTTCACAATAGCAAAGAGATGAAAACAACCCAAGTGACCATAAGCAAATGAATGGATAGAGAAGTTTGGTATATTCACACAATGGAACACTACACAGCACTGAAAAAAGGAACTCATAAAATATTATACAAAATGGATGAAGGACTTTATGCTGAGTGAAATTTCTCAGCCACAAAAGGACAAATGATTCATAATGCCACTGTTATGAAACAGGACTGACATGGGTGTTGGGGGAAAAAAAGAGGGGGGGATAAATAATGAACACTGCATTTAAATAGATGAGAGGAAAAAAACTGTCTAAAGAAAGTATATGATTAGTTATTTGAAAATACTCCAGAATAAGAGGTGTATAGCAAAGTGGACTGGATTTTCATTAAAATACCAATAAAAATAATAACAAAAAGGGACATTATTCCACAACCTACATTGTGTAAATTACTATGGTTTTGAAGGATATTCTCTGTACTGAGGGGAAAAACAAAGAAGCAAAGGAGCCAAACTAAAACATAACAAAAATGCACTACAAACAGAATAGATAAAATTGTTCCATTCCTCAGGAATGTCTATTATTAGTTAATTAAGGTGGACAATAACTAAGGATGACAGAAGAAGAATCCATGCCTTTGAGTTGTGGTGTTAGAGTATTGAACAGATCATGGACTGCCAAGAAAACAAGCATGTCTGTCCAGGAGAAGGTGAAATCAGTTTGCTCCTTGGAGGCAAGGATTTTGTAACTCCATTTCTTATAAATTAGACCTGTTGCCAGGAGGGAGGGACTAGTCCATGGAGAAGGACATCATGCTTGGAAGGGTGGAGGAGCAGCACAGAAGGGGAAAATCTCAGATGACATATACACAGTGACTGGAGTAATGGGGTCAGGTGTATCAGAGACAGTGAGATTGGCTCAAGATTGGGCAAAGTTCAGAGATATTGTTAATAGAGTTGCTATGAGTTGTAGTCAATTCAACAACACATAATAAAAACAAGGTGACTGAGCTGATTGTTTAGTGACATTTCCAAGATAATTTTTGTAAAAAAAAATGTTTTCCATTTCTCTTACATCAAAATCAGACTATGGCTTAGGAAAAATAAGACACTTGTTTCCTTATCAAGCAATCCCACTGATTTTAAGTGAATTCCAGAGTTCCAAGACAGTCAGTTCGAAATACTTTTTTCCCCAGTACAATTGTTGTTGAAGGAGGAGCAGGTCCCTATATATAGATTTTTTTTTGGTCATCATTCTTGAGATGTCACTTCCTACAGTTGGGTTTAATATGATTATTTTTATAGCTATCTTAAAAAATTTATGGACCATCTTAACATGAAACTAATCTGGTTATTAAAAAATTAAAATAACTCATCCATGTTTGCTGTTGTTGTTGATTGCCATCAAGCCGAGCACAACTCATAGTGACCCTATGGGCGAAAGGCCTGAAGCCCTTCCACAACCATCACCACTTATCAAAGTTCACAGAGTTTCCAGAGGTATGCTATTTAGGAATTGGATGTCACTCCTGTTTAAACTTGCTAACATTCTAAAGAAATGTGTTCTAAAGGGTGTTTTTTTGTTTGTTTACTCTTTATTATTTCCTTTTTTAAAGCAATGTATCTATTTAGAGCTATAAAATCTTTCCAAATATTAAAAACAGTATTTACTATATAGAAAACAGTATGGTGGTTCCTTAGAAAAACTAAAACTACCAGATGACCTAGCACTACAGTTCCTAGTGCATATACAAAAGACTGGAAAGCAGAGAATCAAGAAACTTGTACTCTAGTGCTCATTTCAGCACTATTGGCAATGGTCAAAAAGTGGAAATAACCTAACTATCCATCAACAAGTGCATGGATAAACAAAATGTAATACCTATATACAATGGATTACTGCTTAGCCAGTGGGAGAAACGAAGTCTTGATTGATGCATGCTACAAGAATGAATGGAGCCTGAATACAATATGCTGAGTGAAATAAGTCAATCACAAACAGAACAGAACAAATATTGTATGAGTTTACTTTTATAAAGAGACAAGGCAAACATATATGAAACAAAGTTTTCTATAATCAGTAAGTAGTGGAGGAAAAAGAGATTAATCATGATGGAAAAATCATTAAGTGTAAGGTTGCACAGTTAACGATTGTAGTTGCTGTCAATAAATTGTAGATCTATAAAAAAGGGGGCATGTACCTTAAACCAGTCTTGTAATATCACTCACGCATCATCCTCCCATCCTTACCAAATTTCCATTTCTAGTTATTTTATCTGTAACCTCCAATGGTCTCTTGGCCAATTATGATTACAGTTCTTGATGCAACTGTACAGAAATGGATTTTTTTCTTAATTATTTGGTAGTCATTTTCACCCTGTAAATCTGTACATCTGCGGGCTTCAAACCATGACTGGACTTTCAAGAAATCTCTTCATTTAGCTTTTCTAGAGTGAGTTTTTACTCTAGGACAAGTTAAATTTAATTATTTAGAGAAATAATAAATAACATGTAAGTCATTTTCTCTTTTAAAACCAGCTTTAACTTAAAGGACACATTTTGCACTTATTAACACCGAGTTCAAACTAACTCATTGCTGACTTCACAGCAGGCTTTTCAGACACTGTAAATTGCACGGGAGAAGATAATCCATCTTTTTCTTTCAGAGCACCCAGTAGATTCAAACTGCACAACTCCCTGTGAACTCCACCATCAGAGCTGCCTTAAAGGTGAGTTGACTTGGAGAAAAGGGTGTGGAAGCTGATGCAATGCATGGAAGAAAAGTACACTTAAACAGACCTAATCTAAAGTGTGTAATCGATCAAGAACAAAACAAAACATTAGGTCAAATTCTTATAAGTGAGTAACATGGTGAGCTCTGGTGGCCTAGTGGCAAGAAGCTGCACTTCAATCCCAGAGGTGAGGAGTTCAAATCCACCAGATGCTCTGCTGGAGGAGGGACAATCTCCTCCTTTACCACTCAGATCCGATTTGATGGTACACACACAAAAATAATAAATTTTTTCTTAAAAAAAGAATAATGTGCCATATCTCCATCTATATCTATCTATCTGCCTTATACTTTTTTAGCTGCTTTTGAGTTGCCTGTGGCTCATGGCAGCCTTGTGTATGATGTAAAAAAATGCTCAGCCCACACATGGCTTCTTCAAAGTGTAATACTCAAAACTCAGACTCATGACTTTTGAGTCAGATTTGACTAATAGCCGATTCTCCACTCCCTGAGGCTGTAAATCGCTCAAGAGGAGACTGTCTACCTTCCTCCAAGGAAGCTGCTCCTGGATTCAGTCTACCTGAGAGGTTCCAACTTTGAATCAGCAGTGCATATCCCCAATGGGCGATGCCACCAAAGCACCCTATAATAATTAAAGCCTAGATAATTAGTATTGTCTGAGACATTTCATAACTTAAAAAAAATTCTCATTTTTTGGTTGGTTTTAATAATTTTATTTTACACTGATGTACATAAAAATTTCATAAAATTCGTATACATTGTTTTTCACACTGGCTCTTTCCCCTTTCTGTCTTAATGCACATTTTTTTCTGCTTTTAAAGTTAGGTTATTGTGTCATCTGTGTAATATAGTTTGTTGAATCTTCTTCCAATCTTGAAGTCATATTCTTTTACATATAGTACAGTTTCTCAGACTATTTTCTTTTTTATCAGAA
>NW_006399784.1:14601680-14621747 GCF_000299155.1 Elephantulus edwardii
TTGGGTCACCTTTCTTTGGGATAGGAACAAATATAGATCTCTTCCAGTCAGTTGGCCCAGTGGTTGTTCTCCAGATTTCTTGTACCTAATCATATATCCCTTTTAAACAGTTCTCTTCCTCATCTGTTTCAGTGCAGTATACATAATTTATCCAATCCTTCTCAGTCTCCCCCCCAACTCCAATGTCAGTCTATTTTACAACAGTGGCACTATGCAGTATTTGTCGTTTTGTGACTGAGATATTTCATTCAGCATAATGTCCTCCAAGGTCACCCATTTTGTGTAATATTTCATGACTTCCTTGTTTTTCAATGCAGCATAGTATTCCATTGTGTGAATATACCACAGCTTTTCTATCCATTCATTTGTTGATGAGCACTTAGGTTGTTTCCAACTCTTTGCTATTGTGAACAAAGCCGCAATAAACATGGGTGTGCTTATATCTGCTTGGGTGGCGGTTATGGTTTCTTTGGAGTATATTGCCAGTAATGGAATTGTTGGATCAAATAGTATTTCTACTTGCAATATTTTGACAAAGTGTCACAAAGCCTTCCACAGGGGTTGAACCATTTTACACTCCCACCAAAAGCTTCTCCACAACTTTGCCAGCATTTGTTGTTTGCCGTACTCTCTGGAAACTATCATTGTCTCAAGATGTTGCCAAACTTTTCTCCTTCCTTCCATGATTGATTAAATGAAGGTTCACATCAGGGAAGTGTTCCTTGATTTACAATATAGCTGTTTTCGTTATGTGCTGTTCAGTCACCTTCAACTCATAGTGACCCTATGTACAGCACCTCTGAACTCTGCACTGTCCTGACCCAGGCTCACTAACATCGACACACCTACCCCAATTTTCCCAGTCACTATCAATCCATCACATCTGGAGTCTTCCTCTCCTGCACTGACTGTCCCTCCATCCTTCAGAGCATGATGTCTTTCTCCAAAGACCGGTCCCTCCTGGCTACATGCCCGAAGTATGTGAGACAGAGCTTCAAAATTCTAGCCTCTGAGGAAAAACTTGGTTTTACCTTCTCCAAAACGGACTTATTTGTTTTCTTGGTGGTTCATGGTATGTTCAAGACTATGCTCCAGTACCACAATTCCAAGCCGTTGATTCTTTTGTCCTCCTTAGTCATTGTCTAGCTCTCTGATGCATAACAAGTAATTGCGAAGACCATGGTCTGGATCAAGCACACCTTAGTCTCTAGACTGACATTGTTGCTTCTCAGTACTCTGGAGAGGTCCTTCACAGCAGGTTTACCTGATGCAATTTGTCTTTTGATTTCCTGACTGCTGGTACCAACAATGTTGTTTGTGGAGTCGATGAAGCTGTAACTGTTAACAATGTCAATCTCTTCTCTATCTATCATGGTGCTGCCAATTGACCCAGTGGTGAATCTTTGTCTTCTTGATGTTGAGCTTCAATCAATATTGTAAACTAAAATAGTAGCACTTGCAAATTTCTTCATAGTGTGAACACTTCATCATGACTGATTTAAAACTAGCAGTTTAATTTCACTGAATGAAGAGTTGGAACAAAGTATGCAAAATGTGCTTCAGGGGCAGGTTCTAGAGGACTCTGCTCCACGGTCTGTTCTCTTTACTGAATTTGGTCAGTTAGGCACATTGCAGATTCCAGCGATTTCCTATTTGAAAATGCAGATTCTTAGTTTTAATCTTCACTCACTTGATATGTTTGACAATGTTGGTTTTTCTCTTCTACTCTAGTCTCTTCCTTTGCTTCTCTTTCTGTTAACATAACAGGTAATTACTCTTCCTACTCGTTGTGTAATCTTGGTTCAGCCTGTTGGTATTTCCCAGTAACCCCTCTCATCTGCATTCACTCCGCACTAGCTCTGCCTCACCTCCACTTCTGCATATTGCAGGCACCTCAGACTCAGTGAGTCCAAGACCTATTGTGTTTTCATTCTTCCTTTTGCCTTTTCTGGCAGAAATATATTTTACATACTATTTTTTCAATTGCTGTTGTTATATGGGGTCGAGTTGCCTGCGACTCGTAGCGATCATATGAACAACAGCCCTAAAACCTGCTCTATCCCTTGCTAATCTTACTGTCTCTGATATGCCTTTACCGTTACCCCAGTCACTGAATCAGTCCATCTCGTTGAGGATCTTCCTCTCCTGCACCGTCCCTCCACCCTCCCAAACATGACGTCCTTCTCCAAGGACTGATCCCTCTTTGCACCATGTCCAAAGTATGTCAGATGAAGCTTCAGAATCCTTGCCTCCAAGGAGTAGCCTGGTTTAACCCTCTCCAGGATGAACTTAAAATAATTTATTCTTTAAAAATTTTAACAGTTACAGTCTTTTTTTAAAATTATTTATTATTATTTTTTTTACAGAGGTTTTGGATTTCCATTCATTCATTGCCGCAATTTTCTCCCTGACCACCCCTCCCCACCAGCTCGCTTCCCCCTCCGAAGAGAGAGAAAAGAAAAAAAAATTCCTTCATTAGTATACAATTCCCACATCTTAACTGAAGTCCATAACACCTCTCCTCGATGATATTTTTCGTCAAACCTCATAGATGCCTCAGCCTTCAACTTATCATTCAATGAATTGTCACAACAACAATTCTTTATCAGTTTTCTTCATGTTATGTACTGTTGAGTCTGAACTGACTCATACATGATTCTCCAGTGGCTTTTTAGAGACAGTAAATCACATGGAAAGAGATTGTCTATCTTTTTTCTACAAGGCAGCTGGTGGTTTCAAACCCTGTGCCTTTGAGTTGGCAACACAATTCTTTAATATTAAGTCCCCAGAGTCACTGTCTAGATGTGCTATTTGTTAGATGTTATGGTTAACTTTTGTTTTTTTTAAATAAGATTTTGCTTTTCAAGGATAAAATATTAAGATCACTCTAAATAGTGTATTATCTACCTAGTCCATTTCCTAGAGTGTCACACCCTCACCAAAGTTAGCTGTTAACCCTTGATGAGCTTTACTTGTCTGCACTTCCTGCGGTGTGTAACAAACTCAGAAATGAACAGAATTTTATAAATATTGCATACATCCTTCCTTATCTTGACTATTTCAAACTTGAGTTTAAAAACACCTCTATGTATAGAAAAAGAAAATATAAATTTTGAAAGATTTTCCCATTCTGCTGTATTACTTCACTAAATTTAGTGGCTTTAAACAACACATTTAACCCTAAAGAAACCAGAACTGCCACACAAGCAGATATAAGCACACCCATGTTTTGGCTGCATTGTTCACAATAGCAAAGAGTTGGAAACAACCCAAGCGCCCACTAACAAACACATGGCTAGAGAAGTTGTGGTATATTCACCCAATGGAATATTATGCAGCTCTGAAAGAGATTTCTGATGAAATATTATCTAAAATGGGTGACCATGGAGAACATTATGCTAAGTGCAATATCTCAGTCACAAAAAGGCAAATACTGCATAATGCTACTCTTATAAAACAAGACTGACATGGAGGTGGGGGGGAAACTAATAAAAGAGGGGATAAATAATGTACACGGCATTGAAACATAAGAGGGATAGAACTGTATAAAAGGAATAGATGATTAGGTATTATTGACATGACAAGAGTCCAGAATAAGAGCTGCATAGTAAAGTCAACTTGGGGAAGGGACTGTATAACAGTGAAAGAATTTATTTTTTTCTAAAGAAAAAAGCAAACTGGGGCTGGTGGTAGGGGGTAGAGAGGAAAACGGGCAACAATGAATGAATGGTATCCAAGTTTTCTTTAAACTTTCATTAAAATATTAATTTTAAAAAATCCATTTCTTTTCCTACAGTTTGGGGGCATCAGAAGTCTCAAATAGATAAGTGATTTCTGAAGATTCTATGGTGGAATCCATTTCTATGTTCTTTTTCTTTTCAGTCTTTACAGACTGCCCACATAACTTGGCTCCTGACCCCACATTGTACAAACCTTTCCTACCATTCTTATAACTCCTTCTTTCTGACTTTGCACCTGTTACCTCTTTTAATGAAGTTTATTATTGCACGGGGCCACAGGATGATTCAGGGTAACCTCTGCTCTTTATAATCCATAATAACCTGAAAATTCCCTTTGACCTATTCAGTTTCCAAGGCTTAGAATGTGGACAATTACTGGTGCTGTTATTCTGCCTACAACCAGAATTGTGGTGTACATTGTCACTCACTTCTGAGTTGAATTTTTAATTCTATTTCCAAAAGTAGAATGCTTTCCACTGTTATCCCAAAGGCCACACTTCTCTGGTTATTAAAATCCACCAGTGGCTCTTTGGAAAAAGATGGACAATTTCATACCATGAAATTTACAACCTTGAAAACTCAATAGAATATCAGCTATGAGCTGTTTCTGACTTGAAGGCAATGAATTTTTTGTTTTTATCACCAAAGGGACAAAATCGGGGGAGGGGGGAGATAATTATCTGTGTCTATGTTTTCTTACAATTGTTCCTCCTCCTTCATGTTTCCAAATTTGAGGGCTCAGCCTTAGTTGCCATAGCTATTTAGTCTACTCTAAGTGTGCTCTACAGTAAGTACATAGGGTTTTCGAAGGTCTGTTATATTTTGGAAGTGGATGGTCGATCCTTTTTTCTAGTCTGTCTTAATTTGGATGCTTAGTTTTATAACAATATCTAACAGACAAACATTTTACCGAGCAGATGAAAGACACACTTCCCTTATATATACAATACATAATAACCAATACATTCACTGTTCTCCCCTCCAACCCAAGCATGTGTCTTGTCTCTTCCCCAACATGTTTCCTTATCAGTAAAATGTGAACACAAAGAATATCAGTTACAAAGAGTTGTTGTAAGAACTAAAATAAATTGTTGTTGTTGTTGTTATGTGCCATCAAGTTGCCTGTGACCCAAAGTGACCCTATGTACAACAGCTCTGAAGCCTTCCCTGTCCTGAGCCAGTCTCACTGAATCCAACACACAAACCCACATTGCCCCAATTGTTATGTCAATCCATCTCACCTGGGGTTGTCTTCTCCTGCACTGTCCATCCACTCTTCTAAGCATGATGTCCTTCTTCAAGGACTGGACTTTCCTGGCCATGTGCACAAAGTATGTGAGACGGAGTTTCAAAATTCTAGCCTCCAAGGAAAACTTGGTTTTACCCTCTCCAAGACAAACCTATTTGGTTTCTTGGAAATCCATGGTATGTTTAAGACTGTCATCCAGCTCCAGCACCACAACTCAAAGGCATCGATTTTTCTTCTGTCCTCCTTAGTCATTGTCCAGCTCTCTGATGCATAGTAATTGTGAAGAGAATGTATTAGGCGCACCTTTGTCTCTAGGCTGACATTGTTGTTTCTCAGTACTTTGGAGAGGTCCCTGACAGCACATTTTTCCCAATGCAATTCATGTTTTTATTTCCTGACTCTTGGTTTTAAGGGTGTTGATTATGGAGCTGAGCAAGCTGTAATTGCTAACAACCTCAATCTCTTCTCCATCTATCATGGTGCTTCCAATTGGTCTACTGGTGAGAATCTTTGTCTTCTTGATATTGAGCTTCAATCCATATTGAAGACTACAGTCCTTGGCCTTCTGCAGTAAGCACCTCAGGTCCTCCTCAGTTCCAGCAAGCAAAGTTGTGCCATCTGCTTAACATAGGTTGTTGAAATAATAAACAATAATTATAAAGAGTTATACCAGACATAGCACAATCAGCAGCATTTAGTTAGTGTCCACCTAGGTTATGTATCTGTACAGAACCGTATTTGCAAGCAATGTTGAAGTGAGAACATTGTTGCTAGTGTCCATGCATCATCCCTGACTCAAGGTAATTCATATGGAACTGCTCCATGGAATTTTCTTGTCTGCAATACTAAATCATCAAGACTTTTTTTACACATATCAGAGTGGGTAGGAACAGCAAACCTTTTGGTTAGCAGGAAATGATAAAGTACACACAACATACAGGTTCCTTCTGAGGCCATTAATATGCTATAAAAAGAAATGAATGACAGTCTGATTTAGAATGTGGAGGCATGTCTCTTTTGCTGAACAATGATGCCTTTATCTCAACATAATAAAAACATAAAAACAAACAGAGTGGCAATTTTCACTCACTGAAGAAGCTGGTGAGCACATTAACCATGTGGTAGACAGCAACTGGCTTTCTTCAATTTTCTAAGGCTACTTTTCTATAATCTCTGTATTGTTCTCATTCTTCCAATTATCCCTCAAATTGGTAAATGAACTTGTCTCATTAAGATCTTTAGTTTCACTTTTCTAAAAGGGACATTCAATGCTCAATGTAAAAGTGGGTATAGTCTTTATTGGCACCCATGGGTGTGTGTGTGTGTGTGTGTGTGTGTGTGTGTGTTCACTTCCCACGGTGCTAATCAGGTACTTTCTTTATTCATTTTTGTCTGGGAGGGCAAGGACTTCCATATCTTTCTAATCCTTACCTATATTCTAATTTGAACTTCTAGTACAGTAAAAGAACCAACTTTCCTATTGAGATGAAGGCAGGGAAATTGTATTTTTTTCCCTCTGTAAATAGATCTTCTCACTCCACTCCTGATTCTTGAGGCAGCATGGCCTGAGCACCACCAGAATTCTCGTGAGCGCATTGGCTAGAGTAGTTAAGTGGAGGCAGGATGTGCGATCACCTAAACGCACTGTGAAGTGGAAACCATATCCATGTGCTATTTTCTCCAACTGAAAAGGGAACCAACTCTTCCTCCTAAGCTCATGTAACAGCTCAAATCTGTCCTCTGTGGAAACATTCTAGACCTTTCAGGAAGAATTTTTCCTTTTATGAAAACTTTTCTTTTGTACTTCTTTTTGTAAATCAGAATGTATTGCCACTATGTGTCTACTCACCCCTCCAGGCACTACAAGATTCCCAGGCACAGACCCAGTTTAATTTACCTTTTATTTCTCAAAATCTGATCCAGAATATATGCATGATATGTGTATTTTGAAGGAATACATAAATGAATGAATAAAATTAAAGAATAAAAAAAGCATTAAACTCAAAGGATGTACTCTGCTAGGCAAAACACTCTTATCAAATTTGCACTAGAAAAGAAGACAAACAACAAAGAGAAAACATTACATAAATACTGAAAATTTGTGGTTGTAGTATTTTTTGTTATTTTAAAGTGTGAGAATATTTTCTAATCTAAGAATTTTTTTTTCAGTTTAAAATTATATGTGTTTATTCATTCTTTCATTAGTCCAATAATTCTATTAGGGAACTCTGATGTCCTAGTGATTAACAGTTAACTCAAAAGCATGAAGCTTGAATCTACCAGCTGCTTTGTGGGAAAATGATTAAAAAAATCTCCTCCCATGTAGGATTTAAAGCCACCCTCTAGGGAGTCAGCTATGAGTCAATTCCAACTAGACAGCACACAGCAACAACAACATATTTATTGCCAATTCATGTCCTTACATGCTAATAAAACTTTTCGCATTTTAAGTCCACCCAGAAATTTCTTGGGAAGAATGATTTGGTGATATAATTCTAAAACATCAACCACTGGAACGTTCTGAAACATATAGGGTTGTCTTGAGTTGAAGTAAAGTTGAAGCCAAGTATTAAATAAAAATGAATGTTACATCAAAATAGTCTTCTGAAACTTACATAGCAGTTTAGGTTATGAAATAAAGTCCACCTTGAGCATTCTTAACAGAATGCTTTTCAACATGTATGCAGAGCAGATTATCCGAGAGGCTGGGCTCTATGAGGAGAATTGTGGCATCAGGATTGGTGGAAGATCTATTAACAATCTGCGTTATGCAGATAACACAACCTTGCTCGCTGAAACTGAGGAGGACCTCATGCACTTACTGCAGAGGGTCAAGGACTGCTGCCTTCAATATGGATTGAGGCTCAATGTCAAGAAGACAAAAATTCTCACCACTGGACCAATTGGTAGCATCAGGATGGATGGTGAAGAGATTGAGATTGTTCACAGCTTCAGTTTGCTTGGCTCCACGGTTAACACTCTTGGCACCAGTAGCCAGGAAATAAAAAAACATATTGCGATGGGAAAGTCTGCTGTTAAGGACCTCTCTAAAGTACTCAGGAGCAACAGTGTCTCTCTGGAGACTAAAGTGCGCCTGATGCAGGCCATGGTGTTTGCAATCGCTTGTTATGCATCATAGAGTTGGACAATGACTAGGGAGGACAGAAGGAGAGTGGATGCTTTTGAGCTGTGGTGCTTGAGAAGGGGACTGAATGTACCATGGACTGCCAGGAAAACAAACAGATTCATCTTGGAGAGGATTAAACCAAGCTACTCCTTGGAGGCAAGGATTCTGGGGCTTCGTCTGACATACTTTGGACATGTTGCCAGGAGGGACGGGTCCTTGGAGAGGGACATCATGCTTGGGAGGGTGGAGGGACAGCGCAGGAGGGGAAGACCCTCTATGAGATGGATTGATTCGGTGACTGGGGTAATCAGGATGGGTGTGTCAGAGGCGGTGCGGTTGGCACAGGACAGAGCAGGGTTTAGGGCTGTTGTGCATAGGGTCGCAATGAGTCGCAAACGACTCGACGGCACATAACAACTAACAACAACAACCTTGAGCATTAGGTTTTTATAAAATCTATATAGAGTGAATTTGACAACAGCATCTTGGAAGATTAGACAGGAACTTGGTATGGGGGAAGTGGGGGTGCAGTGGTCTTGTGTTTAGATAGAGGAGCAATTCAGAAAACCTTGGTGAGAATGGTTGTACAATTTGAAGAATGCAGTCAATGTTTTTGTTGTTGTCTGCTATCATGTCATAACCCACCCACAGCTGACCCTCCAGCCGGTTTTCAGAGGCAGTGAATTGCACACGAAGATTGCCCATCCTTTTCCTGTGGAGCAGCTGGTGCATTTGAACCCTGTGACTTTGGGATTGCAGTGCAGGTTCTTGAGTGCAATTAAGACACCAGAACATTGAAATTGGTTTCTGGTTTGCTGTGTACAGTCTTAAGAACAAAATAAGACATAACATATTATAATATTACACATTTTGTTTGTTGTTGTTTAATGCCGTCGAGTCGTAGACGACTCATAGCGACCCTATGAACGAACAGCCTGAGCACTGTTCCGACATAGAGTTTCCAGAAGCAAGCCATTTTGGAAGTGGATGCCTCTCCTGCTTCCAAATATTACACACAAAACTTTAAAAATTATACTATCAATTACGGTCTTAAATGATGTTATCACAAACAAATTTTACTGAAACTGTTTGAAAAAAATATAGATCTTGCTGTTTAATATAGGAGAATGTTATCACAATAACTTCAAGTCATTTGAAAAACTTAACCACTTTATGTTAATTGTCTTTGTTTGCTGAGGTTTTGGAAGACATACCTTGATATTTTGCACTAAATTGAAATGGCAGAATTTTAAAGTCTTTTTTCATTATTGGCTTCTGTGAATTTTACCTCTGTAAACCATTTCTGGCACATAACAATAACAACAACAAACCATTTCTAAATGAAGACTATATTAATCAAGTGCATAAGAAAAAAACCCAAACTCTAAAAAAGTAGAGCTTTTTAACATGATCAAATTAGTACTTTAACTATAAGGAAAATGTGTAAGGTTGCATCCTTACTGTAGGCACAGATAATGTGGTGAATGATATATGTTGCTTAAAAATGCACAGGACTTAAATACATTAATAGTAACTGAAAAAGGTAAAAATATTGTATATAGAGACTCACAAAAAAAAAATTCTTGAAAACATAAAAAATAAGCATATGGTGGCAAAACTGAGATTCCCAAAACAATAGTTTAACGGTGTAAGGTATGTAAAATTTCTAAAATTTCATTATATGTGAAATTATAGCTTTAAAAAATGAAATTTGAACTTTTTTTAGACATTACCCATTTTCAATAAATTGAATTATTATATTGGTCTCTTAATGTGATTTGTTATAAATACTTGACTAAAGATATAATAAAATTTAGATAATATTGAAAAAATACCAGGTTGTTTAAATACTAGCCAGAAAAATAATTCATACAATTCAATGACGATTTAGAAAAAAAAAAAAAAGATAAATTCAAGTCCCTTTGACTGCTTTTAAGGGTTGTTTGTATTAATGCACTGATTTTGATTTTTATTTATTGTGGCTGATTTTAGTAACTACCTACTAAACAGGCTGTGTTGTTTGTAGGTTATTTTGTTTGTTGACTGGTTTGCTCTTAGCCAGATTATCTATTAGGAAAAGAGAAAAATTTTTAAGTGAACAAAAAGATAAAAGAGGTTTTCAACTGTGTTGATCAAGGATGACATCTGTCCTGGGCCATTGTGTTTGAACTGCAGAAGAGCCTATCTAATATTTACTGGATGCATTTCCACACATTTCCCCAAATATTTCACTTGCATTGTTACATTAAAGCCTCATGGATATTAGCCTCATGACAACTCCTCAAGGTGGTTAGTAATATTAACTCCCATATTCTGATATAAGTACAGCTGCTACATCACAATCGTTAAAAGAGCTACTGGGTTAAAATTAAGTTTGATTCTCTGGGCCTGCAAAGATCCCATTTATTAACACTTTAACTCCAAGTCCGATAGCTTCATGCCCTAAAAGTGACCAAAACCATACATTCTTGGGCTCATTCCACATCTGCAAATAAAACTCTTCATTTCATTGACAAAGGTGAGGTTCTTGGAATGAGTGAGAACCGTCCTGCTTTCATTGCAACTGTCAAAACACAAGCTAAAGAGAGCACACATCCCTCTCCCAGGACCCAGAAGGATGATGTCACTTCCTTTATTAGGATGGTTACCCCAGCGACGCGTCTGGACATAAAACAATGGTGTTGGGTACCCGTGAGCCCCCAGCAGTGGAGAAGTCATTTCCTCTCCTAGACGCTGTTTCCTAGGCAACCGCTTCCCACCTCCGTTCTTAGTCCCGCCCCTTTCTCAGTTCCCTGCCGCGTCTGGCAGGTCCGCCTGGCGGAAGCTCAGGTGAGAGGCTCGGACCGTGCTGCTGGTCAGCGGTTCTGTCCTCAGGGCCTTGGGGAGCCTGTCACGGGAGTGGCGGAAGTGGGTGCGGTACGCCGGACTTGAGGTGTTGCTAAGGAGCGGGGCCGGAGACGCGCTTGAGGGTGTGCGGGCCTGGTGTGTGCTCGGGCGCGCGGGGACGCGGGCGGGGACGCGGACGTCACCTGGCCGGGCCGGGCTGGGGCGGGCGCGGTCGGCGGGACTGCGGATGGTCGGGTGGCCGCGGCGAGGCCCGGGCCTCTGCGGCGGGCTGCTGAAACGCTGGTGGCACCTCTGCGCACAGTCTTAGAGCAGACCCATGCGATGCTCTGTTATGTGTTACAAAGCTTTACACTTCTGCTAGCAGAAGAATAGCTTGGGGGAAAAAGTAAAGAATGTAATTTGATAATACGATATATAGGTCTAGGTATACAGATATATACACACAAATATGTGTACACACAAATATATACACAGATATATATCCACCTACAAATATATATATTGTTGTGTGCTGTCAAGTCATTTGCGACCCATAGGGACCCTTCCTTGTACAGCAGCTCTGAACCCTTCCCTGTCCTGAGCCAGTCTCACTAATTCTGACTTACACACGCATACACACACACACATATCTAGATATCTAGATATACACACACGTTACTGGGGTAATGGGAGTAGGTGTGTCAGAGACAAAAGTTGGCTCAGGATAGAGCAAGGTTCAGAGCTGTTGTACGTAGGGTCGCAATGAGTCACAGGGGATTTGATGGCACATAACAACAACAGACACATATATATTTACATACACACCCGGAGTACATACTTGCTTCCAAAAGAACTGCTTTCTACTTTTCAGGTAAAGTATTTTAAAGACTACCAGAAGGGTCGACAGTATAAACCATAACTAAGGAGCACAAGGAAAAATACTGCTTGTATGTAGCACTAATCCCAGTACTTTATCACCAGTACGTTAAAGTAAATAATAGCTGTTTTATAGGCATACTGCTGATTTTTTTTTCAGTTGTATTTTTCAAATGAAAAATAATCAGTTCTAGATCTATTGCCAACAAGGTGGTGTACTACTCTGTTAAATTTATTTACACATCCTTAAACTAGTTGCAGAACTCTTTTAGAATAACATTCACTTAGGTGAGCTCTCATTGCCTAGTGGCAAGAAGCTGCACTGCAATCTCAGAGGTGAGTGGTTCAAATCTACCAGATAGATGCTTTGCTGAAGAAGGAGGGACAATCTCCTTCTGTACCAGTCATATCTGAATTAACGGTACACACACACACACACACACACACAAGTAAAAATACAAATTAAAAAAAGAAAATAACTTTAATTTAGAATTTTTTTGAAACAAGCCCATTTTGAGATCTTGACATTTCTTTACAAGTGTGTTTTTTTTATTTTAAGTGAATATATTGCTTGTTATTTATATGAAATGCTTTTCTTTATTTGACTTTGGCAAAGGTAGCTTAGAATGGCCCAGTATAATTTCACAAGCATGTAAAGAATGACTCATTTGTCTTTTGTGTATTTCAGTTACCATCAAATGTTGAATTATTTGAACCATTTATTATAATTGTATATATGTAAAGAGTAAAACATAGGATTACACTATGTCTGATGAAGTTTTCAGTACCACCTTGGCCTATACAAAGAGTCCAAGAGCCACCAAAAGAACTTCTTTCCAGGTAAAATATTTTGAAGCACTCTTACTTCTCAGTGATTTTGCCATTTAATCACTGATAGGAGTTATGAACTGGAAATCATCCTAGTAATAATAGTGGAAATATAAAGCTAAAGTTTTACGTCTTACTGATTGCATGGTAAGATTTTGTAGATGAGGTGCTTGGGTTCCATTACTACAAATGTTCATGTATGTCTTTAACACTGGGTTAGATGTTATATACATATTAAAAAGTAGGAGACTACACTATAACATCCAAAATTTCTCTTTTGGAATTATTAATCACTGTTTTGAAATAACTTTCAATTTGCAGTATTATATCTTTTTTTGCAGTTTATAGAAAGAGAAACTCTTAAAGTGCCGGTGTCTTTCACAATGTATTTATAGTAAATTCTGTTTTAATTGAAGGCTGCTTATATTATAAGTCTCTGCTTCTAATTATGCCTGTATAACTAGTGATTATTTGATACAGTGTTTTACCTCCTACTTAATGATAAGCTTGACCAGGGTGGAGATCATACCTGTCATGTCCTACATTGATTTTGATGATTTGGGTCAAATAGGTTTTCAGGGAACATTTGTTTGATGAATTAACCCTAAGTTTTTGAAGGCAGTTACTAATTAATCATTATTTTTATGTTACATTAGTGTTCAGATAATGACTTCTGAATATGAAACCTCCAAATTTGGATGGGGCTTGATTTTGATTATCTCATTTCAGGATGAACTAATAAAAGCAATTACAGCTCGCTCAGCCAGACAACGGAGCTCTGAATACTCTGATGACTTTGAAAGTGATGAGATTGGTATGTGAGAATATGGAAAAGTAAACCACTTTTCCTCTTTTCCTTTATTACATTTGTTGTTGTTGTTGTTGTTGTTATGTGCCGTCTAGTCGCTTGCGACTCATAGCGACCCTATGTACAACAGCCCTAAACTCCGCTCTGTCCTGTGCCAATCACACTGTCTCTGACACTCCCATCCCAATTATCCCAGTCACTGAATCAATGCACCTCATAGAGGGCCTTCCTCTCCTGCACTGTCCCTCCACCCTCCCAAGCATGATGTCCTTCTCCAAGGACCGGTCTCTCCTCACAACATGTCCAAAGTATGTTAGACGGAGCCTCAGAATCTTTGCCTCCAAGGAGCCACCCGATTTAACTCTGGACAAATCTGTTTGTTTTCCTAGCAGTCCATGGTATTCTGAATGCTCTTCTCCAGCACCACAGCTCAAAGGCATCAATTCTCCTTCTATCCTCCTTGGCCACTGTCCAACTCTCTGATGCATAACAAGTGATTGCGAAGACCATAGCCTGTATCAGACACACCTTAGTCTCCAGAGAGACACCATTGCTCTTCAGTACTTTGGAGAGGTCCCTAACAGCAGACTTTCCCATGGCAATGGACTATCAAAAAATAAAAAAGGAAATCACTTAAACTAATACTGACAGCTTCAAAAGTTTACAGTTTCCATCTCTTTAACAGCAGAAAGTCACTCTCAATTTGTAAGGACTCCTTTGTCTCTCATTAGTTAATTTTAAGAGTGTGTGTGTATATGATAATAAAAATTAGATAATTATTAAGTTACTAGGAACCTTGGTGGTACAGTGGTTAAAGTGGTTAGCTACTAACCATAAGTTTGGTAGTTGGAGCCATCCAGTTGTTCTGTAAGAGGAAGATGTTACATTTAATTCCATAAAGATGTATAACCTTGGAAACCCTATAAAGTCGTTTTGAGTTAGAATTGTCTCGGCAGCAATGAGTTTAGTCTTAAGAGTCCTGGTACAATAATTTCCTCTGCTGCTAGTAGAAAAGTCAGCATTTGGAGCCCACAGTTGCTTGGAGAAAGATGTGGCACACTGCTTGTATAAAGATTTACAGCCTTGGAGATCTTCTCAAGCAATTCTAGTCTATCTTGTATGGTTGCTGTGAGTTGGAAGCTAAGCAGCAGCAGAGGATTTGATTTTTTTGGTTTTTTTTTTAAACAAGTTACTAATTAAAATTTTTCCTTATAGAAGGATGAGGAAATTTCCCTTGTGGACATGTTTAATTTATGTGCCTAAGCTATACAGCAAATGGAAATTATAAAATTTAATGTATAATTTAAGTGTCACATGGCTGATTGTTTGATAACACTTAGGTAAAAAAATTTTCCTGTAACCATCAAAATCCTTGATGTTATTTAGACCAGACAAGAACAACCAAACCCACTGCTGTCAAGTTGACTCAGCAACCCTGTAGAATGGAATAGATTTGCCTCATAGACTTTTCAAGGCTGTAAGTATTTATGGGAACATCATGATGGTGGATTAAAGACCGAATTTCAACAGCTTCATTTTACTTGGATCCACAATTAACACCCTTGGTACCAGCAGTCAGGGTATCATGAGACATATTGCAGTGGGAAAGTCTGCAGTTAGGGACCTCTTCAAATTATTGGGACGTAATAATGTCAATTTTAGGACTAAGGTAAGTCTAATTCAGGCCATGGTCTTTCCAATCAGTTGCTATGCATCTGAGAGTTGGACAATGAATAAGGATGTTGTTGTTTTTGTTGTTGCTATGAGCCATTGAGTTGCCTGCGACTCATAGCGACCCTATGTATAGCTCTCAAGCCTGGTCCTGAACCAGTCTTACTGACTCTGACACACCCCACAGCCCTAGTCACTGTATTGATCCATCACATCTGGGGTCTTTCCCTCCTGCACTGCCCCTCTTCCCTTCTGAGCATGATGTCCTTCGCCAATGATTGGTACCTCCTGGCCACACACCCAAAGTATGTAAGATTGAGCTTCAGAATCAAAGCCTCCAAAGAGAAACTTGGAAACTTTACAGACAGAACTATTTATTTTCTTGGTGTTCCATGGTATGTTCAAGACTCTTTTCCAGCATGCCTTTGAGCTGAGTTTGGAGAAGAGCACTCAACATCCCAGGGACTGCCAAAAGAATAAACAAATATGTCTTGCGGAGAGTGCGGCCACAGTGCTCTTCGGAGGCAAGGATGATAAGGCTTCACCTCACACACTTCACACATATTGCTAGCAGGGGCTGTTAGTGAGAAACCTGATGCTCAGAAAGATAGAGGATCAGTGAAGGAGAAGAGGACCCTCACCAGGTAGATTGACCCAGTGACTGCCACAGTGGGCTCTAGTGTGTCAGGAAGTGTGAGGACGGCACAGGATAGGTCTGGGTTCAGAACAGTTGTTCATGGGGTCAGTACGAATCACACTTGACTCAAAAGCACCTAACAGCAGCAACAACAGTAAAGATTTATGGAAGCAGATTGCCTCATCACCATCCCTTGGATAGTTAATTTTAACTGGAGACTTTTCATTAGCAGGCTAAAGCTTAGCCCACTGTGCCACCAGGCCTATGTTTAGGCACGAAATAGTTTTTAATATATTGATAACACTGAAATTTTTATTTCATTAATGCTATTAAAATTTTCCTAAGTCAGTTGTTTTCTAGAGCTATAAATCAATTTCTAAAATAGATTCGTACTTCTTCACCCTTGTCACTCATTGCTGGTCTTAAAGGCTGTCATTTGTTTTGGTTAAAGTAACTTTATCATTGTTGCTGTTGTTACCTGCAATCCATGTGGCTCCCGGTTCATGATGAATCCATGTTCTTTTATGCTTTTTAGTTTCCTTAGGTGAATTTTCTGATACTTCGGTGGATGAAAATTCAGTAAAGAAGAAGATGAATGATTTTCATTTATCAGATGATGAAGTAAAGAATTCTTCAAAAAGATCTTTTTTGAAAATCCAGAAATCAACCAGTGACATAATCAAAGATGAGCTAGTGTCTTCCATCAAAAATGATGAGGCTGAAGCTGATGGTTGTGAAGATACGGTTATAAATTCTCTACCTGAGCCTCAGAATCAAGATCAAGAAAATGAAACTGAAACAATGAAAGTGAAACCCAAACCCAGAACTCTTCCAATTAAAAGCATATCTTCAGGTAATTTGGTCCACGTAATAACTTTTATTATATTTCTGGAAAATGCATTTTAAGATAATGAGTCATACATTACCTTTACATGACCAAACTCAAACTCAGTGCTATCAAGTTGGTTCTAAACCTTTACTGGGTTTCCAAAGTGGTGTATCTTAATGGGAAGATACTGTGCTTTCTTCTACAGAGCCGCCTTTAGATTTGAACTGCCAGAGACACATGTGGCCTTTTGGCTAACAGTGCAGCATGCTTTCGACTATGCCACCAGAACACCTTTTCTTTTATATGATACCCACTACTACTGAGTTGAGTCTAACTTTAGAGTGACTCTTTCTCAGGTTTCCAGGCTATGACTGAGAGAAGGTCAAAGCATCTTTTAGTCGTCAGTGGTTATAGCTTCAGAAACACCTTTGCAGGGCCTTTGAGCTTCAGTTTTGCTTTCTGAGAACTGCAGTGGAATCCTGTTTCCATTGTGGAGTATAAAGTGGATTTGAAATGAAAGCTGCAGGGATATTGAAGTAAGTCTTTAAAAAAGTGATTCTTGTACCATCATTTTGCCAGAATTTTTTTGCATTTGTATTTGTGAAGGAAAAGAGTTTTATTACTAAAGGAAGGAATTCTCCATTTGGTGTTTCTGTTCCTTAAGAAAAGCAACTCTTGATAGCATGGTGTATTAAATATTGTACTGCTAACCAAAGGGTCAGTGGCTCAGATCCACCAGTTTCTCCACAGGAAAAAGACAGACAGTCTCCTCTAGTAAAGAGTAGTTGTTGTTGTTGTTATGTGCCATCAAGTTGACTTTGATTCATAGTGACCCTATGTACAATAATAGCTCAGAATCCTGCCCTAGCCTGAGCCAGTCTCACTGACTCTGACACACCTATCCCTATTGCCCCAGTTACAGCATTAGTCCATCTCATCCAGGGTCTTCCACTCCCACGTTGTTGCTCTACCCTTCCGAGCATGATGTCCTTCTCCTAGGACTAGTCCCTCCTGGCCATGTACTCAAATATTTGAGCGAGAGCTTTAAAATCATTGCCTTCAAGGAGAATCATGGTTTCACCCTCTCAAAGACGAGTTGTTTGTTCTTTGGACTGTTCATAGTATGTTCAGTACTCTTCTCCAGCATCACAATTCAAAGGCATCACTTCTTCACCTCAGAAACTCAGTGGAGGGTCACTGAGTCAGAATTTATTCTACTCAAATATTTTATTTATTTATAATGCCTTGTTGTTGTTATATGCTGTTGAGTCGCCTGCGACTCATAGCGACCCTATGTAGAACAGCCTTAAACCCTGCCCTATCCTGTGCCAATCTCACTGTCTCTGACACATTACTCCCATTACCCCAGTCACTGAATCAATCCATCTCATTGAGAGTCTTCCTCTCCTGCACTGTCCCTCCACCCTCCCAAGCATGACTTAACTCTCCAAGGACTGGTCCCTCCTTGAAACATGTCCAAAGTATTTCAGACGAAGCTTCAGAGTCTTTGCCTCCAAGGAGCAGCCTGGCTTCACCCTCTCCAGGATGAACTTGTTTGTTCTCCTAGCCATCCATGGTATATTCAATACTCTTCTCCAACACCACAGCTAAAGGCATCAATTCTCCTTCTGTCATCCCTAGTCATTGTCCAGCTTTCTAATGCATAGCAAATGATTGCAAAGACCATGCCTTAGAAAAAATAAGATTTGATTTTTTTTATTAATTTCAATGAACATTTATAGAGATTTTGGATTTCTGTTCATTCATTGTTGCACTTTCCTCCTCGCCCACCCCACCCCTACCCCCAGTTCACTCTTCTCTTTGAAAAGTAAAAAATAATTCCTTCATTGGTATACAATCTCACCCCGCACCCCACCATTCCCACCCTAAGTATACTCCACTCTGCAACCTTCATTCCGACTAAGATTTGATTTTGAGAGGAGCATCCTCTTATAATATGGAATTTCAGTAGTTCTCCCCATGGTTCTACTGGGTCAGTGGTAGAATTCTTGTCTTCCATGTAGAATCTTGAGTTCAGTACCTAGCCATAGTACCTCAGGTGCAGCCACATCCTAACTTTCAGTGGAGACTTATGTGTGTTATGATGCTATTTCAGCAGAACTTCTTGAGTTCTTAGAACTAAATAAAGCCTGGTGATCTACTTGTCAAAAGCAAAGAAAACCCTATACATTGAAAAAATGTGATTCCAAACCAATCAGATACATCACACTGGACCAGCAGTGCCTCATTCTGTTGGGCATCAGTTGGAAATGTAAGGGGCCAATTCACTGGCCTCTGAAACAACAGCAACAGTAAGAGTTATTTTGTACTTTGCATATAGGATGCTTTTTGTTAACGTTAGACAAAACTAGTCAAGATATGTATTTGAAAGATATTTTTGTATAAATATCTAAATACATTAGGACTTTGAAATTTTAAGGCCTTGGTCTTTTTAGTCACTTGTGCACCTGAGAGCTGAACAGTAAATAAGAATGACAGAAGAATTGATGCCTTAGAGCTATGGTGGAGAATACTACTGAATGTTCTGTGGACTACGGAAAGACCAGATAATGGTACAGAAAGAGTGCAGCCAGAATGCTCCGTGGAGGTACGAATGACAAATCTTCATCTCACGTACTTTGGACATGTTGCTGGTAGAGGATATTCCTTGAAGTGAGACATCATGCTTAGAAAGATGGAGGATCAGTGAAAGAGAGGAAGGTCCTTGACAAGATGGATTGATTGACACAGTGAATGGACTCAGATGTGTCAGAGATGATGAGCTTGGTATGAGGATAGGACAGGACAGGGTTCAAATCGGTTCATAGGCTTGCTGTGAGTTGTACTTGACTTGCTGGCACTTAACATCAACAACCACCTTCTTCCTCCAGTCCTATTAACTTGAGGAGAATATATAAGCAAGGCAAAGAATACTTGAACAGTGGGGTAGTGGTGGTGATGGTGTTGGAACCGACTCATAGCTGACCCTCTAGCAAGTTTTCATAGTCAGTAAATTGCACAAGAAGTGAGTGCCCATCCTTCTGCTATGGAGCAGCTAATGGATTTGAAATGCAAGGCTTTAGGATTGCAGTGCAGCTTCTTAGTAATAGGCCATATGAAAAAAATGAGTGACAGACCAATTCTTCACTATTTGCTGTGAGTGATGTTAAGAGCAAATGAGTTAAGCCTTACTGTCCTCAAAAGGAAGAAGATAAAACTTGTTCTTATGACATGTTAAGAATTAAAATATTTTTCATAGACTAAAAAATGCAAGCACAAGGCCTGTTTAGATTTCAAAAAATGTCTAAGGTGCTCCTGATACAGGCCATGGTCTTTGCAATCGCTTGTTATGCATCAGAGAGTTGGACAATGACTAGGGAGGACAGAAGGAGAATTGATGCCTTTGAGCTGTGGTGCTGGAGAAGAGTATTGAATGTACCCTGGACTGCCAAGAAAACAGATTCATCCTAGAGAGG
>NW_006399784.1:14621930-14634995 GCF_000299155.1 Elephantulus edwardii
ACTGGGGTAATCGGGATGGGTGTGTCAGAGGCAGTGCGGTTGGCGCAGGATAGAGCAGGGTTTAGGGCTGTTGTGCATAGGGTCGCTATGAGTCACAGATGACTCGACGGCACATAACAACAACAACCCTATCTAGTATAGCAAATGGAGTCAAAGAAGGAAGAGAAAGGAAACAAAATTTAACTTAGGTAAATCCAGTAGTTGAATTCAATAATGTAGTATTGCCAAAAATGTAATTCATAGATTGTTCATGGTATTACAGAGGGAACTCAAGGCTGTTGGAGGAAAAACAAAAAACAAAACAATACCCCCAAAACCTGATTTGTCATAGAACTTCTGGGAGCTTTTAATAAGGTAGCTGTGTGGTGACTCTTCAAAAATGATGGTGTAGGCAGGCAGAGTTTTCTGGAGGTTTTTTAGTTTAGAGAAGCCTATTTTTTTTGGTTTTTTTTTTCCCTGATTTACCCTGAGTCTAAGAATGTTTTCATTAGTTTAAGAATCTAAGTATGTATAGCTAAAAATAAGCGTAAGACTGGTGACACACATTAATATTTTACAGTAGATAACATGTTGCAGGAAGACGAGACCCAGCAGAAACACTTTGAGAGTAAATTACTACCAATTCCTCATTAGTAAAACGAAGAACTTTACTATGGTCACAGAGAGCAGGGGACTCATGTCCAAAATGGCTGGGCTTCCCAAATTGCTTTGTTTGTGGCTTTTTATAGGAAACACACAAGGAAGCAGTTCTACTACTCCCTCATTGGTGGTTTTAAAGTGTCAACCTTAGATTTACCATTTCAGCAGGGTTGGAGTCTCAGTTTGTACATGTCTTTGCTTTCTAGATAATGAAATATACTCCTACCAGGTCACAGCTTTTCTTGACCAGCAGAAGAAGAAACATTTTAACAGAATTCCAGCCTTCTTGGCTTTTCAGATATAAGCAGGCCATGCAGGGACTTTTTTTCTCTCTTTCTAGGAGTTTAAACCTACAGAATTTCTTCTTTCCCAGGGCTCCTCTCTCAAACAAAATAGTGACTTGGTGAAGTGTCAGATTACTAACTGAGAGGCTTAGCCTCTGTGATAGTTTATATCTACCAGTGACTTCACAAGGAAAGATGGGCAATCTCCTTCCTTGCAGTCTACAGTGGAGGATCAGCTATGAGTAGATTCTGACTTGAAAACAATGAGTTTTGAGTGAATTAAAAAATAAAAACTTGTGAGTTAAAATGAGAACATACTATGTTCTATCCACCAGATGGCACCAGCATTCTACATCTTTTGGATAAATGTACAATTCAATATTTTTAAACAATTGTTGGTGTTAAGCCATCTGCTATATGTAACGTGAAATATGATTGTTGTAGTTTGAATTAGCCAGAAATGTGGGCATTCTCATCCTTCTCCCAGAAAAAAATTACTTCTCATAAACACATTGGAGAATCACTGAGAGTAAGAACTAATTTAATATCGCTGGGTTCGCAATTGTTATATGTAATATAAAGTAATGATCTAAAGAACTAATATGTTTGATAATAAAACAAATTCCTTAAAGATATATGAGGGGTTTTTTTTTTCTATTTATGAACTTAATAGTATTTCCGAAGTGGAATTTTGATATAAAATACATTAAGTCATATATTCAGGCTTTTCAGTTTGGAGAATAAAGAATTGAAGTTTGAGCTCTTTATAATGTCTGCCATGTAGGATTCATTGAGTATCTGAATTAATAAGTGACTATCAGAATTTGTTTATGGAAGAAGAAATTTAGTGACTTTATAATTATCACTCTCAAATTTTTTTTAAAAAACTCAGAATTTGCAACTTTTTATTATGGTGTGAGATATTGTTGTACGATAATTAATACTTTATAAAAATGTTAGAACCTGCAAATTTTCTTTGTTCTTGTTTACCACTTATAAATTATAAAATAGCCAGATCTCTACTTCCGAGAGCCATTGTCAAATGGATAATGATTCCAGAAAGCAATTTTTGTTTTGTTTTCCAGAGATGATTGATTTTCTTTCACTTTTTAAATTATTTAAAGCATGGAGTTTCAAGTTAGGATGCATCTGTTTTTATCCAAGATTCATCACTTACCAGCATTTGTGGCTTTGAGTTCAAATCCTAGTCATTGGTAAAATAAGAGTTATGCTTGACCCTCCATATGAGATGGATTGACACAGTGACTCTGGTTACGGGTGCAAGTGTGTCAGAGACAATGACTTTGTCTCAGGAGAGTGCAGGGTTCAGAGCTATTATAAGATTGCTATGAGTCATAGACAGCTCACCGTCACTTAACAACAGCAACAATATAGAGATGGAAAGCAACTGTTTTTATATATTTAAAGTGTTTAGATAATTCTTGGCATGTATTATGTACTATTGAAATGCCTTTATTAATATCTAACATTTGTTTATAAATTGTTCTTGTTACTATTGTACCATCTAGTTGGAAGCTGATTCTTCAATGAGTTTTCAGAGGCAGTAAATCACATAGTAGATTGCTCTCTTTCTCCCATGGAGCAGCTGGTGGATTCAAACCATATGCCTTTCTTTATAAGTAGGTTATTTATTTGTACATTGTTATGACTATATTACTGTGAATTAAGACTAAAAAATTAAAAAGACATAGACCCAGTTTTAAAAACTGTAATTTAGTGGAAGTTATTTACAAGGTATAGGAAGTACACAGGAAAGTGAACAACTGTATTTATCTGGCCTAGTCCTTAGGGAGTTGTGTTGCTAACCCCATGTGGCTCGCCTCTCTGGTGACTCAAATTCACCAATTGCTCAGTGGGAGAAAGATGGTCAATTTTATCCCATGGGAATCTGCCGGAAAGTCAGCTATGAGTCAGTTCCAACTTGGGTGTGGTGAATGATTGTGTGAGTGATATTTACCTGAGGGAAACAGGGACGGCTTCTAGAGGGAATGGCAGAGTAGTTATAACAATGATAGATAGTCCAAAGTCAGGCCTACAAGTTGTGAATGATCCAGTTCAAACAAGCATTAAATGGAAATGAGAATTTATCACCTTATAGAACAAAAATATGATAAGCTCTTGCTTTAAGTGTGAGGAGCATTGGGGAATCAATTCTTTGTGGAGGTCATCTGGGTTGTATTTTCTCCTCTTGACCCTATTTCTCTGATTCCCTGACCCTTATATTCTCTCTTCTTCATTCACTCATCCCTCTTTTTGGCCCTGTTTATTGATTGGCCCCATTTTTCTCAGACAGTCTTTTACTTGGCAAGACAGAAGTTTGCCAGAATCTTTTTATTATATCCATATAGCTTTTTTATGTTACTCTTTAATACCTGTAGAATGTACTGATCTCTTCCCTTAATTACCTGTCAGTCATCTGTGGTGAACAGGGATATGACAAATTCTGTGATTATCTGGGAGGTGTACCTCCCATGAGCCTACCAATTTGCTGAATAGGGAGGAGATACTTATTAATCACATGTTGTTGTTTTGTGTACTCTCAAGTGGAAACTGATAGCTGACCCTCTGGCAAGTTTTCAGAGGTAGTAAATTGCATAGGAGGAGATTGTCCATCTTTCTGCCTCAGAGATGATGGTGAGTTTGAACTGCATATAGTAGAGGAAAAGGGAGCTCTGGTGGCCTAGTCCATAGGGAATTATGCTGTTAATCTAAAGGCTGCACCTCTCCTGGCAGTTCAAGTCCATGAGCAGCTCTGAAGGAGAAAGACAGGCAACTCGTCTCATGCAGTTTATTGCACTGGAATATCAACGGAAAGTCATTTATGATATGAGTTAGTACAAACTTGATAGCAGTAGAGAGCAGGGGGAGAACTACTCCACTAAAAGCTTGTTGTTATATGCCATCCAGTCAGCGTCAACTCACAGTGACGCTTTGAACAGCAGACCAAACATTGTCCTATTCTGTACCATCCCTATAAAAGCCAGGGGGAAAAAAATTAAAAACAAAAATAAGGACAAGTGTTCATTTTCACCAACCACTTATTTTACATCCAGTAGGTAGTTTATAATGACTATCTTAGTTAGTTCATACAGTTACCTTAAAAACCCCACTGTTGTCAAATTGATTGTGACTCTCAATAACCCTCCTTTGGGTTTCTGAAACTGTAAATCTTTAGAAGATATTGCCCATCTTTCTCTCATGGAGCGGTAAGTACATTTAAACCACTGACCTTCCATCAGCAGTATGCACGATGCCACCAGGGTTCCTTTAGGAACTCTTCATTTTCCTGTAAAGAACATCAAGTTATGTCGAAGTTAAAATGATCAGTGCTAGGTTATGAAACTGGTGGCACCTTGGCTAAGTTCCACTTCTAACTGACAGGTCAGTAATTGAAACTTCCCAGTCACTCCACATGAGAAAAGACGTGGCAATCTTCCTATAAAGAATACAACCTAGGAAACCCTTTAAGAAAATTTTACTCTGTCATGTAGGGTTGTTATGTCATGATGTCACAATCAACTCAACATCACACACCACCAGCATAAAAATTAATGATCTGTTCCTGCTTAGTGGCACTGTGGAAAAAAAACTTGGCAGTACACTTCTGGAAAGATTAGAATCAAGAAAACTCTATGGAGTGATTTTACTGTCACTGGTGGGGCCAATACAAATTGGAACTGATTGGACAGGGATCATTTTCATTTTAGTTTTCTTGTGTACATCTTATTGTGTTATGGTCTTTTGAGTTGAAACGGAGGCAGTAAATCTCAACGGGAGACTATTGCCCACCTTTTTTTCTGGGATCTGCTTGTGAAATTGAACCATATGCCTTTGGGTTAGCAGCACAGCCACAGTTAAAATTTGATATGCCACTCATGTGTGAGATGTTTAAAAGGTATATTTGTCAGAGAAACAGAGCAGACATTTGAGACTTGTTTGCAAAATAGTTGTTAGCTCAGTGTTTTACAAGCACAGGTGACAAAATAGGTTTGCACACTAAGCTCAACTGCAGAGGTAGCTGGGGAACAACGTGGAGACATATGTTCAAAGGCACATGGGTATTGGGTATAGCATACATGAAAGAAAGGCATCTAGGATGGCTTGTGAAGTGTGGTGCTATTTTTAATATTTGAATATGTTTTTTCAGAATCAGAATTTATGACATATTTAAATTTATAAATATTTTTGGTAATACCAGTTTAATATAGTTGAGAACTCATCTTTGCTAGCAGTGTTCAAAATCCAGTTAAAGGTACTTAGGAGTGAGATGTTAACTAGTTCAGGTTTGAAATGTTAATGCATTCAATGGCATAAAAGAGTAGGAAAATACTTTCATCTCACATTTTTGGCTGGGGAAGATTATCAGTATTAATTTTTTTTCCCTTGAATCTGAGTAATGGAAACTGTAGCTGTGAAATTTTAAGAGAAGTTTTATGGATTCTGAGAAAGCTAACTCAAAAGGGGAAAAAAGAATGCTAACTCACAAATCACCTAGTTCTGCATTTTTCTAGGTCATATTTGGTGCCATAAGAGCTGCTATCATTATCTTTATGTTTCATGTGCCTTTGTCTTATAATAATTTTATTTGTTTAAAATTGTCTCTCTTACTAATCTTTTGAGTCCTATGGGAGAATCAGTTTTATTATCTTGAGTATAAACTCCAGTAGTATCAGTAATGCAAATAGACTTTGTGTGTGTGTGTGTTTATATATATATATATATATGGTACTCAGTTTGATGAACAGACTCCTTCACTTTAGAGAGTAGTGTGAAAGGATGGACAGTCTCTTCACGTGTAATTAATGCCTTTGAAAACCCTGTGCAGGGTCAGCTATGGTCAGTTCTGACTTGGTAGCACACAACAACAATTAAATTTATAAAGTTATGAAATTAAGAATGCTCATAAGACTAGAGTATGCTAATTACTTCCACACCAACAACTATTTTTTAGTTGTGAACTGCCTTTACTCATTTGTCCCTTCCTTCTAGGCAGGTAAGGGCTATGAGTTTCATCCGGCATATAACTAAGATGAATGGACACAGGGAAAGAAACGTTATAGAACCCTGGCCATAATAGAAATCTTAATCATTTTTTAATGTTCATTTTTCTGTATGCACACATTAAAGTGTTTTGTTTCTTAACAGAAGCCAACAACCTTGATGCAGATGCCCACTTTAAACCTTTACCTCGGCCAAGGAGTATGTTGAAAAAGAATAGCCCCAGAGAAGAGAAAGAACAAGGAGAAGAGAAAGAAATTATTCTCAGTGAAGAATTAGACTCACAACATACACCTTGTTCCATCCCAAGCTTAAATGGCACATTATTAGATTCTGAGAAAATAGTCCCTGAAGGACTTGATCCTGAGGTAAGAAAGGGTGTGTGAGCATGTGTGATTGTACAAAACTTAAGAATCTAAATAGGCTACTGATTCAAATTCTCAAATTTAGTTCTACCTGTAAAAGGTGATAGTTTGATCCATATTTGTCTGACTGACTCAATGGTTTTTAATTGTTAATTGTTTTAATTTGAATTTTTTTAAAATTGTTCTCAGAATTGGGAAACAGTTATACTTCATAAAATTGATATAAATGGATAATTTAAATGGTTAACTTTAAATGATACATACATACATCAAATGCACATAATTTTCTGAAAAAAGTAAAGATGAAATTCGTTTATTGTTCCTATCTTAGATTAGAAGTAATTGTCTTCTTGACTTCGTAAATTGTTTTCATTTCAATTGAGTGACTAGTAATATTTATTTGAAATAAATGTTTTTACCTTTTATCTTCTAGATACTTTAAAAGAAGCATGCTAATGAAAAAGACGTCAAATTTTTGCCTCGTTGTTGTTGTTGATTGCCATTGAGTTGAACACAACTCATAATGATCCTATGAACCAAAGCCTAAACCTTTTCTATAACTAACATCGTTTTTCCAGGTTCAGCAGTGAGAGTTTTTAAAATTCCCAAAGATAAATACAGAGGTAGAAGTTAAACAAGGAAATTTATTAGCTCTTCTAGTAATACTTCCTAATTCAGACATCAGGGCTATAAAGGAAAGCCTCTATTCACTTAATAATTTTGATGTTTCAGGAAGAAAAATCTTAATTATGTAAATATCAGCGTTATGAAGTCTCAAAAATGTTCTTGCCAAAACAAATATGAGAATTAACTTCACATTTTATTTTAAACAGGGCCCATCACCAACAAGTCCATCATCATCAGACTTTAAAGAAAGTTTTGGTGATTCTTTTTCACCAGGATCTGGAGAAAAAACAACCAGTACAGGTATTATGTCTAGTTACCATATCATATTTAATTTGTGAAATATCTGTTGCTTAAAATCCTCTTCATAAAAGAAATAATATTCTGCAGAATTGTAGGAGAAAATTGGGTTTGCCCGAGTTTCGATCCTGACAGCAATTTGCTAATGTGATTTTAGACACAGTCTCATCTCTCAGAGCCTCAATTCCCTGAGTTCATAATAACAGCAACAGCAGCAGCTACCTCTGCTGTTACCTTATAAAGCTGTCCTGAAAATTAGGGGATAACAGTGCATTTTAGCCATTAAACTGACACAAATACTCATTACGAAATGTGAATTACTATTAGCCAAAACTCATTGCCATCGGGTTGATTCCAATTCCTAAGAAATCTTACAGGACAGAGTAGAATTTTTCAAGAGTAGAAGTTTCCAAGGCTGTAAATCTTAACAGCAAACTGCCATATCTTTAGTTTATTCAGTCAGTAGCTGATGAATTTGAACATTAGTTAGCAGCCAAGTGGTTTAACCATTGTGCCATTTAGGCTTTGGGTTATTATTATTATATATGGGTTAAAGTAATATTCTGTAGTACAACATAGTGATCAGGTGGACTTTTAAAATGAGACCAAGCTGAGTTTGAATCTAACACTAATGTATTTTACATAAGCAAAATAATGAACTTCATCAAAACTATGTAGAAACATTTAAAATAAGGATATTAATAATAACCTAACTTGCAGGATATTATAAGATTAAACCCGTTAATATGTGTAAACTAGGTAGCTCACGTGGCCTAGTGGCTCAGAATAGTTAGACGTGAGTAGAAAAGTACTTAGAAAAGTATAATAAGCATGAAATTAGTACAAAGGATGAGATTTAACATCGTTGTTCCTTTCTTTAGAAATACGCCTTGTAACTTCTTGAGAAGTAAAAGAATAAAAGTAAAAAGCTGTTTCTAAAGCCAGTGTGTATAACTAACGTTCATTATGCTGTGTAGTATAGTTTTTATAATTGTTTAGTTGTGAAAAACTGAAGTTTAGCAATACTGAGAAACAAACCCATGGTCAGTGCTGGAGCCGCAATTATATCTTTGATTCCAAAATCTTCCTTTTTTTCCACTATAAATTATTAAAAATACGAAAAACAATAATAATAATAATAATAGTATTTTAATTAATAATTATAATAACAATAATAGTAGTCTTTTGATTAATGAGTATTCTTTAAGATGTGACTACAGAATTATAACTAAAAAAACTCTTTTGAAATTAGCTTACCTCAGAGAGTTCAAACAAAATGGCTGTGTAATAAAAGCAGGAAAATTAAGATCTTTGCCAGTGAAGATACAAGCTTGATCAAGAAATGGATTGTAGTGAAACTAAACCTTGATATTCTCTACAGAATACTCTGTTTTACTTCTGTTGAGTATTACAAAGTGTGATGGAATAAGAGAAGTAATTATGTGAATGTAAAACTGAATCTTTTATGCCAGACATGAGCAAAGGCTTACTGGGAGGATAAACAGTATGGGTGTTGGTGCTCCTTTTTATCTGCAGGAGGCATCTCTCCATCATATATGAGAAAGTTACTGAAGGCTTCATTCTCTGTAGAGTGCACCCTTCTAAAAATGGCATAATCCTTAATTGTTCATATCTGTACAATTCTGTAACGACATTGCTAGTAACTAAAGTGGTTAAACTTGTTAAACTACCTATTGTTTCAACTAAAAAGCAAAGCTTTAAATAGAACAGATTTTACTATCTTCATACTTGGTTTGTTTACATCTTTGTTTACAGTATTACTTTCTGTTTAGTAAACAACTACTTTTCACTAAGTTTAAAATATTTCAATAGATTAACTACCATTCTTTTGAAAAAAATTCACTTTTAATGTGATAGGTTTCCTTTATGTTTTATTGTACAAAATAAAATGGATTATAGCAAGTTTTCATATAAAGGAAAATAAAAGAATTTGTTGCTTAATTAATTCAGAAAGGATTTTTAATGTTATTCTGTTGCAAAATAGATCAGAATGAAGAAGTCACAGAAAACCATAACACCTTAAAATCAAAAGAAAATGAAGAGGATTCATTTTTGACAGACTTTATTCTTACTGCAATTGAGAAACCCACACAAAATCAAGAGACTACTGATGCCCTTGAAGGAGAAGGGCAAAATGCTGAACTGACTGTGCATGATGACTTAACTTCCCTACTAATTAAATCTCAGAGTGTCTTGATAACCACCAATGCAACTGAATCTGCAAAGGTATTTACATGTTATACATCCTATTGTATAACTTAAAACTTCAGCTTAAAAAGGTAGAAGAAACTTTATATGTGTCTGAATTATCTGTGGTATTACGTTACAAAGTATTTTTTACATTACTCAATAGAATTTTAATTGTAGGAAAGGTTTGACGTGAATAAAATGGAACATAATGTTTCATTAAAAAACTTGGTTTTTAAAGCATTATTATTATAAGATAATAATAATTAGCTGATCATATGAACTTTGATAAATCTTAAACATTTTCAAAAGTTTTTAGAATATTGTAAAATGGTATCTAAAATAGTAACATTAATTAGAAGCATTAGTAGTTGTTCCAGATACTTATATTTTTATAATGTGGAGACCTCTGGATTCCTGTATACTTAGAAGTATTTATTCCTAAAATCTTTAAAAGTATTAGGATTATATACCTCTAATACACTTTCTAAACAACATGCCTCTGGAAACTCCATGAACTTTGATAAATGTAGAAAGGCTTCTTTTGTTCATAGAGTCACTATGAGTCATGTTCAACTCAAAGGTAATCAACAACAGTAGTTTTTAATGAAACATTTTCTCTCATTGCTGTCGAGTCAGGACTGATTTAAAGCTACCCTTCAGTGGGTTTTCAGAGGCTATAAATGGTACAGGATGAGATTACCCATCTTTCTCCTACAAAACCATGGGATTTGGACACTAGAAACTGGCACTGCCTTGGGGTAGCAACACAACTCCCTGTTGACTACATCATCAGAGCGCCCTGCTGATAAATTTAATTCCATTCTATTCATTGCAAATATTTCCTCAAGTTATAATTCTTTTGCATTATGTAGAAAATGTTTGAAGATATGATAGCACCATAAGTCAGAACTGACTCAGTAGCAACAAAATTTGGGTTTAAGATTGCCTGAGTCTACACTACATTGTTCCAGAATACTGTATGTTAAAAAATATATGGTGTATGCATTTTTATCTTTTAGCTCTGAATCTTTTGATTTGACTTTAGTTTTTTATCTCTTAGACATACAATTAGTATAACTATTATAATGGAAGATAGCTGTGCTAATTTAAAACATGTGATTGAACAGGACTTTTATATCATAAAATACAAATTTATAGAGAAAATTTATTAAGTCACATTTAGTTTGTATCATCATTGGCTGCTTTCCTCAGGGGGGAAAAGCACACCAAAAACTACTGCCCATCTTGGAGAAAGGCAGCTCTGGTGGCCTAGCCTCTAAGGAGATATGCTGCTAACCAAAGGCCATTTTTCTGTTATGGTTTGAGTCTACCAGTGGCTCTGAGGGAGAAGGGCAATCTCTTCCTGTAAATGTACAGCCTTGGAAGCCCAGTAAAGCTAGCTGTAAGTCAACTCCCACTCCACAGCAGTGAGTGAGTGAGTGAGTGAGTGAGTGAGTGAGTGAGTGAGTGAGTGAGTGATGGTGTTTGTTATCTATGTTTTCACACTAATACCAACACCCGTCTATTTATATAAGGTGAAAATGTCGAGGGAAAGTTTTAAAATGTTTAAATTAATTTTATTTCGGTACTTTATGGTGCTTTAGAAATTGCTAATACAGATAAATTATAAATTAGACCAGGTAAGCTATTTATAACAAATAACAAAAACTTTGCTTATGTCTCATGCTTTGGCTTTATTCTTTGAGTTTAAATGTAATAATTTCTCTATGCATTCTCTGTTGGGTTTGTTACCATATCAACAGAGTCTAAATTCCTTACCCTTGGCTATGATCTCAACTGATTCTTTTCAGACCATATATTTCTCCCATCTCTCCATATTTACTGTTTGAGTACCACTGATCTTTTTCTTTTTTTCTCAAAAAAGTATCCTGCTTTCTCCCTTCTCAGTTGTTTCTTTCTATAAACTTTCAATAAGCCACTTTCTGTTTATCCTTTCACTCCCAGCTCAGAAGTGAACACCTCAAGGATATTTCTCTGATCATATTCTTTTAAACAATCCTCACTCTCACTCCATGCTGTCTGTCATAGGCATAGTTTATCCTTCATGGGTCACATTTGTCTATATGTTTATTTTCTTTTAGCCTTTGTTAAATTTAGCATTTTTCAGAGATTTTATTAATATTTTTTTCCTATTACTTGTCACAAGTAAGCTTTATTACATACTTAAAAAATACTGGTTTACTAATAGTATGCCCTCTAACTGATAACTATTATCAAAATCCATCCAAGGTTTTTTTCTGTTTAATAGAAACCAGTTGAAGATAGAAATATGAAGAACAAAAAAACAACAAATAACAGAGCATCCAGTGCATCTGGCAGGTAATCAAGCTACCAGTATCCCCCATTCTTACTTAGAGTTTTTCTTATAAAAGCTGGTTATTGCTTTAACTTAAGTGAGGTAAATTCTGTGTTAGATTTTCTCATCATTTCTCTCATGAGATTTGTAGGATCTTTTATAATAAAAACTAACATTTTTATAAAACAAGGGACTAATAAAATAGTTAAATCTTTAAGTAGTTCTTTGTTTAAATCCTTGGAATATTTATGCAGTACCTTTTGATTTCCTACAGAGCCATTTCTCTTTTTCAATGTCAATGATTAGAGATTCCTTCATATTTTACAATATTATTTGGTCCAATTGATATAGTAACAAGGCTTTTAGTTCAGCATTATTCTTATAGTGTATGTGAAAAATGTACAGAAACACATTAGACTCTATAGACAAAGTTTCTTTATTGAAATTATAATCTACAGCTTTATCTGCACTTAATGGTGATAATATATGCCTAATCAAAAAATACCAATAAAAACCTTCTGAATGCCAGGTTGATGTATGTTTTCTACCTAGAGCCAGACTTTGCATTTTAAGATTTTATGCTATACAGTCTTGATTGTAACTATTCAACTCTGCTATTGTTGGAAGCAGGACTGTCATCCACTTCCTAAACAACATGCCTCTGGAAACTCTTTAACTTTGATAAATGACGATAGTCATACAAACACTTCAGGCTTTTTGTTCATAGGGTCACTCTGAGTCGTGCTCGACTCAACAGCAATCAGCAACAACAACAACATTGTGGGAAGGCGATCATAAACTATATAAAATAATAGATGTAACTATTTTGTTATAAAACTTTATTTACAAAAATAGTTGTAGGGCAGATTTCTCTTATTCTTCTTTCTAACTTTATAGTTAAGGTTGTTCATGTAACAAAATGCAACAAAATTATTGAAAGAGTGATTAAGTATTACTTAGAAAGTAATAGTATTAATTAATTCAGTAATTAAGTATACTTAATCACTTTTCCAAGTGATAAGTAATATTAATACTTAAGAGTGATTAAGTATCATTCTTTTTATTTCTTGCAATTCATTTTTTCTTTTTTAACTTGACACTGGTTTACCTACAAAGTTCATATACTTTGACCCTCACACCAGATCCCCCACCTCACTCTTATGTGTAAGGTATTATTATTATTACATTTCTAAGTAACCTACAATGATAGGTTTAAGATGATCAAATTACTAAGTATTCAAAGAATAATTACTTTACAACTATGTACTGGTTGGCTTTGTTTTCTTTTGTTGTTGTTGTTGTTGTT
>NW_006399784.1:14637730-14638314 GCF_000299155.1 Elephantulus edwardii
AAAATGGGTAAAATTTTGAAATATTTTGGGAAACATTGCCTGACTTAATTAATTTCTTATTCTCATAGGACTGGTTAGAAAAGAAAAATACGCATTTACATGAAATGAATAGAATTAAAAGGATTGAAAGTGAAAACCTCAGAATCCAGAATGAACAGGTATTATAAAATGGTGAAGAAAATAAAAAGCACTATGCACTTTCATATCTATGAATATGTAATTTATGTACATAAATTTTTAGCAGAAATTTGTATATAAAAGAATTAATTTTTTATTCTGTTATGTCATAAATTTTTACTTTGTTATACATAACAGCTTTTTTAAAAATAAACACTATGTTGTCTTAAATATAGGTAATTTTATTGTTATAAGAGAGCTCTGGTGGCTTAGTTTTAAGGAGTTGTGTTGCCAACCCAAAGGCATGTGGTTTTGAGTCCATCAGATGCTCTGTAGGAAAAAGAGGGGCCTTCTCCTTTTGTGCAGTTTACAGCCTCTGAAAACCCACTGGAGGTTCAGCTATCAGTTCTGACCCAGTAGTTCACAATAGTACATCACTATAAATGTTATTAAAGCAGAGACATTTA
>NW_006399784.1:14638739-14644499 GCF_000299155.1 Elephantulus edwardii
CTTCTCAGTATTTAGGGACTTTGAAAGTCTTAGACCAAAAGCTTTCACAGAAACAGAGCACTGAGCCTGAAAAAGCAGATGATGTAAGGGCAGCTATTTATCAGGCAGCTATTATGAACCTGTTACTTTAGTAACATGACCAGCTACCTTAATTTTCTAACATTTATTTTAGTGAATTACTTTCAAAAATTACAATAATTATTTTTTTAAGGGAGAGAAATTAGTGTTACATAGTGTCAAGTTTTGACCTAACTTGGAAGAATTGTGTTATAAATGACACCAGCCTGGTATGAGTTGCTTGTCTCTGCTGATAAAAACAAACATATTCCTTATGTTGACAAGAATATTGAAGACTCCATGACCTGAAATGGCTATGAATTTTCCTGAATCCCTGATCAGTTAAAAGCAGCAGAGAGTATTCAGGATAGTATTGAATTACTATCATCACCACTTTAATAATCTGTCAGCCATATGATTTTACTGTTCTACTTTTCAAGTCTTTTGTTGTTTTTGTTGTTGATTGCCATCGAGTCAAGCACTACTCATAGCAACCCTATGAAAAAAATTGCTGAAGTTTTCCTATAACTATTATCGTTTCTCAAAGTTCATTGAGTTTCCAGGAGCATGTTAATCACTTCATGTTTGCTTTTACAAACTTTTCCAAGTTAAATAACTTTGTCTTCTTGCTTCTGTGCATAGTTTAGGACTGCCACGTGAAACTGGAGCAGGGGGAGAGGTAGTCTAATGACACCAGTGTCCTTTGCCCCAAAGTCCTATCACTCCACATCTGCGAGTACAATGCTGCAGCAGAATTCTTTTCCTTCACCTCTGTTTTTAATCTGTTACCTGACTTTTACTTTGAATAGATTACTTTAACTCTTATTTCTTAATTTCATCATTTGTGAAAAAACAATAGCAGTAATAATACTATTGTTATGAGGATTATATCCACTAAAAAATAAAATGGCAAGTATAACATGTAAATTATATGACAGGCCCTGATGCACTTTTGTTTTCATTGCTGTTTCTATTTCCAATTGCAGTACTTTCAGAGTTTTATCCTATATGATTACTGCTGTCCGGTGCTGTCAGATTGGTTCTGATTCGTAGCGAACCTGCATGCAATGTTGTTGTTGTTATATTCTGAGTCACCTGCTACTAATAGCTACACTATGTACAACACATCTGAATTCTGCCCTGTCCTAAGCCAGTATCACTGACTCTGACACACCTGCCAGCATTGCCCCAGTTACTATGTCAATCCATCTCATCCGGGGTCCTCTTCTCCTGTGCTGTCCCTCCACCCTTCAAGCGTGATGTCCTTCTCTAAGGATTGGTCCTACCTGGCCACGTGCCCAAAGTGTATGGGACAGAGCTTCAGAATCCTTGCCTCCTAGGAGACACTTGATTTCACCCTCTTCAACTCCCAGTCCTGCATCTTCCTTACAGTCTGATTGTGCTTAAGCCTGCTGTCGCAATCACTATGTCATTCTGTCTCATTGAGATCATTCTCTCTTTGCCTGACTGTCCATGTTTCTATCGTGATGCCTTTTTTTCAGAGATTGGCCCCCCTTGATGGCAATCCCAAAATATGTGAGATGACATTTTCCCATCTTCACCTCTAAGGAGCCCTCTGACTGCACATTCTTAAAACTTGACTTCATTTATCACTTGGCCAAGAATATAAAAGCTTATAATATACCAGCTTTTAGATTTCCTCTTTTTCTCTTGAATTTTATCTTTACCATTGAGATCATCCTCTACTCTGCTCTTAGTCCTGTTTGACCCTTTTCCATTGACTGTAGCTGGATGCTTGTTCATCTATACTCTTCATCTCTTCCCCCTAATTCTTGTCTATTAGCTTTTGTGCTTTTTCATCTACACTTCCATGTTAGCCTATGTTGTTGTTGCTACATGCTATTGAGTCGGAACAAAATCATAACTAACCCTATAGCAAGTTTCAGAGGCTGCAAATCACATGGGAGGAAATTGCCCATCTTTCTCCTATGGAGCAGCTGGTGGATTCAAGTGGCATTCCTTTGGGTTGACAACACAACTTCTTGCCCCCCAGGCCACCAGAGCTCCCTTGGTAAGGCTATGCTCTTGTTGTTAGTTAGGTTCCATTGAGTCTGCTACAACTGCTAGTGATCCTATGAACAACAAATCTGAACCGTGTCCTATCCTACTCCATCCTCATGATCTCTGTTAGCCTAAAAACATACTCAAATTCTCTAGTCTTCAAAAAAAAACCATCATGAGTAAAACTATTTTCATTGTGCTCTTCAGTGATAAGCAGATTTAGGAAGAAACACAGTCCCAAAATGAACAGCACCATGAATCAGTACAGTCATAAGACAGCCAGATGTGGGATATGCCTGTATGCCTTTATCCTGCAGTTTCTGGTGGGTTCGAATTGGTACCTTGAGGTTAGCTTCTGAATGCTTTAACCATAATACCACTGAAGTTCTTGAGATAGTAAAGATTACAGAATTAATATTATGCAATAATGTTGCCTGTTACCATCTTCATAGCATTAGGAATGCCTGTTAACCCCATTTATAGCATTAAACTGCTCTGGTTAGAGTTTTATTCTTATTTACTCTTCATAATGCAGTGAGGTAGAAAACTTTTTACTTATAAACAATTTTATCTATGTATTTTATGTCACTTACTATAAAGGAAATATATATTTTAAAGTGTTATAAAGGAAAGAATATTGTGGGATTAGCTATTAAAGTGAGACAGCATGTGTGTCCTAATATAGTAGGTATTTGAAACATGGAATATTTATGGTTAGTAAAAATATGATGCCAGCAAGTGCTAGAGTTTACATACAAGCAAGATTCTGCTGAAAATTATCCAAAAACATTTAGAACAATAGTCAACAGAGAACTGCCAGATGTGCAGGCTGGATTTAGAAGGGGCTGTGGTACTAAGGACATTATAGCTAATGTTAGATGGATCTTAGCAGAAAGCAAAGAATACCAGAAGAATGTCTATCTGTACTTTATTGACTATGCAAAGGCTTTTGACTCTGTGTAGATCACAACAAGCTGTGGCTGACTCTGAGAAGAATGGGAATCCCAGAACATTTGATTGTGTTAATGCAAAACTTATACTTGGACCAAGAGGCAGTTGTCAGAACAGAGCACGGAGAAACTACATGGTTCAAAATCAAGAAGGGGTTTTGTATTCTGTCTCCATACCTTTTCAATCTGTATGCAGACAGATCATCCGAGACACTGGGCTATACAAAGAGGAATGTGACATCAGAATTGGTGGAAGAATCATCAACAACCTGCATTATGCAGATGACACAATCCTGCTTGCTGAAACTGAGGAGGACCTGAAGCGCTTGCTGCAGAAGATCAAGAACTATAGCCTCCTATGAGGACTGAAGCAAAGATTCTCACCACTGGGCCAGTTGGTAGCATCAGCATGGATGGTGAAGAGATTGAGATAGTTGACAGTTTTAATTTACTTGACTCCATGGTCAACACTCTTGGTAACAGCAGCCAGGAAATCAGGAGACGAATTGCATTGGGAAGGTTGGCTGTGAGGGACCTCTCAGGAGTGCTGAGGAGCAACGATGTCAGACTGGAGACTAAAGTGCGCCTGATCCAGGCTATAGTATTCGCAATTACATGCTATGCATCAGAGAGTTGGACAGTATATAGGGATGATAGAAAGAGAATTGATGCCTTTGGGCTGTGGTTCTGGAGAAGAGTGTTGAATATACCATGGACTGCTAGGAGAACAAACAGGTTTGTCATGGAGAGGGTGAAGCCAGAATGCTCCTTGGAGTCAAGGATTCTGAAGCTTCGTCTGACATATTTTGGGCATTTTGCAAGGAGGAACTAGTCCTTGCAGAGGGACATCATGTTTGGCAGAGTGGAGGGGCGGTGAAGGAGAGGAAGACCTTTGATGAGATGGATCGATTCTCTGACTGGAGAGGTGGGAATGAGTGCATTTTTGAGACGGCTAGGTTGTCACAGGGTAGAAGAGCGTATAGAGCTCTTGTACATAGTGTTGCTATGAGTCTCAAGTGACTTGATGGCATATAACAGCAACAACAACTAGCAACTTTACCCAATTTAACTTACTTTAATTAACGGTAATTTTTATGCCCATAAGATTCCTGATATTGTTTTCCGTAAATATTTTATTATGGAATATTTTAAAGTTATACTATTAAAATTTAGTACCATTTATTAGTATACTTTGAAAATAAAAAATGGATTTCTTTCTCACAATGTAGTAGAGCAATAACTGAGAAATGCAGTTTAAAATAGGCTTTAAAATACAATGGATAACTCACATGACTTGTTTAATAAATCTGCTTATCCCATTCTAAATGAAGTATGTGTATTAAGGAATAATTGTTGTATATGATAAATGTCAAAGTGATTAAAGATAAATATAGATATGATATCTATATATTTTTCTGAATGCTTATATACACTGATATATATATTTATATATTGATATTGATATATATAATTTTCCCCAAACAGAAAAGAACTACTAAAAGAGAAGAGGCATCAGCCTCATTTGAAGCCTGGAAAGCTATGAAAGAAAAGGAAGCAAAGAAAACAGCTGTAAGAAAGAGGCTTGAGGAGAAAAATAAGAAGAAAATGGAACAGGAGAATGCAGTGAGGAAAGAAGAAGCACTCCAAGTATTGAAAAAATTTTAATACAATTTTTAAGAATGATTTGGTTTTTATTAAGTTTATACAGTAGATACTGTAAGTGTAAAAGGAAAATGTATGTTTATAAAATAATTCTGAATTTTTTGTAGGCATTTGAGAAATGGAAAGAAAAAAAGATCGAGTATCTGAGAGAGAAAAATAGAAAGGAGAAAGAATATGAAAGAGCAAAGAAGCAGAAAGAGGAGGAAGCTGTGGCTGAGAAAAGGAAAGATAACATAGCTGCAGTTGAAAAATGGTAATCCAAAATAATAAACATTTCAATAATCTTAAACTAATTACTCTTAAGAGTTTACTAGAATTTATTTACTTGACATTTAAAGTTTTAATTCCACAATCTTTACTATATTAAGAATCCTGGTGGTGTAATGGTTAAAGTGTTCAGCTGCTAACCTCAAGGCAGCAATTTGAATCCACCAGTAACAGCAGGAGATAGATAACATTGTCTTTTCCATAAAGATTTATAGCTTTAGAACCCCTGTTGTTTAAGTCTGCCATGCCCTTTAGCAGTTCACTGAGTCAGAATCAACAGCAGTGTTGTGTACTATCCTACACAGGAATGAAAGAAAGGAAGCATTTTTCAAGCAAAAGGAGAAAGAGAAAATAAATGAGAAAAAAAAGGAAGAACTTAAAAAAGCGGAAAAAAAAGATAAAGATAAACAAGCCCTTGATGAATATGACAGATGGCTGGTAAGTATTGTTTTTAATGCACTCATGTTTTACATTTTTACGTTGTTTATTCATTTATCTTTTTTATTTGTTATTTATCTGACCAATCAACTATTGAATAATGAGCCTTTTCTTAGATAAACAGTATGTTAAGTGTTTGGAAAAGTTATCTGAGAGTCTGTCCTGTCCCTCCTACAACTTTTCATCCTAATTCATTGTAACTTCTATTGTATTTCACATTTCCTCTACTAAATCCTAAAAACATAATCATGCATGTATACTTCCTTGTTTATTGTTATTTTTCTTGTTGTATTTCCCATTCTAATTATTATTCTTTTTTTAATTTTTTTTTTTTTTTTTCATGAAAGTTTACAGAGACTTTGGA
>NW_006399784.1:14644826-14645418 GCF_000299155.1 Elephantulus edwardii
CTAGTACCACGACCCCTTCTAAACCCAGCCTGGACTTCTGGTAGTTCTCTGTTGATGTGCTGTTCCAGTCGTTTTTGGATAATCTTCAGTAAAAAGTTCTTTTAGTTTTTAAATTTTTACTTGATTGAAAGTTTACAAAGCACATTTATTTTTTATTTGGTTATTCATACATAGCTTGTTTTATAATGTCAGTTTTAGTTCTGACAATGTAGTCACACTTTATCACTCTTTGTACTTCTGATTTTCATTAACCCTTCCAAATCTCCCTCTGTGTCTTCCTTTTTTATAGTGAGACTGGTAATCATCCTGTCTTAAATATATTTATTATCTGTTTGGAAGTTTTTGTTCCCCTCACCCTCCTTTCCCACCACTCATAAATATGAAGAATGATTCCATCTATATATGAACTTTTTGTTAGTAAAGGTATATAATAGTGTACTACTATGTATAATTTCAATTATATTAAATATGAATTATTTGTATTTTTAGAAAAGGTTGACTCTTTATACCATTTTTAAGATAAATCATGATGTAGTTTTCCAAATGTAAGAGTTGCAAATTTTAATGAATCTCTTCATTAAAATGCACTTGT
>NW_006399784.1:14649665-14651070 GCF_000299155.1 Elephantulus edwardii
TTCTTAAAGTCCTGCTATTCTGTAGAACCATACTCTCTGGACTCCTGAGTCTTGTGGGTTATTTTCTATTTTCTTGAAATGTTTCCTGAATATTTGAACCTTTTTGATTTTTAATCTCATTTTCTCTATATTGATCACTTCCCTTTCATGAGTAGAGTTTTTAGCTGTTTGTGGTATTTTATATCTGTATTCCAAAACCTCTCTTTTTTTGTCTGTAATTCCAGTTTTATTTGCCTTATGTCTCTTGACTGTTTCAACTTTGTAGCCACCTAATTGAATTTATATTATCCTTTAAATGTGCCATATTTTCTTTGCAGAGTATTCATTTCCATTAATTCATCTACTGTTTTCTCAAAACATTCAGACTTAAAAACTTAATTGTCTTAATATTCTCTCTTGCCTGTATTGCCAAATGTAGTTCTGTTCCAGTCATACCCATTACATAGTCATACTGACATCTAAAACCACAGGTAACAAACATCTCTACTACTTAGAATCTACCAGATGATTGATTGTAGGTAGAACTTGGCAATGTCATGTTGTACATTGAATTAATGGTGAAAGAGTTACTCCTTTTTTTCATTCTCCTTTAGTCTTGCTGATAACCTCAAGAAGAAAGTCTTATTTTTTTTTCTAATAGGAAAAAAAGAAACTATGAATATTAACAAGGAATAATATCTAAATGGACGTCACTAAAATTATTTTCTTAGTTTCACTGTACTTATGACTATGTTGTTGTTGATTGCCTTTGAGTTGAGCACCACTCATAGTGATCCTATGAACTAAAGGCTTGAAGTCCCTCTACAACTACTGACATTTATCAAAGTTCATAGAGTTTCCAGAGGAGTATTGTTTAGGAAGTGAATACCACTCTTGCTTTTAAATTATGATTACTTTTTTAAGATTTTTAGTTATCAATGTAAATACTAACCTTTGAGCAAGCAATACATTAATGTAAATAGATACATTCCATTAATAATTAACATTCTCATAATTCAGTACTCAAAAAGTATAAAATTACATATAGTCAAAAGTAGAAAATGTAACGTAGTGTAAAAATCTTCCACTTTGATTGCCAATGACTTAATTTCTACCTTCTGTGAGAGAAAGATGGGCACTTAATTCCCATGTGATTTACTGCTTCTGAAAACCTGCTGGCGGGAAGGTCAGCTATGGGTCGAGCTGTGGGTCTGTTCTGACTTGATGGTACACAACAACAACAATAAAGAAAAAGAAAAAATCACAATGGTTAGTGTTTCTACAAATAAATCTGAATAATTTGTCCTTTATTATCCAAATAGTAGCATATGTACTCTATGTACACTATTCTTTGCATTTTCCATCTAATAATACATCTTTAAGATATTTATTAATATATATGTTGTTGTTGTTATGTGCTGGCAAA
>NW_006399784.1:14651215-14652720 GCF_000299155.1 Elephantulus edwardii
ACACAGAACAGACACTAAAGCAACTTCCTAACATTCCTTTCACTGCTAGTTTGCACAAAGTCGATTTTGACTTACAACGACCCCAACTGTGCAGAGAACTGAAGCCGAGTGCTGGGCCTGACCTGCAAGTGCCTCTTTAAGATATTTATTAATATATATGTTGTTGTTGTTATGTGCTGGCAAAGGGAACTTTCTCATTTTTTATAGTGTTTGGTACTCTACTGTCTGGACTTGCATTGATTTACTTAACCTGTGTCCTATTGCTAGACATTTATGTTTTACATATGACAGATTTTTTTAAAAATTAATATTAAATTTTACTAGTTTTAATGAGCATTTACAGAGATTTTGGGTTTTCATTCATTCATTGTTGCAATGACAGATATTTTGTTTTACAAATAAAGCTGGAATGAATAGCTCTGTAGTTATTCTGCAACTTGTGCAGAATATGGGTAGGATCATTTTCTAGTGTGAAATTACTGGGTTAAGCATACTTTACATAGGAATTAGTTTTATATTTTATATAGAAGAGGGTCTATTATTTCCCTGTATATTCAGTATAACTTAATAAACTTTCTAAAAAAAATCATGCCAATCTCTTATTCTCTGACTATACTGAAGATGAATATCTTTGAATTTGTATAATAACCAGTATATTGTTTTTCTCTAACCTTCCAGTTTGTAGACTGACTATTTTTATTTTTAGAAACTTTTCCTACCACTTTTAGTTTAATTTGTAAATATTTTTTCTAATATATTTTTGGTGTCTTAACTTTGCGTATGGCATTTTATATGGTCTAGAATTTTATTTTTTGATAGGATATTTACCAGTTGTTTTCTGTAACCGCATTGGTTTCTGATTCTCTGTTGTAATTTAAAATCCTTACTTCATGACTGAGATTAAAAACAATTCTGCTACTTTTACTTTTAGTATTTTTATTATTTTAATTTTGTGGGTTCCATTCTATCTAGAATTTATCCTGATACATGGTGGAAACGTGATTACAACTTTAATTTTTCTAGTAGTCTGTCTTTGACTCAACTAATACAAGATGCTTCCTTTCTCATATCTTTTTGTGTCTATGTCTGACTTTCTGTCTTTTAGGCCATTCTCATTATACATGTTTCAGGGGCACAGTCTTTAATAATAGACCTTTATACATTTTCATATATGGCTGGATTAACCATCAGTCATCATTCCTCTATCAAAGTGTTTGTGATTTTTATTTGCTCCCCCCCTCCCCGTAAAATCGTAGTCTCTGACACGTCTAATCCCACTGTGATGGTCACTGTGTCCATCCATCTCATCTAGGGTTTTCCTCTTCCACGCTGACTTTCTGTACTTCCAAGCATGAATGTCCTACTTTAAGGACTGGTCCCTCTAGAAACATACCCAAAGTTGTTGTTGTTATGTGCCGTCGAGTCGCCTGTGACTCATAGCGACCCTATGTACAGCAGCCCTAAACTCCGCTCTGTCCTGTGCCAATCGCACTGTCTCTGACACT
>NW_006399784.1:14655361-14675478 GCF_000299155.1 Elephantulus edwardii
GAGATTGATCGAACATGCAACCAAGATGCATTGATAATAATGGGTGACTGGAATGCAAAAGTCGGGAACAAAGAGGAAGTTTCAGTAGTTGGAAAACCTGGACTCGGTGACAGAAACGGAGCTGGAGAGAGAATGATCGAATGTTGCACAATCAATGACTTATTCGTAGCAAATACATTTTTAAAGAGACATAAACGCAGGTTATATACCTAGATTTCACCTGATGGTATGCATAGGAATCAGATTGATTACATATGTGGAAAGATACCCAAAGTATGTGAGTCAAAATTTCAAAATCTTTGCCCCCAAGAAGCAAACTGATTTTAACTTCTTCAGCACAGAAGAAGTCTTTCTCTTCATGACAGTTCATCAGTTCATGATGTGTTCAATACTTTCCAATATCACTACAAGTCAAAGGCATTGATTCTGTCATCCTTTGTAGTTTTCCAGCTATCAGATACATAACAAGCAATTGAAAAGAATGTGGCCTGCAAGTCTCTAGACTTTCACTGTTGCTCTTTAACACTGGAGACATTCCTGAATTGGTTCAGTGATTTGAATGATGCAGGTAGTATTTACTTAAATTTTATTTAATGTCTGATATTCAGTATTCTTCCACAACACTATAATTCAAAGGTATCAATTCTTATCTATTCTTTATTGAGTGTTTGAGGGAGGTTTTGTTTTGTTTTGGTTTTTTTTTCCCTTCCTTAACTTTCTGTTCAACTTCCTGGATAGGAAAAATCCACTGACCGCGTTGGCTTGGATCAAGCCTACCTTTGTCCTCAAGGTTATATCTGTGCCTTTTAACATTTTAACAAAGTCTTTTGGAGTGTATTTGTCCATTGCAGATATGTCATTTGTTTTCTTCACTAATGCTTCCTTAAGTGTTGATAATGAATCCAGATAAAACAAAATCCTTGATACCACCAGTCTTTTCTCCATTTATCACTGATTTTGTTTATTGGTGTTTATTACTCCTGTATGGTATCTCTACCCAGAGAGTTGGTCAGAATTAGTTCTGATTTGAATGATGCAGGTAGTATTTCCTAATGATACCTTAGAGAAATCTCTTAAGTAATTTGTTCTTTAAAAAAAAACCTCATAACACCAAAATATCAAAAACTGTATTCTTAAATAAAGCTAACATAAATTTACCTGTTGAATTTTCTGTTTCATTTTCATATTCTTTTGAGAATATACTAGAATTTCCTTCGTGATGAGATATAATTTTTTAAAAATTATTGGAATTTAGTCACTTTTGCATCTGTTCCCAGGACAAGACCTAAGAAAATGCATTGTGATTCAAGATGCAGTGTAACCTCTACAAATATAAGACTGTCTAGAAAAACATAAATAGGATGCAGCAGATCTGCTCCCCATCTCACTAGTTATTTATTAAAATTCATACATTGGAAAAAATGTCTCTATTTGAAAGTGTAATGACTTTGTCATTTAAATTACAGCTCAAAATTCTGATATGCAATCCAGCTTGGGCAGTGGGCATTTGATGGTTAATTGCTTTATAGAACAGTTCTTGCCAAAGATCAAGGGAGACTCCCTTGTTCATGCTAATATTTGATTAATTGTTAACTCCTTTTATTCAAAAAAATGAGTACATATCTTCAGTAATTTCCAATTATTTACCAGTCAGAGGACTTTTCAGCAATATTTTTTATTATTTTTGCTCAAGATAACATAAGTTCATCTTCAAGAAAATGAATTGGAACTGACTCATGGTTGACCTTCTATTGAGTTTCTGAGGCTATAAATAACATGAGAGATTACCCATCCTTTTTCAGCAAAGCAACTCGCTGAGTTATATGACCAGGAAAGACTCACCTTTGAGCTAGCAGTAGAATGCCCTGCAGACTATGCCACTAGCACTCCTTTGATTAATCCAAAAAAGCCCTCAAACTCATTAGTATCCAATTGAAACTGACTCATCGTTAATTATCTGTTTCCTGGTTTTTAAGCCCTCTGTTATAAAGTTCCACATTTTGCCTTTTCTTTTCTTGTAAAGCAGGATTGACAGAAAAATTATTTCACCACAATTTCTGTGAACACCTCCTGGTTGCTGCCATTTGTTTACCTGACTGGCCAGGCTCACTTTCTCTTAATCTCAAAAAGGACTAACATGGTCCAGTCAAATCTAAGTTAGAGTTCTGAGGACTTCCCTTATGGTTCTGATAGAAATAATACAACTTAATGCAAAAATAATAGCTTGTCTCCGGAAACCCTATGAACCTGGAGAGAGGATGAAAGGCACCCAAGCGTCAAGGACTCTCCTTCATAGGGTCGCTATGAGTTGCCTGCGACTCGATGGCACTTAGCAACAACAACAACAATGCAAAAATTCTCATGACATTAATGAATAATTTTTCTGAGAGTGCAAGCATTCCTTTGCCACATTTTTCTAAGTACAGTTATCAGTTTCATGTATTAATTGCTAAAAAAAAAAATAGAGATAAAAAATTTATCAAAAAGCTTCCACGTCCAGTCTGCAGACTTGGGACTGTCTAAAGATTTTTGGCCTGGTTGATCTTTGAGGACTGTCAAGAAACATTAAACTTTAATGTTTACAAAGTCTTAAAATAGATAAACAAGGAAAAGTCAAATTGCAGAATAGAGAGAACAAGTGCTGTTTAACATTTCAGATATTCCTACATTAAGGTTGGGTTTCTCCTAAATCCTAAGATTCTGAGGCTTTTGACAAAACATGTAGGCAACTAGGCAGGCGACAAAATTTTTCAAAAATTCAAATGTAATCTGAGCACATGAAAGATAAGATTTTAAAAATTAAGAATATATAAAGCTGTACAGTATGAATTTGCTATATAAAGCTGTACAGTATGAATTTGCTATTCCATTCTACTGAAGATGCAGATTCTTTGCACCTTCTTAGGCATTCTCATGATATCCCAGGATCTGCCAATTTTATGTTCCCTTTCTGTTTCCTTCACCTATAATCTCACATTTTTCTGCTCCTCTTTATACCTGAACATCTAGAAAATTTTAATTCTCTAGCCTCTGCATACTCACCCCTAACTTGTTCTTTTCCATCCTCAACCCATGCCACTGTATTTTATCTGTGTGTCTACATGGCATTACCAGTTTTTAAATTAGTAGTTTAATAGTGTAATGTGTACTTCTTTCCTCTGGGGTTTTGTTATGTTGTACATGAAGTCACTGTGCGTTGAAGTGGCTCATTGACACCTAACCCTATCACCAATCTCTATCCTCATCTATTAGTCCTCAACATTCTCTACAGCTTCCTCTCCTCCTTGTTAGAATTGTTAGCTAACCTCATTTTCCATTCTCCCTTTCATTTTAAAATTTCCTTTCTTTTACTTAAACCCTAAATCTTAGTATGGCCTATAAGACTCGTTATGATCTTACTCTTCTTCATTGTTATCTAATGCCCCTCTCCCATGTCCCAGTTGTCTTTGGTCACAGATGTTACTTTTTATTTCCTTCCACATTCCAGGTGTTTCCCTCACTTTGGTACCCTCCTACCTACTATTTTTTTCAGCTTAAAATGGTGTTGCCGTTAGGTGCTGTTGAGTCAGCCCTGACTCATGGCGACACCATCCACCACAGTATGAAATCCTGGCTAATACTACACTGTCCTCAAGGTTTGCATTGTAGTTATGACTACTGTTGTAGTCACCCTATCATTTTTTTTAATTTATTAGTTTTAATGAACTTTTACAGAGATTTTGGATTTCCATTCTATCTATCTTGTTTAATCTGTCTTCCTCTTTTACACTGACCCTCCATTATTCCAAGTATAAAGTCCTTCTTCAGGGATTGACCCCTCCTGATGACATGACCCAAGGTGTGTAAGACGCAGTATCACCATACTAATTTCCAAGGAGATTTTCTACTGCCCTTGTTCCAAGACAGATTTATTTGTTCTTTTGGCAGTTTATGGTATCTGTAATACTATTCACCAATACCATAGTTCAAAGTCATCAGTTGTTCTTGATCGTCCTTATTTCTTCTTGCTTGTCACATGTATATGGAGTTATGGCTTGGGTTAGACATACCTTAGTCTCCTTAAATTGACATTCTTGCTTTATAACCCTCTAAAGGGATTCTTTACAGCAGATTTGCCAGTGCAATGCATTTTTAATTTCTTGGCTATTGCTTCTATGGGTGTTGATATTAGATCCAAGTAAAATGATATCCTTGACAACTTCAATCTTTTCTCCATTTATCTTGATTCCAATTGTAAGAATTGTTGTGGGTTTTTTTTTATGTTGAGATGTAATGTATATTGAAGAATACATAATTTGATCTTCATCAGTAAGTTCATCAAGTTTCAACAAGCAAAATTGTGCCATCTGCATATTGTTATATGCTGATGAGTCTTCTTCCAGTCCTGTTACCACATTCTTTATACAGTACAGCCCTTAATTTATGTCATGAATGCATTCTTCCTTTATCCATAATGTCCCACTTTAAAATAACATTCCATAAGTCTCTTTTTAAAGTATATTCATATTCTGTTACAGCAGTTTATCTACGTTATTCTGTTACAACAGCTTATGTATGCTATCCTTGCTCTTTGAAGGCAAGTATGATGAGGCTTCGCCTCATGTACTTTGGGCATGTTGCTAAAAGAGGTTATTTCTTAAAGAGGGACATGTTGCTCAGAAAGGTGGAGGGTCAACAAAGGACAGGAAGAACAGTGACTGCCTCAGTGGGATCTAATGCGTCAGGAGGATGACATAGGACAGGACAGGGTAAGATCTGTGGTTCATAGGGTTGGTAACACCTAACAACAACACAAGCAATCTGTGTTTTCTAGAAATTCACCCATTTAAAATGTTTATTTTTGTGGTCCTCTGTCTCTTTTTCATTGAGGGCAGTGACTTAATCTTTGGGTTTGGATTTTGTAAGCATTTATACTTGACCCAGAGTAGAATCTGTTGTTTAAAATATCAAAGAATTGTCTCAAGATGTAGCTGTATGCTGCCACTAGAATAAGAAACCCATAAGAAAATTCAGAATCATTCACATGTAAAGAGGATAAAGTAATACAAATTCATGGAAGCAAAAAACAGCTTGATTTTATTTGTGTTACATTTAGGCATAAAATTACTTAAGAACATGGTCTTAGAGCAAGAGCACTTCTAAAAGAATTAGAGTTAAGTACGAAGAAAACCAATAGAAGAACCAAAAGAAAACAGCTTAGTGTTTTATTCTGTAAGTTATTTATATTCCAAATCATGTGATAGTGGACATATTTTGTTTTTTCAACTTCTATCTGCTAGATGAAATTACAAAGGAAAATAGAAACAGAAATAAAATTTTTAAACATCAGGATATTAGATTTCCAAGTGGGTATAGATGTTTGTGTAGAGTACCACAGCCATTTTAGAGAAGAAATTAGCTTTGCCCAGTAAAGGTTAGCATGAGGATATCCTACAAACCAGAAAGTCACTACTAACTGCTTGTACCTAGAGAGGAACCATTGGTTTGTATGCACAAGGAAACAAAGCCATTGACAGTAATATTTTTTGGGGGTGTTTTGTTTTTAAGTACAATTTTTAGATGATTTTTTTTAAACTTTGTAATTATTAATTTCAATGAAAATTTACAGAAACTTTGAATTGCCATTCATTCATTGTTACACTTTTCTTCCCTCCCAATCCTCCCCACCAGTACACTCCCCTCTTGGAAAAGTAAAAGAAACATTCTTTCTTTATTTTATAATCCCTCCCCCCAGGTCCACTCCACTATGCAGCCTTCACACTGGACTTCCATCATGACAAAAATACCTAATCACATATCTCCTTTAAACAGTTTTCTCCCTCATCTGTTTCAATGCTGTATACATTATTTAACCCATTTTTCTCAGTCTCCCCCCAACTCCAATGTTGGTCCTGTTTTACAACAGTGGCACCATGCAGTAATTTGTCCTTTTGTGACTGAGATACTTCACTCAGCATAATGTCCTCCAGAGTCACCCATTTTGAATAATATTGCATGAGTTCCTTGTTTTTTCAATGCAGCATAGTATTCCATTGTGTGAATATACCATAGCTTCTCTATCCATTCATTTGTTGATGGGCACTTAGGTTGTTTCCAACTCCTTGCTATTGTAAACAAAGCCGCGATAAACATGGGTGTGCATTTATCTGCTTGGATGTCAGTTATGGTCTCTTTGGGGTGTTTCCCAGTAGTGGAATTGCTGGGTCAAATGGTATCTCTATTTGCAACTTTTTGAGAAAGCACTATACCGCATTCCACAGTGGTTGCACCATTTTACACTCCCACCAACAATGAATAAGGGTTTCAGTTTCTCCACAACCTTGCCTGGCATTTGTTGCTTGCTGTTCTGTTAAATTTTGCTATTCTGACTGGGGTGAGATGATATCTCATAGTTTTGAGTACTATTGTGTTTAAGTGATGGAGAAAGTGGGAACATCATGCCTAGCCTCAACCAAAGAATAGATGGCTAATTGTGTTAGGTTCATATGATGGGATTCTGTACATAAGAACTGGAACTATGACTTTAAATGGATCTTAAGAAAAATATAACAAAAATTTTACAACTATCTATATCTATATAGATAGATATTTCTCATGATACTTTTTATTATAAAGTTTCAAACACTGCAAAAGACAATTTTAGGTTTTTCAGGGATGAGTCCATGTATATTCATAATGTAAAGAGATGCTCTACAATGTAATGATACCTTAGAGCTGTGGGGATGGAGGACGAGATAGTGAGAGAGGTCAAAAGATAGACAGTGGATACTTTGTAAAACAGATTTCTCTTGACCAGACTATTTCTGAATACTTTTTTGTGGATATTAAGGTGTAAGAAATGCAATATAGATAAAACATTTGTTACAAGGTTAATACATTTGGTTTATGGAAAAAAGCAAATTTATAAAAAGAAATGACACTGTTCCCAGTGTGATTAGATGGGCTGATTTAAGCGTAAAATTCACAGAAGGACTAAAGGGCTCAAAGTCAATTGTAGGCAAAATACCAGGAGACTTAATTGATATACTACCTGCTGAAATTATATATATAGATTGGCAATATTTTATGTGATACTCCTTTATATCTAATTAAGATAAAAGATGATGTGGAAATATTGAATAATGATTGCTTTATGGCTTTTAAATAATGCCCGTGTAAATAAGTAAACTGAGTAAATATAACATATTTCTAATTTATTTCTAGGAAAAAAAAGAAAGACAAGAAAAAATTGAACGAAGACAAAAGAAACATCACTCTTTTCTTGGAAATGAGACACTTCCTCCATGGAGCCCTGCAAATAGAACTATGTTTTAGTCATTCAGATTATTTTTTTAGTAATTATTTATCAAATTAAATTTTAGTCATAGATGTAAAAATATTTATTTTTAACAAGAGCAATCTATTTTAATTCACTGCCAGACACTTCTGACAATGAAAATGATATTTTAGAGTTTAATTCATAAAAGCACTTTTTTGAACTAGTAGATAAACAAACTGCCTCAAATGAAAATAATCAAATTACTCTTATAATGAAAACATAGAACTCTGTTATCTTATACTGATAATTCTTATGGTTAGATGATCCATGATCATTTTCATTGAGATCTGCATTTTAATTATGTTTAACTCTATGAGTAAAAAGGAAATCATCTTGATGTTATAATCATAGAAAGAACTAAATTTATAGATGATTGTGCATCTAGCTAGATTCAGATTTGAAAATGAGTAGTCACTGGATAATATGCATATATTACTACTTTTAAAACTCATCTTTAACTCAACACAGGTGCATTTGTACTGTGAAAGTTAGAATTATGGTCAGTTGAGGCCATGGTTCAGTAGAACTCTACTCATAGAGCCATTTAAGAATTTTTGGTTTACATTTTAAATGTGTAGTATATTTTACCTGAGCTGTGGTATAGTCTGTAGGTGGTTGCACTGCTAAGTCAAAGTCATTGCCTTTCAGAGGTTCAAATCCACCAGCAGTTTTGAGGGGAAAAGATGAGCAATCTCCTCTTGTAATATTTACAACCTTGGAAATCTGCTGGAGAGTCAGCTTTGAGTTGGTTCTCACTCAACAGTAATTAGCTTTATCAAAGCTCTGTTCTCGTGGTGTAGTCCATAAAGAGCTGTGCTGCTAGCCCAAAGGTGATACCTCTCTGATGGTTCAAATCCACCAGCAGCTCCTCAGGAACAGATGGGCAGTCTTGTTCCAATGCAATTTATAGCCTCTGAAAACCCAATGGAGGGTCATCTATGAGTCAGTTGTGACATCACGACACTGGGTTTTTGAGCAAGTACTTTATTAGGCTAAAGCAACAATTATAGGGTCTTTATAATGAAACTTCCTTTGAAATCTGTTTATATGTCACTATGATTATCCAGTGATCCAAGCGATATAAACTTCAATTTGTAATTTGTGTGAAATTTCACATGAATTCAATGTTGCTATTGGTATTCTTTTTCAGAGTAAAAGCCAGAAAAGTAATTAAGGAATTTATTATTATTATTTCAACTATTACAGAGTTTAATAACTTACATTTAGGTAGCAGCTGCATAGGAAGATAAATTTGCAGAAAATGTCCAGAGGACCTATGTTTATCTTCTCCATATCTGCATTTCCTGTATTAATTGGTGTCATTCTTTTTTCCCTTTTTCTCCATTGTATACTTTTTTATTGATATTTAATGAAAGGTTACAAAGAACTTTGATTTCCATTCATTCAGTGTTACACATTTTCTTCCCTCCCTTCCCCTCCCTCCAGCTCACTTTTCCCTTTGAAAAGAAAAAAAAAAGGTCTTTCGTTGCTATACAACCCTCCCTCCCCCTGAATCCATTTTAATATATAGCTCTTATTCTGGACTTTAGTGATGCAAATAATATCTAATCATGAATTATTTTTAAACAGTCTCCCCCTCATCTGTTTCTATGATTATTTATCCATTCTTTTCTTAGTTTCCTCCAAACCTGATGTCAGTCCTATTTTATAACAATGGCATTAGGCAGTATTTGTCCTGTTGTGGCTGAAATATCTCACTCAAACCTAATGTCCTCCAGGATCACCCATTTTGTATATTTCATGAGTTCCTTGTTTTCAAATGCTTCATAGTATTCCATTGTGTGAATATACCACAGCTTCTCTATCCATATGTTTGTTTCTGGGCATTTGGGTTGTTTCCAACTCTTTGCTATTGTGTATACATAAGTATACATATATATGCTTGGAAGGCAGTTCTGGTTTCTTTAGGGTTTAGTCCAAGTAGTGGAATTGCTGGGTCAAATGTTATTTATATTTGCAATTTTTTGAGAAAGTGTCATACTGCCTTCCATACTGGTTGCACCATTTTACACTTTCACCAGCAGTGAATAAGGATTCCATTTTCTCCATAACCTCACAAACATTTGTTGTTTGCTTCTCTGTTGAATTTTGCTATTACTGAGGTGACTGATATCTCATAGTTGTTTTGATTCGCATCTCTCTTAGAGCTAGGAACTTTTAACATTTCTTCATGTGTTTGTTCACCATCTGAATGTCTTCTTTGGTGAAGTGTCTGTTCATATCCGATGCCCATTTTGTAGTTGGATTATTTACCTTTATCTTATTGTAGTGCTCAAGTATTCTGTAAATTCTCGATATAAGTCCTTTATCAGACATGTCATTGTTGTTGTTGTTGTTATGTGCCGTCAAGTCGCTTGTGACTCATAGCGACCCTATATACAATAGACTTAAACCCTGCTCTATCCTGTGCCAATCGAACTGCCTCCGACACATTCATCCCAATTACCCCAGTCACTGAATAAATCCACCTCATAGAGGATCTTCCCCTCCTGAGCTGTCCCTCCACACTTCCAAGCATGATGTCCCTCTCCAAGGACCTGTCTCTCCTTACAACATGTCCAAAATATGTCAGACAAAGCCCCAAAATCCTTGCCTTGAAGAAGCAGCCCGGTTTAACCCTCTCAAGGAAGAATCTGTTTGTTTTCTTGGCAGTCCATGATACATTCAATACTCTTTTCCAGCACCACAGCTCAAAAGCATCTATTCTCCTTCTATCCTCCCTAGTCATTGTCCAATTCTCTGATGCATAACGAGTGATTGCAAAGACCATGGCCTGTGTCAGATGCAACTTAGTTTCCAGAGTGACACCATTGCTCTTCAGTACTTTGGAGAGGTCCCTAACATCAGACTTTCCCATCGCAATATGTCTTTTAATTTTCTGGCTGCTGGTGCCAAGCGTATTGACTGGAACCAATCCGACTAAAGTTGTTAACAATCTCAATCTCTTCATCATCCATCCTCATGCTGCCAATTGGTCCAGTGGTGAGAATCTTTGTCTTCTTGATATTGAGCCTCAATCCGTACTGAAGGCTGCAGTCCTTGACCCTCTGCAGCAAGCATTTCGTGTTCTCCTCAGTTTCAGCAAACAGGGTAGTGTCATCTGCAAAACGCAGATTGTTGATAGATCTTCCACCAATCCTAACGCCACACTTCTCCTCCTAGAGTCCAGCCTCCCGGATAATCTATTCTGCATACAGGTTGAAAAGATATGGAGATAGGACACATTCCTGGCACATATATGCCCTTCCCAATTTTGAACCATGCATTGTTCCCTTGCTCTGTTCTGACCACTGCCTCTTGGTCCAAGTATAGGTTTTGCATTAGCATGATAAGGTGTTCTGGAATTCCCATTCTTCTCAGAGTCAGCCACAGTTTGTTATGATCCACACAGTCAAACACCTTTGCATAATCAATGAAACACAGATAGACATTCTTCTGGTATTCTCTGCTTTCAGCTAAGATCCATCAGCCACAATATCCCTAATACCACAACCCCTTCTAAACCCAGTCTGGGCTTCTAGCAGTTCTTTGCTGATGTGCTGTTCCAGTCATTTATGGATAATTTTTAGTAAAAACTTGATTGTATGTGAAATTAATATTGTTCTATAGTTTCCACACTCTGTTGGGTCTCCCTTCTTTGGAATTGGAACAAATATAGATTTCTTCCAGTCAGTTGGCCAAGTGGTTGTTCTCCAGATTTCTTGGTACAACTTGATGAGCACATCCAGGGCAGCCTCTGTTAGCTGAAATATGTCAATTGGTATACCATCTATTCCTCGGGCCTTATTTTTGCTCTTTCTTCAATGCAGCTTGGACAACTTCTTTTATCAACATTGGCTCTTGCTCATATGTTATTTCATTAAATTCTGTGTCTGCCAATTCCTTTCAACATGGTGACTCAGTATATTCTTTCCATCTTCTTTTAATTCTTCCTGGATCATTTAATATTATGCCTAAAGCATCCTTGATTATAGCAACTTGAGGTTTGAGTTTGTTCTTCAGTTCCTTGCGCTTAAGAAATACTGAACGAATTTGGCCTTTTTGATTTTCTGAGTCCAGGTCCTTGCATATTTAGTTGTAATATTTTACTTTGTCATCCCATGCTGCCTTTTGGAATCTTCTATTCAGCTCTTTATTATCTTGAATTCTTCCTTGTGCTTTGGCTTCTCTGTCCTCCAGTGCAATATTCAGAGTTTCTTCTGACATCCATTTTGGACTTTTTTTTTTCCTCCTCTGTCTTTGTAATGACCGTTTGCACTCTTCCTACATAAGACCTTTGACATCCTCCCCCAACTCATTTGGTCTTCACTCATTAATGTTCAAGGCCTCAAACCTGTTCCCGAGATGGTTCTGAAATTCAGGTGGGATGAATTCAAAGTCATATTTTGGTTCTTGTGGATTTGGTTTAATTTTCCTCAGCTTCAACTTGAACTTGCATATGAGTAGTTGGTAGTCTATTCCACAATCAGCTCCTGGCCTAGTGTTCACAGCTGATATTGAGCTTCTCCAGCAGTTCTTTCTGCAGATATAATCAATCTGATTCCTATGCATACCATCAGGTGAAATCTATGTGTATAACCTGCGTTTATATTTCTTATAAAATGTATTTGCAATGACTAAGTCATTGGTCTTGCAAATTTCAATCATTTATCTCCAGCTTCATTTCTGTCACCAAGTTCATGTTTTCCAACTACTGATTCTTCTTCTCTGTTCCTAACTTTTGCATTCGAGTCACCTATTATTATCAATGCATCTTGATTGCATGTTCGATCTGTCTCCTACTGTAAACGTTGGTAGAAATCATCTATTTGTTCTTCTTTGGCTCTGGTTGTTGGTGCATATATCTGAATGATAGTGATATTCACTGGGCTTCCTTGAAAGCCTGTGGTTATTATCCTGTCACTCACAATATTGTACTTTAAGATGGATCTAGAAATTACTTTTTTAACAATGAAAGCAACCTAAATATTTTTTCCTAGTCTGTGGCTTTCCTTTTACCTTGTTGGAAAAGTTTTTGGGTATGCATAGGGATTGATTCTTAGATGATTCCGTTCATTTATGGTGTCCTCTCCTGGTTGTGGGTTTTTCAGGATGCTTAGAAGACTGTTTATGTTGTGGATTAGGGATTCTAGAGTTCTTCCAAGCTTTTCTCTAAAGAAGTTTATACTCCTTGGTTTTAGTCCTAGGTCCTAGATCTGCTTTGAGTTAGATTTTTTGTATGGTATGTGGTGTGTATCTAGCTTGAATTTTCTGCAGACAGTATTCTAGTTTTGCCAACACCATTTATTAAAAAGTCTGTTTTTCCCCCACTTAACTGATTTCATCTCCTTACCAAAGATCAGTTGACCTTAGGTAGACGGGCTGATTTCTGAGTTCTCAATTCTGTTCCATTGATCTATTTGTGCTGGTAGCATGTTGTCTTGACCACTGTGGCAGTGTAGTACGATTTGAAATCAGGGATTGAGATGCCTCCTACCTTGTTTCTCTTTTTAAGTAGTACTTTACTTTTTCTGGATTTCTTTCCATTCCAAATGAAATTGGAGATTGCCTTTCCATCTTGCCAGAGAATGCAATTGATATTTGTATTGAGATTGTATTGAACGTGTAAAATGCCTTTTGAAATTTGTCATTTTCACAATATTGAGTTTTCCAATCCATGAGCGGCAGGAGTGGCATCCACTTCCTAAATAATTTGCCTCCCAACACTCTATGTATTTTGAGAAGATCTTCAGGCCTTTTGTTCATAGGGTCACTAAGAGTCATGCTCAACTCAAAGGCAATCAACAACAACATCCATGAGCAAGGTATATTCTTCCATTTCTCTGGATCTCTTTTTGTTTCTTGTAGTAATGTTTTGTAATTTTCTTTGAATAGATCCTTTGTGTTTCTAGTTAGATTACTCCCTAATATTTAATCTTGGGATTAGCCATTGTGATGGGTATTGTTTTTCTTAGCTCCAGTTCTATATTCTTTTTGTCACTATAGAGAAACCCAATTGATTTTTGTATGTTGATCTTGTATCCTGCTACTTTACTGAATTGGTCAACTATGTCAGTAGTTTTCTTGCTGAGTTTTTAGGGTTTTCTAAGTATAATATCATATCATTTGACCATAGAGATAATTTTACCTCCTCTTTGCCAATTTGTATCTCTTATTTTATTGCTATTGCTAAGACTTCCAATACAATATGAATAGGAGAAGTGATGGTGGGTATTCTTTCCTAGTTCTTGTTCTCAAAGGTAATGCCTTTAATCTCTCTCCGTTCAGAACAATGTGGCTCTAGGGTTTGTGTATATACTTTTTCCTATGTTGAGGAAATCCCCCCTCTATTCTTGTTTTGTTGAGCGTTTTAATCAGGAAAGGGTGTTGGATTTTGTGAAAGGCCTTTTCTGCATCAATTGTTAGGATCATGTGGTTCTTGTTCTTTGTTTTGTTAATATGATGAATTACACTTAATGGTTTTCCTTTGTTGAACCGTCCTTGCATACCTGTTATGAATCATAGTGAATTATTTTTTTTAATGTACTATTGGATTCTATTGGCCAGGATTTTATTCAGAATTTTTGCATCTATGTTCCTGAGACTTACTGTTATTTATTTTCTATTATGCTGTTGTCTTTACCTGGCTTTGGCATCAAGGATATGTTTGCTTCATAGAATGAATCTGGGAGAATTCCATCTTTTTCTATTTTCTGAAATAGTTATGTAGAATAGTGACAGTTCTTCTCTGAATGTTTGATAAAATTCACTTGTAAAACCATCTGTTACATCTCTTATTATTTCCTGTCAGATAGATCCTTACAAGCGTAATTTCTCACTTTATGTATTTACAAGTGTAAGTGTTATTAGTTGCATTGTTTAGGTAAAATCAGCTTGGCTCAGAGAAAAAAATAGCTTGCCCAACTGATTCTGAGTTTGCCTACCTCCAGTACCAATATGCTTTTTCACACTCCATGTGGCCTCAGAACTGGAGGTTCTATTAAGATCACTGTTTTATGAGCTTTAGAAACTATTTTAACTATCTTTCCCTTAAAAGTATATATTTTCATCCAGAGATATTTTCTCAGAAGACATATCTGCTTGCTTTAAGGCATAGAGAGCTTTACTATATTTCTATAATGAAATAAAAATTAGTAAGATTTTAAAATGTATTCCAACATCTTATATACAGTATTAGAATATGAGAAAACTGAGATAGCTTTTCAATAAGTTTCATATACCGATGAGAAATAACTTCTTGCTACAATGCAGGTGAGAGAAAAGAAATATGTCACGCGCCACTTCTTCATAAGAACATATCAGTGCTACAAAAGAAAAAAAAAATAGTTCCTAGATAAAATGAGAAGCCTTTTTTTAAAAGGTACCAGACCTAGGAGGCTACTTGATGAAATAAAAATCATTACCAGTAATACATATTATCATCACAAGATTTGGTCATTCTGTGTCATTCATCTTTCTATACTCTCTAGTATCAAGCACAGTCTCTTCCAGTATAGATTAAGTGTCTTTTGTATTGACTTAGTTATGCAAAGCAAATACATGTTTTTGAATTCCAAGGAAGGATAAGCAGAAACTATACTTACAGCAACCACAGGGTGCAAGGTCATGAATGCATTTAAAACAGATTGCATATCAAATACTTGTTTAAACTTCCAGATCAATTTCTTTTCCATTACAATATTCAGTGAGTTATTGTTTAAGTCACTGTAAAACTTGAGTAAAGCTGATTAATTAATGTAAAACTTGTATCATATGATGACTTAATAAATGTTCATATTTTGTTGGGTTTTTTTACTATTATAACCTCATTTCCCCCACATCATGTATGTGAAAAAGAGGCTTTGATAGAGTTAATAATAGTTACTTGACTTTATATATTTTTAGCTTGAAAGAACCATTTTTTTCTCTTTCTGACCCACAGGCTCTACTGTTCAGAATAGAATAAAAAATGTCCTGTATTAGGGGCTTCCTAAGAAGAAAATTGCTTGCTTTGAGGTTGTTTACGGTTGTAAAGTAGGATGAGATGAGAGAGTGTGAGATATTTGTAATGGCCAAATATGTCATTTCCCTCAAATATGGATGGAGATTTTTGTCTTTTTACAGTAAAGATTCCATTTTCTGATCAGCAGCATGTTGTGCTGAAATTATCTAGTTGAATGAAAGAATCTTATCTGTAACAGAAATAAAACTGCGTTTTGATATAGTTCTTTCTGAGATCCAAAGGGGAAAAAAATCAAGCCTGATAATATTCTTGAATGTATGTATATAATATTACACAAACTGAAAGGTGACCTTTTTAAATCAGAAAGAGGTTAAAGTTTTGAAAGGAAAGAACTACTCAGGGGTAACTAACCCAGTTGTTTATATTTGTACCAGACTTTGAAAGTTGAACAGATTCTTTTCATTGTTTCTAAAGCACTGCCTAATAGTAAGTTAAGGGTCCATATTGCATTTTCCTCAGAATGATAAGCATACAGATTTGGTCTGAATGATTTTATTTCCAAGTTGAACACAGTGATTTGACTTGCCCACACCACTAACTATAAGAAATCTAAACTCAGAACTCAAGCATCATGTTTCCCTTTTGTAGTTTGCCCACAATGCATGTGTGCTATTGATAATCTGGTGAAGATTTCACAGTAGTTTTTGTAGGAATCTCTGGAGGCCTAGTGGAAAGGAAGTGTGCTGTCAACCCAAAGGCGTGCTGTTCAAATGGGCAATCAATTTAAGTGCAATTTACTGCCTCTGAAAACCTACTATTTGTTGTTGTAATCATTGTAGGTGACTTTGTCATCTCAGTTGAATACTACCTGCAATTCTGCATGTAAGAAACTTAGTATTTCCTCACACTTGTTAAGTAGGGAAGGCAACCAAATAGCTTGGATCTTTTATGCGGAAGGAAGTGAAGGCATAAAGGCATAGATGGGAAAAAAATTTCACCAATGCAAGATACTGCATGTTAATCAAAGTAGTTTACAAGAATAAACTATACAGAAAACTTGAATTTTCACGTTTTAATCTTAGCTCTCTGCTATATCAAGTCATCTAAACTTCCATGCTTCAGTTTTATACAAAGTGAAGATAATATAAATAAAGTGTTTCTGCTTTCTACTGCATTGACAGATAGGAAATGCTATGTAAATGCTCAGCGGGAGATTTCTCTGAGTTCTTTCACATTAAATTTCATGTGGTTCAGTGATTCTAATTACTGTATGTTATATGTAATTGTATAATACTAACTTGAACAAAAATTCTTGATGTCGAGTTTAGGATGTTTTAAGAATTATTTGGAAAGATATATTTAATGTCATTTTTTAAATAGCATGTTTTCATTTAATGCTTTATTTATTAAAATTAACTACTCAAATGAATTTTTCTGGGTAGTATGTTTATTGACTGTGTGCCACAATTTCATTTCATAGGGTTAGAAAATATTGTGAGGGAGCTCTGGTGGCCTAGTGGCAAGAAGCTGCACTGCAATCCCAGGGGTATGCAGTTCAAATCCACCAGATACTCTGCTGGGGAAGGAGGGGCAGTCTCCTCCTGTACCATTCCGATCCGATTTGACCATACACACAAAAAAATAATAAAATTTTTAAGAAAGAAGATATTGTGTGTAAGTTGTATTTATGTATCAAAAATAAAATATTGATATTTTTATTAACATGTTACCAGCATATAAAGACTCCTAAGACATAATTTAAGTCACTTATTAGTGTATACATAATGTGGCATAAACTTGCAAAGTCAGACAGTATGTATGCACACCTGTGTAGAACTAACTTCCTAATGTTCTTAGCCAAACACAATCTTAGTTACAAATATGATAATGACCCAAGCTGAGAACAGGATAGCTCTTCTGGGCATTGCTGTCTGCAATGGAAGGCTTTCCAGGGTTCTTTTTGTCCTGTGTCACATCACCATTCAAGAAAAATATACATCATTCATCTGTGATTCCCTTTACGTGAATATGTACAAGAACTATAAGCTCTTGAACCAAATTAAACATTAGCAATGTTCTTTATCTTGGAAGAGGATAGCCATGCTACTTGAAGGTTTTCAGTGCAATGAAAATAAAAGTCCAGCCTTACAATCTGATATACTATTTATTCATTTACATTTTGATAATGAGTCCAGAGGCTAAAATTGCAAACCAGACTTTAAAACAGCAAAAACAATGATTTCTGATAGCATTTGTGCTACATATATAAACATAAGGAGGGAACACATTCTGCTTGGAGAAAGCAGCCAATGAAAACCACAGGATCTCCAAATAATATTTGGATGACACATCATAAGGCACCATTTTGTTGTGCATAGAGTTAGCATGAGTCAAGGACACCAACTAGCAAAAGCAAACTGTTAAGATAACAGTAGCACAAAGAGTTGTTCTTAGGTGGTGTTGAGTCTAGTACTACTCATAGCGACCCTATGAACAACAGATCTGAACCCTGTCCTATCCTGTGCCATTCTCACATTTCCTGGCAAAGCCCATTGCAGCAGTCCTGGGTCAGTCCACCTGGTTGAGGGGCTACCTCTCCTTCGTCAGCCCTCTGCCTTTCCCTCTCCAAGGAATAGCCCCTCTTAGAAACATGCCAGAATTATGTAAGGCCAAGCTTAATCATCTGCCTCCAGAGAGCACTTTGGCTGCAATTTCTCCAAAACATGTTTGTTGTTTTGACAGTCCATGGGATATTCTGTACTCTTCTCCAATACCACAGCTCAAAGGCATCAATTCTCCTGTCATCCTTATTCATTATTTTTATTCATTTTCCAGCTCTCAGATACCAGAAAGACCATAGTCTGAATCAGACTCACCTTAAGCCTCAAAATTACATCATTACTCCTCAATTTGTAAAGGTCCTCAACAGTGCAATGTGTCCCCTGATTTCCTGACTGCTGGTGCCCAGGATGTTAATTGTGGACCCAAAGTAAGATGTAGCTGTTGACAGTTTCAGTCTTTTCTCCATCAATCATGACCAGCCTACTGGTCCAGCGGTAAGAATCTTTGTTTCCTTGACATTAGCTGTAATCAACTCATATTTAAGGTTATATTCTTTGATCTTAAGCAGTAAGTCCTTCAGGCCCTCATGTTCAGCAAGCAAGGTTGTGTCATCTGCATAGCACAGGTTATTGATGAGTTTTCCTCTAATCTTGATGCCACATTCTTCTTAAAGTCCAGCTTGTTGAATAATTGCTCAGCATACAGATTGAATAGATATGAAAATAGAATACAACCCTGACACACTCTCCTCAATTTTAAATCATGTAGTGTTAGCTTGCTTTGTTCACACAACAGCCTCATGGTCTTTGTATAGGTTTCACATAATCACAATGAAGTTAGCCATAACTTGTTACGATCCAAATAGTCAAATGTCTTTGCATAGTCAATAAGGCATAAACATTCTTCTGGTATTCTTTATTTTCAGCCAGGATCCATCTGAGATAAGCAATGAGATCCCTGGTGCCACTGCCTCTTCTAAATCCTGCTTGAACTTCTGGCAATTCCTTTTCTATATTTTTTAATGATCTTCAGCCATATTTAGTTTGCAAAATACTAATATTAATACACTATTAAATATATTGTTTAATAGTTTTTACATTCTGTTGAATCACCTTTCTTAAGAATGGGTGTAAATGTGGACTTTTTCCAATCCTTTAACCAGACAACTGTCCTCTAAATTCACTAGTATAGACTACTGAATGCATCCAGAGCTGCATCTGCTAATTGAAACAAGTCAGTTGGTATCCCATTGATTCCTGGGGCCTTACTTTTTGCCAATGCCTTCAGTGTAATTTCCACTTCCTCTTTCATTAACATTGGCTCCTGCTCATGTGGTTATTTCCTAAAATTTTTCAGTGTCAGTTATTTTTGGTACAATGACTTGGTATTCCCTCCATCTTTTTTTATGTTCTTGGGTCATATGACATATTGCCCATAACATCTTTCAGTATTGGGACTCAAGGCTTAGATTTGTTTTTCAGTTCTCTCCACTAAAGACATGCGGAGCAAGTTCTTCCTTTTTACTTACGAACTCTGGCTCTCTGCACCCCCGTTATTATAACGCTTTACTGTGTCTGTTGTTGTGTACCATTGAGTCAGAAGCAACCCATAGCTGACCCTCCAGTGGGTGTTCAGAGGCAGTTAATCACTTTTCAGAGACAGTTAACTACATGGGAGAAGATTGGATTCAAACTGCATGCCTTTGGGATTGCAGCACAGCTTCTTGCCTCTAGGCCACCAGCGCTGCATGTCTAGCTGCCCTTAAAATCTTCTGTTCAGCTCTTTTATTTCGGCATATTTCCCCTTTGTTTTGGCTCCTCAGTGTTCTAGAGAAATTCTGGTGCAGGTCACCTTTGACATCCATTTTGTTGTTTTCTTCTCTGTCTTAACGAACTTTTACTTTCTTCATGGATTATATCCTTGGTATCATCGCCAAAACTGGTCTTCAATAATTGGTGTTCAATGCTTTAAACCTATTGTTAGGATGATTTTGAAATTCAGATGGAATATATTTAAAATGATAGTTTGGCTCTCGTGTTCTTGTTTTAATTTTCTTCAGCCTCAATTTGAACTTGCACATGTGTAATTTATGGTCCGTCCATTCCTGGCCTACTTTTGATTGCTGATACTGAAATTTTTAAAATATTCCTTCTATAGATCTAGTCAATTTGATTCCTATATAGTGCATAGAGAAGCCAAAGCACAAGGAAGAATTCAAGATACTAAAGAGCTGAACAGAAGATTCCAAAAGGCTGCTCGGAATGACAAAGCAAA
>NW_006399784.1:14676973-14678376 GCF_000299155.1 Elephantulus edwardii
GGAGGGACAGCTCAGGAGGGGAAGACCCTCTATGAGGTGGATTGATTCGGTGAGTGGGGTAATCGAGATGGGTGTGTCAGAGGCAGTGCTGTTGGCGCAGGATAGAGCAGGGTTCAGGGCTGTTGTGCATAGGGTCGCTATGAGTCGCAAATGACTCGACGGCACATAACAACAACAACAATAATAGCCCATCAGATAAGGTCCATCATGTGTAAAGTCAGTTGTTGTTATTGATTGCCATCAAGTCAAGAGTGACTCATAGCCACTATATGAACAAAAGACCTAATGCCTTTCCATAACTATCATCATTACTCCAAGTTCATAGTTTCCGGAGGCATGTGGTTTAGGAATTGGATGCCACTCCTGCTTCCAAACCCATTTTACAACTGGAAGCTCCACCAAACACTGCCCACTTTGGGATACCATTCTGGTATTTGTTACCTCAATGGTACAAGGTTCAGCATCACAATCACCCAGATTACTTCATACTGCACATTGATAGAGTGATATACAAAGTGGAAGAGTGTTCCTCCAGATAAAACAGCACTAGTTTCATTTAGCAGTTGTTAAATGTCATCAAGTTGAATATGACTGAGAGTAAGCTTTGCACAAAAGACCTGAACTCTGTTCTATAACGAACAGCATTTCTGAGCAGAACTCCATTCTATAATTAATATCATTTCTGTAAATGTATAGAATTTAGAGAATTTGTAGAGTTTAGAAAGCTTGTAGAGTTTTTAGAGGCATCTAGTTTAGGAGGTGGATATCACTCCTGCTTCCCAGCATAAATCAATCTGGAAGCTCATCCAAACATTAGACATAATGGGTAACTGTTATGGTATCAGAAAAGACTATGGAACTGTGCAGCATCACAGCAACACCAAGTTATTCAGTTTAGCAAATAGATAAATGATTGCTATATAATATAAGGAAAAGTCATTCAAAAATTAATAAATTTGACCCCAAAAACTTCCCTTATGTGACTGACAGGACTGGCATCAAGATGCCAGCTAGCAGCCAAACTCCCAGAGTGGAGGCTCCAGGCCCTGGCCTGCTGTCCCATCCCCCACCTGTTAAGTGATAATTCAAGATAAGGTATTTCACCAAAGTGGGGCCAATTTTTTCTATGTATTTTCTTTCTGGACCTTCACATAGGGTCTCTTAAAAAGATATTTGCAATGAATACAAAATTGAAAATTCCAAATTCAATCATTTTATTTCCAGCTTCATTTCTATCACCAACCCATGTTTTCCAACTGTTATTCCTCCTTTGCTGTTTCTGACTTTTCAATTACAGTCACTAATTATCATTAACACATCTTAGTTTGGTGAATTTCAGACTGCAAGATTTGGTAAAAATTTTCAATTTCTTTCTCTTTGGGTTTAGGTATGTTGTTGTTGTT
>NW_006399784.1:14679521-14681488 GCF_000299155.1 Elephantulus edwardii
TATTTGTCCTTTTGTGACTGAGATACTTCACTCAACATAATGTCCTCCAGGGTCACCCATTTTGAATAATATTGCATGGGTTCCTTGTTTTTCATTGCAGCATAGCATTCCATTGTGTGAATATACCACAACTTCTCTATCCATTCATTTGTTGATGAACACTTAGGTTGCTTCCAACTCCTTGCTGTTGTGAACAAAGCCACAATAAACATGGGTGTGCATATATCTGCTTGGATGTCAGTGATGGTCTCTTTGGGCTATATTCCCAGCAGTGGGATTGCTGGATCAAATGGTGTCTGTATTTGCAACTTTTTGAAAAAGCGCCATACCTCCTTCCACAGTGGTTGCACCATTTTACACTCGATGGGGGGGCTTTAATTTTAAAATTTATATAAAAAAATTTTTTAAAGATCAAGTGGAATTTGATGAGAATAATTTGCAGTGTATTTAAAAATGTTTGTTGAGGTATAATTAACATTATAGTAAAATGTTTAGATATTAAGAATGCATGTAATTTGCTTGAAAAATTCATACTCTTCTGACATTTAATATATCATTTCCATCATTACAGAAAATTGTCTGTGTCTCTTTCCAAATTAACAGACTTCTCTAATAACTGATAATGTTTGCAGTTGGGTTTTTTTTTTATTTTCTACTAAGTTAATTATAACTGATAATGTTTTTATACTTATTTGTCTTTTGTCCATTCTAAAATTACATGGAAATATACATTATGTCCTTTTCTTGGTTTCTTTGGTTCTGTATGTTTTTGAAACTTATCTGAGTTACATGGGTCATCAATTTGTTCCTTCTTATTGCTGAATAAAAACATCATGCAATATTCTATTTTGTGGATAAATATGCATCAGTTCATTTATTCATTCTTCAGCTGGTGACCATCTGGTTATTTCCAGTTTTTGGTGATATAAGTAAAGCTTCAATAAACATTTTTGTTCAAGGATTTTTGTGGGCATGTTTTCATTTTTTATGAGATCATTATCTATGAGTGGATTTCCTGGATTTATTTACAAACCTGCCAAAGAATTTTCTTAAATGGTTGTGGACCCAAAGTAAGATGTAGGCGTTTTTTCAAGGTACCCAGCATTTCGGGCGTGCTCCTGGGTGGAAGGGAGACTTGAGGGCGGGCACAAGGAATTCCAGCCCAGATAAGAGACGAAGAGGCGTTTTTCCAAGGTACCCAGCATTTCCGGCGGGCCCGAGGGCCGCAACATAATCCACTCAGGAGTTCTACAGGACACGGCACCTTCCCTTAGAAACAGCTCAACTAAACTCAAGAGACACTGGTCAAAAGGAAAATGTCAGCAGTCGACGTTTTTGGAATCACAGAAGCCAAGAAAGCTTAAGATAGACCTGTCAGATCATGGGTTGGACAATGGTTGTGTTATATCCCACCAGTAATATTTTTATCTAGCTAGCTATGAGCTTCAGTTGCTCAAAATTATTTTCTACATTATGTGTTGTCAATCTTCTTTAATGTATTTAAAGAAGTATGTAAAAATTTTGTTTCTATTTGCAGTTTCTAACAGTGGAAAACAGTTTTTTCCCTGTGTTTATGGATCATTTGAGTATTTTCCTTTGTAACATGTCTATTAATTAATTTTTTTTTTTGCCAGGGGGCTGGACTTTGTGAGGAGGAACGTCGCAACATAATGGGAGAAAGACTCATCAACAATTTGCTTTATGCAGATGTCACAACCTTGCTTGCCAAAACTGAAGAGGACATGAAGTGTTTGTTGCAAAAAACCAAGAACTTCAGTTTTCAATATGGATTGAAACTAAACATAAAGAAAAAGAAGGTTTCTCACCACAGGGCCAATTGACAGCTCTATGATAGATGAAAAAGAGATTGAGATGTTAACACTTTTAGCTTACTTGGGTCATCAGACTCAAAATGCCCCATGCCAGTCCATCTCATCTCTCCAATGCCTAATATGTCAATATTTATG
>NW_006399784.1:14683715-14704813 GCF_000299155.1 Elephantulus edwardii
AAGTGTCTCAATGACACTTAACAACAACAACACTATTGAAAAAGAGTTAATGCCTTGAAATTGTGGTTTTGGCAAAGAATATTGAATATAACAAGGACTGTCAAAAAAACAAAAGTACCTGTCTTGGAGGAATGCAACCAGATGTGGTGCTCCTTAGAATCAAGGACGGTGAAACTTCATCTCACTTACTTTGGGTATTTGTCAAGAAGGCACCAGTTCTGGGAGAAAATAGCATGATAGGAAAGAAGATAGTTGGTGAAAGAGAGGAAGATGCTCAAAGAGAGACTGACAATTTAACTGTAACAATGGGCTTGAGCATGGTTGAGATGGTGAGGATGGAATGATAACGGGCAAAGTTTCAATCTACTGTTTCTAGAGTCATTATGAATATTAGTTGACATGACAGCACTTAACAACAAAAGAGAATATCTCGTGATCAAGTTTTAAGTATGGGATCTACTCAGCATTTTCACTGTAGTTTCATCGGTATTGTATCTTTTTCCATTTAAAATCTGTGTTAAATTGTGTATTTAGAATACACAATTTAATGGCTGAGTGGGGTGAAAGAAATGGGAAGGAGCTTTTGTGAAAAACAATGTATTCAAAATTTGTGAATAAATCCAAATAATATAAAAAAGTACAGCCTTTGTCATTATTTCATATATTTCTTCAACTCCAAATTTGTATTAAAAAAATTTGCATTAAACCTATTACTAATTTAACCTTTACTTCATTAACCAGCATTTCACCATTGGAAAATGATGAGGAATCCCCTCCTCTGAAATCTACAGCCTCTGAAAACCCACTATAGGGTCAGTTACGATTTGGTCCTAACTCAACGGTACATAGCAACAGCAATTTTTATGCATTAATGATATATATCTGGCAGTAATGAACACTGAAGGGTGAGAGGAGAGTGATGTTAGTTTTGATGGTTAAGATTTTGTGTTCATTTAGCTGTGCTAGGATTCACAGAAGTTGGGAAATTATGTAAAGATGCAATTTTCCACTTACATGTAATGATGTTGTAATCCTCCATGTCATAGTCTAATAAAGTGATCCTTCATTTTTGTGCTATTTGAAAATTGCATATATTTTCAAATAACAATCAGATCTTTGGGACCTAATCATGTTGATAAGTAAAGAGTAGGCACATTTGTGTCAGTTTGACATTATTATCTTTTGATACAATTATATTCTTTAATTATGCTATTGTTAGGTTTTGACAAATTGATTTCCAATCATGACCCTATGTACAAAAAAAAAAATTACTACCTAGTCCTTGACCATCCCCCAAATCATTGGTATATTTGAGTGTCTTTGAATCCAATATATCAATCCATTTTCTGAAAAGTCTTCCTCCCTTTCCGAAACCCTCAATTTTATCAATCCTCATGTTCCCCAGGGACTGATCTTGCATAAAAACATTTCTAAAATATATAAGATGAAGTCTCATCCTTGAGTTTAAGAAGCATTCAGCAAAACAACTATGAGATATCTTCTCACCTCAGTAAGAACAGCAAACTTTAACAGAACAGCAAGCAAAAAATACTGGCGAGGTTGTGGAGAAACTGCAACCCTTATCCACTGTTGGTGGAAATGTAAAATGGTGCAACCACTATGGAAGGCTGTATGGTGCTTTCTCCAAAAGTTGCAAATAAAAATACCATTTGACCCAGAAATTCCGCTACTAGGAATATATCCCAAAGAAACTGTAACTGCCACCCAAGCAGATATATGCACACTCATGTTTATTACTGATATGTTCACAATAACAAAGAGTTGAAAACAACCCAAGTGCCCATCAACAAACGAATGGATAGAGAAGCTGTGGTATAGTCACACAATGGAATAGTATGCTGCATTAAAAAACAAGAAACTCATGAAATGTTATTCACAATGGGTAACCCTGGAGAACATTATGCTGAGAAATATCTCAGTCACAAAAGGACAAATACTGCCTAGTGCCACTGTTGTAAAATGGACTGACCTTGGGATTGGGGGAAGACTGAGAAAGAGGAGATAAATAATGTATACTGCATTGAAATAGATGAGGGAGAAAACTGTTTAAAAGGGATATATGATTAGGCATTATTGTTATGACAGGAGTACAGAACGAGGCTTCAGAGTAAAGTGGACCTGGGAGGAGGGATTGTATAACAATGAAAGGATTTTTCTTTTACTTTTCAAAGAGAAGAGCGAATTGGGGAGGGGAGGGGTGGGCAGGGAGAAAAGTGCAACAATGAATGAACGGAAATACAAAGTCATTGTACATTTTTATTAAAATTAATAATAATAATAATTATTATCATCATCATTATTATTATTATTTTAAAAAGAAGCATTCAGGCTATCCTTCATTCAAGACAGGTTTTTTGTTGTTGTTCTGGCAGTCCCAGAAGACTTGATTACGCTTATGTGAAACCTATACTTGGGTCAGGATGAAATCCTCAGAACAGAGCATGGTTCAAAATCAGGAAAGGCTGATGGCTTTATATATATATTACATCATTCAGGGAGCAGGACTTTATGAGGAGGAATGTGGCATCAGGATTGGAGAAAGACTCATCAATAGTCCATGTTATGCAGATGACACAACCTTGTTTGCTGAAACTAAAGAAGACCTGAAGTGCTTGCTACAGAAGGTCAAGGACAGTGGTCTTCAATATGGAGTGAAGTTCAGCATCAAGAAGACAAAAAATTCTCACCACTAGGCTGACTGGTAGCACCATCATTGATGGACAATAGATTGAGGTTGTTAACAATTACAGCTTGCTCAGCTCCAGAATCAACACTCTCAATACCAGTATTCAAGAAACCAAAAGACGAATTGCATTGGGAAAATCTGCTGCCAGGGCCCTCTCCAGAGTACTGAGAAGCAGCAATGTTAGTCTAGAGACTATTTTGTGCGTAATCCAGACCATACTCTTTGCAATTACTTGTTATACTTCAGAGAGCAGGACAATAACCGAGGATGACAGAAGAATTAGTGCCTTCAAATTGTGGTGCAGGAGAAGAGTCTTGAACATACCATGGATTGCCAAGAAAACAAATAGATCTGTCTTGGAGAGATATAATGAAGTTTCTCCTTAGAGGCTAAGATTTTGAAGCTCTGTCTCACATACTTTGAGAACAAGGCCAGGAGAGACTGATGTTTAGGACATCATGCTAGGAAGGGTAGAAGGACAATGCAGGAGAGGAAGACCTCGGATGAGTTGGATTGATATAGTAACTGGGGCAATGGGGGTTGGTGTGTAGGTGTTAGTGAGACTGGCCCAAGACAAGGCAGGCTTCAGAGCTGATGTACATATATAGTCACTATGGGTTGCAGGCTACTCGATGACACATAACAACAAAAATAACTGGCAGTTTGTGGTATTCTTAATATCCTTCACCAAAGCCATTCTTAAAAACCATCTTTCTTTGTTCTTCCTTGTTCATTGCCTCATTGTCCAGCTTGAGCATGCATATACAAAGAAATTGAAATTATGATGACTTTGGTCACACACATTGTAATCCTTAATTTGACAATTTTGCTTTTTTAAACATTTGCTATCACTATGAGTTTGGGTGGACTAAATGGCCCACAATAATGGCAACAACATATATAGGACGATTTGGAGAGACAAAGCTTATAAGATTTCACCCTATTCCTAGAGAAAAATTTTATGCTAAAGAGTTGTGGATATGTGTGTTTGTGTGTTTAGTATATTTTGCCACCTTTCTTCAAGAGTTCAACGTTTGAAAGAAATTCATAATAGTTTCTCTTCAACTTCCTGTGTAAATTATGTACTGTTTCATGCCATTTTGGCATTTTCATATTTAAATCACTAAGTCTTTTATTGCTCTATGGAATAACTCAATGCTGTGAAATGATTTCTTTGTTTATCATGTATACTTTATCCTATTTAGTTCCTCTGATCTCAAAATCTTTCTGGTTTTATCCTCAGTGTACATTATTTATATGGCAAAATTGTAGTGGTATTCTAGGTTTACTTGAGCTTTATGGAAGCATTCTCCATTATGGCATGGAGAAAATGCTGAGTCTTCTTACATCATAATGTGATCTTTACTCTATTTGTTAACCTTTATTCAAATATGTTCTTTGAGGCATAAATAACTCCTAGAGTCAGGCCAATTTTTCAAGATTATTTTTATTATTTTTGGATAATTTCCACAAGAAAGTGGCAGAAATGTCTTTAAAATACCATATTAAATATTGAAGCACCTGAACATGTTTTTAATCTTAAAGCTATCCTTATTTTTTTCCATATTCCACATACTTATGTAAGACAAGATTGCAGAAAATCTTCTTGTGAATCCCTTACAGGGAACATTAAGAGCTCATAGGATGCCATCGGAAAACGTAGCTAGTTATGATTCTGTCACCGCCACTGCTTTCCATTCCTCTACTTAAAATGAAGAAAATCATTAAAGGGTCTTTGAGACTATTTAGGATTCAAAATGTGAAGATTAACAAGGAAATATAGACATTTCCTTACAAAACATTCAAGAGTTTTCCAAGAAGGCAGAGTGCATCCTGCTGTATGCAAGAAATCTAAAGGAACTGAAGACTAATTGGGATACACATTTTGGAAGCAAACACATCGATAATCTGCGTTATGCTGATGACACAACCCTGCTTGTTGAAACTGAGGAGGGTCTGAATTGCCTGTTGTGGAGGGTCAAGGATTTCAGCCTTCAATATGGATTGAAGGTCAACATCAAGAAAACAAAGATTCTCACCACTGGGCCGATTGACAGCATCATGATGAATGATAAAGGGATTGAGATTGTTGAGAGCTTCAGTTTGCTTGGCTCTACTATCAACACTCTTGATGGCAAAAGACATGGAAAGAATTTTCACAGAGAAAGATATTCTGATGGCCAACAGACACAGGATGAAATGGTCAAAATCACTGGCAATGGGAGAGATGCAAATCAAGACCACAATGAGATCACATCCTATTCCAGTAGCAGTGGCAAAGTTTAACAGGACAGCAAGTAATAAATGTTGGAGAGGATGTGGAGAGATAGGAATTCTTATATACTGTTAGTGGGATTGTAAATGGTACAACCACTCTGGAAGGAAGTTTGGTGTATCCTCAGAAAGCTGAACATAGAAATTTCATATGACTCAGCTTTCCACTGGTAGAAATCATATACCTTTTGGTTAGCAGCCAAGCATACTAACTTTGGCATCAAAGGATGGTGCCCAACTCCAAGTATAGCTAAACATATAAATTTTGAATAAGGGACTTGTCAAACAATCAATAATATTAAGACTCCAGGATTTAGTGATATATTAAATGGGGATCGTGAAGTATTTTTCAGGAAAATCTAAGTGTTACCAAGGCTTCATAGTCTCCTTAAATTCAAGTGGTGCTAAAGTAAATAACGCTGTTATTGTAATCAGAGATTTAGATTTCCCTTATAATTGTGTGAATGAGCAGGGGTCAGAGATTGATTAAATATGCCACTGAATCCTTTAAAAAGGACAAGATTTTTTTTTCAGTAGTGTCTTGCTTATTTCTAATATCTTTCCATTCCAGACAAAACTAGAACTTGACTTTTCTATCTTGTGGAAGAATAGAATTGATGTTTGTATTGAGATTGCATTAAACTTTTAGATTGCTTTTGGCAATATTGAGTCTTGGTATCAATGAGCATGGTATAATCTTTCATTTCTTTAGGTCTTTTTTTTTGGTTTTTGCAATTATGCTTTGTACTTATCTTTATAGAGCTCTTTTGTGTCTCAAGTTTTGTTCCCAAGTACTTCATATCATATCCTGCTATCATATCATCTCATATAGAGATATTTATTTCCTCCTCTTTGCCAATTTTGATGTTTCTTATTTCTTTCTCTTCGGTTATTGTCCTGATAGTGGACATTCTTTCCTAATTCCTTTTCTCAAAGGAAATGCCTTTAATCTATCTTTGTTGAAAACGATGTTGACTCTTGGTTTTGTCTATAGATTTTCATTATGTTCAGGAAATTCTCTTCAGTTCTTATTTTGTTGAATGTTTTGATCAAGAAAGGGTATTAGATTTTGTCAAATGTCATTTCTGCATCAATTTATTGGATCATATGTTTCTTTGTTTTGTTAATGTGATGAATTACATTAATTATTTTTCTTATGTTGAACTACCCTTGCATACCTGTTATGAATCCTAATTGGTCATGATGAGTTGTTTTTTTGATATACTGTTTGATTCTATTTGCTATGATTTGGATGAGAATTTTTGTTTCTATGTTCATGAGAGATATTGGCCTATAATTTTCTACTTTGGTAGTGTCTTTATCTGACTGTGATATCAGGGATTTGTTTGCGTCATAGAATGAGTCTGGGAGTGTTCCATCGTTTTCTATTTTCTGAAATACTTTCTGAGGAATTGGTGACTCAGAGCTCTTCTCTGAATGTTTGGCAAAATTTACTAATAAAATCATCTTGTCCGGGGTGCATTTTGTTGTTGCTGTTCAAAGTTATTTTATTACCTGTTCAATTTGAGTCTGTTCAGGTGTAATACATCAGTCTGTGTCAATTTCAGCGAATTGTGAATTCCTCAATATTTTCCATTTCTTCTAGGTTTTCATAATTGTCTGAGTACAGTTTTTTTATAAAATTATGCTATTTACTTTTTTGTTTCAGTTAGTTCTGTTGTGACATCATTCATTTAATCTCTATCATACTTTTTGTGTCTTTTCTTTCTTTTCCTTTATTAGCTTTGCTAATTTCTGATTTTATTGACTTATTCAAAGAAACAACTCTTGGTTTTCTTAATAGTTTCAATTGTTTAATGTTTTTAATTTCATTTATTTCTGCCTTTAGTTTTATAGGAGGACAGTTGTCTGGCCAAGGTATTGGAAGAGGTGCATATTTATTTATTCCCATTTCCAAGAAAGGTAATCAAACAGAATGTGAAAACTATAAAACAATATCATTAATATCACATGCAAGCAAAATTCTGCTGAAGATCCTTAAAAAATGGCTGGAACAGTATATAGAAAGGGAATTGCCAGAAGTTCTAGCAAAATTTAGAAGAGGACATGGCATCAGGGATATCATTGCTGTTGTCAGATGGATTCTGGGTGCAAGTACAGAATACCAGAAGAATGACTATTTGTGCTTTACTGACTATGCAAAGATGTTTGACTATGTAGATCATAACAAGTTGTGGCTGACATTGAGAAGACTTGGACTCTCAGAGCACTTAATTGTGCTCATTCAAAACCTATACATGGAGGCTGTTGTGCAAACAGAGCAGGAGAATACTATTTGGGTTAAAATTGAGAAGGCAGTGTGTCAGAGTTGTATTCTCTCTATATATCTATTCAGTCTGTATACTGAGCACATTATTTGAGAAGCTGAACTCTATGAAGAGGAATGTGGCATCAGGATCAGAAAGAGAGTCATCAATAACTTGCATTATGCAGATGGCACAACCTTGCTTGCTGAAAGTGAAAGGACATGAAGTACTTGTTGCATATGATCAAGGAATGCAGCCTTCAATAGGTATTGCACCTCATTGTCAAGAAAACAAAGATTCTTACCACTGAACCAATAGGCAATATCATGAAGAGAAGAGACTGAAGCTGTCAAAAACTTCATCTAACTTGGATCCACAATCAACACCATTGGTACCAGTAGTCAGGAAGTCAGGAGATGCACTGCACTAGGAAAACCTGAAGCTAGGGACTTCTCCAAATTTTTGAAGAGTCATGATGTCAATTTGAGAACTAAGGTTTGTCTGATTCAAGCCTTTCAGTCTTTCCAGTCACTTTGCATGCATCTGAGAGCTGGACAATGAATAAGGATGACAGAAGAATTGATAACTTTGCGCTGTGATGTTGGAGAAGAGCACCAAACATCCTATGGACTGCCAAAATAAACAAATATGTTTTGAAGAGGGTGCAGCCAGAGTGTTCTTTAGAGACCAAGATGAAGAGGCTTTGCCTAACATAGTTTGGACAGGTTCTAGGAGTGGCTATTTCTTGGAGAAGGACATGATGATTGAAAGAGTGGCAGGTCAGTGAAGGAGAGGAAGACTCTAGACCAAGTGAATTGATGTGGTGACTGCCAGAGAGGTATCTAGTGCATTAAGAAATGTGAAGATGGCACAGGATAGAACAGGATTCAGATCCACTATTCGTAGGGCAGCAATTAGTCGTGTTCGACTTAATTCAACTAATACTTGGCACCTAACAACTACAATAATTTTTATTATTCCTTTTAATTTAGAGATTGTCAAGTTTTCTTGCTGCACTTTTTCTCTTTGTCGGAAATGATTGATTAAATAGGAGGTACAGTACTCTCTGACCTCTAATACTACTACTATACAGCCATAGTCATTAAGACAACATGGTCCTAGAACAGTGACAGACACATAGATCAATGGAATAGACTTGAGAATTCTGAAAGGTCAACTGATTTTTGACAAAGAGATGAAATAATTTAAACGAGGAAATGATAGCCTCTTTAGTGCTGGCAAATTTGGAAAACCATCTGCAGAAAATTGAAGCAAAACTCAATCTCACACAATATGCAAAACTCAACTGAAGGTGAAACAGCGGCCTAGGAGTAAAACCAAAAACTATACAATTTACAAGACAAAAACAAGGGACATCTCTCAAAGCCCTACTCTGCAGCATGAACAGACTTTCCAATTTTGCCAACACAATTTGTTAAAAAGGCTGTCGTTTCCCCACTTCACTGATTTCATTTCCTTGTCAAAAATCAGTTGACCATAGATAGATGGGTTGATCTCTGGATTCTCAATTCGATTCCATTGATCTATGTGTCTGTCATTGTACCAGTACAATGATGCCTTTACCACTATGGCAGTGTAGTAGGATTTGAAATCAGGGAGTGAGATACCTCCTACCGTTCTTCTATTCTTAAGGAGTACTTTGTTTATTCGGGGCTTTTTTCCATTCCATACGAAATTGGAGATTGCCTTTTCCATTTCTTTGAAGAATGTGATTGGTATTTGTATTGGGATTGCATTAAATGTGTAAATTGCTTTTGGTAGTATTGCCATTTTCACAACATTGAGTCTTCCTATCCATGAGCAAGGGATATTCTTCCACTTTTCAAGATCTCTTTTTGTTTCTTGTAGTAATGTTTTGTAATTTTCTTGGAAAAGGTCCTTTGTACTTCTGGTTAAATTTATTCCCAAGTATTTAATCTTGTGATCAGCTATTGTGAAAGGTATTGTTTCTCTTAGTTCTGGCTCTGTATTCTGTTTGTCGCTGTAGAGAAATCCAACTGATTTTTGTATGTTGAACTTGTATTCTGCTACTTTGTTGAATTGGTCAACTATGTCCAATAGTTTTCTTGCTGAGTCTTTAGGGTTTTCTAAGTATACTATCATGTCATCAGCATAGAGGGATAATTTTACCTCCTTGTTGCCTATTTGGATACCTTTTATTCCCTTCTCTTGTCTTATTGCTATTGCTAAGACTTCCAAAACAATACTGAATAAGAGGTGATAGTGGGCATCCTTGCCTAGTTCCTGTCATGAACAGACTTTCAAACATAATGAAAACCTATAAATAAGAGAGGACAAAATAGATGAAAAGGACTTCCTAATAGTTAAATCCTTGTGCACATCCAAAATATTCTCCAAGAGAGTAAAAAGGAAACCCACAGATTGGAAAAAATACTTGCAATGACATATCTGATAAGTAACTCATATATAACATTTATAGAATACTCAGGTACTTCAACAATAAAAGGCAAACAGCTCAATTATAAAATGGACACTATATATGAATAGCCACTTTACTAAAGGAGGAATTCAGATGGACAAAAACTCATGAGGAAATGTTCAAAATTCATAGCTATGAGAGAGATGTAAATCAAAACAACATTGAGATGATATCTTACCCCAACAACGATAGATAAGTTCAACAGGGCAGCAAACAGCAAATCCTGGAGACGATGTAGACAGATTGGAACTCTCATTCACTGCTGGTAGGAATGAAAAATGGCAAAACTATTCTGAAAGGCAATTATGTCAAGAAGTGGGAAATAGAAATACTATTTGACCCAGCTATCTCACTATTGGGAATATACCCTAGATGAACCAGAGTAGTCATGCAAACAAATGTATGCACACTCATATTTACGTCTGCGTTATTCACAATAATGAAGAAATAGCTCAAGTACTGGCCAATAAAGAATAGATTTACACAATGGAATATCATGTGGCTTGTAAAACAATGAACTTGTAAATCCCACACAAGGTGAGTCAGGAAGACTTCATGCTGAGTGAAGTATCTCAGTCACATAAGGACAAATAGCTCATAATACTGCTGCTATAAAAATAGGATTGCCATGGGGAAAGGAAAAACAGGAAAAGAGTGGATAGTTAAAAAACACTGCACCGGAACAGATGAAGTAAACAACTATCTGAAAGGAATCTATGATTTAGACATTTAACAATTAACTAAGAACAAGAAGTGCATTACAAAGCAAATTGGGGAGGAGAAGGGAGGAAAATGTGTATCACTGAATGAATGAAAATCCAATCTTTATTTTTCATTAAAATCATAATTAAAAAAGAACAGGATGTCATCTCTTTAAACTTTTATCTACATTTTTTACTCTGATGCTTTGTGGCTTGTTGTTCTACCAGAGACGAGAACTTCATTGAGCACCAGGTTCTTCAAAGTACATATAAAAATATGTTAAGAACAAAAAAATGCTGCTATAGTATTGATTTAAATAATAATGTTAAAAATAATAATAAATATTGTTAACACTTGATAGACTATGGAGAAATGGGGATGAGGGTAATCTCTGAAAAGCTATCAGCATGTTTATACCGTTAAGTGTCTTAGCAGTAATTGGATAGTAGAGCAGAAACATTAGGTTAATGTTGTAATAAAAAGTAATCTTTTTTACATTTTGGTTTTGCTAGAATTCTGAAGGAAATAGTTCTTTGATATTTTGGGTGCAGACTCTCAAGAATTGGGGAGTAGTGCCAATAGAAGTGAATCTTTCATTATTTCCTCACCACTGTTTTGGCCTGCATGAAGTCATATGAAAAGGAGTCCCATTTATCACAATAGAAGCCATCCTCTGGAATAACTTTTTTCCATGGCTTTTGTTGTTTATGTTTTCCCAAGGGCAGCTAAAACATGTCCCCAAAAGGGAAAATAAAATCAGTTTCATTGAGAAAACAGAATGGATTTTTAATCTGTAAGAGAATGAGAGTCAGAATCATTCATTGATTAACCTTTACCAATTATGAAAATTACAGATATCATGTTGTCATCTTTGTACTGTATGAACTTAGAGGTTCCTTGCACCATTTCACCACCTACTCAATTATTAGAAAATTTACTAGGCATCAGAACTAGGCCCTATAAAAAAAATTTATTATCAATGAGATGTGATATGGAAACCTGCATTTTAAGAAGTATCACTGAGTAATTCTGAAGTTTAGGAATAATTGAACTCTGTGATGTTTTACAATACTTGTTATGGTTATAAAAAACCCATACAATCCAATTATGATTCTCTCTCCCTGTAAAAGTCCATAGACTACCAGCCTCAAAGAAGACTCCAGAGGAAAAATCTCCTTTATCTCTCTCAGCTCTGTATGCCCAGGTGTTTTGGGATCAGTAGATGCATCTTCACAAGGTAGTTTTTCTTTTGACTGTGTTTATCACTTCATCTCTCTCTTCTCTTATGAGGACACCACTCAGATGGGAATAGGAGTCACTTTGACATAATCTATGAAAAGTAATAACATCTTCAGAATCTTATTTTCAAGCTAAGGACACTTTAGCGTAACCTTTTGGGGGATATAAAATTCAATCCATACCCAATATGTAGTTTGAATTATCTGAAATGATGAGGATAAATTGTAGGTTGAGAAGGTACAAAACAGTACACTAAGGCTATATACCAACTACTGCTCCCGAAGCCACAGATTGGATGATCATTCTGGCTTAAGTATGGGGGAAAAGAAGAAGCTGAATTGTGAAATAATGTGGACAAAAATTTTACTTTTATGTTTTCAATTTAGTTCTTTAATAAGAAAACAAACCAATCAGCAAACCGCTTAAGCAAACAGCCAAAACAAGGTAAAATTGTGAACTAATTGGAATTTGACTGTAATAGTTTCTTGTCTTCAATATTCTTACCTTTAAAGAAAATTAATCTGGTTTATAAAACCACAAAGAGAAACAATAAGTTAATAAATTAGTTCCTTTTAATAGTGAAATAAAAATGAATAATCGATACTATTTAGCCTTCTCACTAATGATCTTTCCCTGGAATGAAATTTGAATAGAAAATGTAATAACAATTGAACCCCTCGAGTAATACTCCATTAGATCATAATAATATTTCTTAACCATTTCATATTAATATCAATATAAATAATGTATTTACCATGAACAAATAAAATCCATAGCATTTAAATTTTACTCTTCTACCCCAAGGCATAAAATTAGATTGGTAGTAACATGCAATAATGTAAATACAAATTACAAGAAATACAAGTTTTAATCATCTTCATCATCATTATCTAGATTTAAAGCACAGATTCATATCCAAAAACTTCTCCAACAGGGTAAAAAGGGAAGCCACAGACTGGGAAAAAGTATTTGGTAATGACATGTCAGATAAGGGACTTATATCTAGAATTTATAAAATATTTGAGCACCACAACATGATAAAGGTAAATAATCCAATAGAAAAATGGGCACAGGATATGGACAGACACTTCATCAAAGAAGACATTCAGAAGGCTAACAAGCACATGAAGAAATGTTCAAAGTCCCCAGCTCTAAGAGAGATGCAAATCAAAACAACTATGAGATATCATCTCACCCCAGTCAGAATAGCAAAATTTAACAGGACAGTAAGCAACAAATCCTGGGGAGGTTGTGGAGAAACTGGAACACTTATTCACAGTTGGTGGGAGTGTAAAATGGAGCAACCACTGTGGAAAGCAGTATGGCGCTTTCTCAAAAAGTTTCAAATAGAGATACTGTTTGACCCAGCAATTCCACTACTGGGAATATATCCCAACGAGACCATAACTAACATCCACGCAGATATATGCACACCCATGTTTATTGCGGCTCTGTTCCCAATAGCAAGGAGTTGGAAACAACCCAGGTGCCCATCAACAAACGAATGGAAAGAGAAGTTGTGGTATATTCACACAATGGAATGCTATGCTGCATTGAAAAACAAGGAACTCATGCAATATTATTCAAAATGGGTGACCCTCCAGGACATTATGCTGAGTGAAATATCTCAGATGCAAAAGGACAAATGTTGCACGGTGCCACAGTTGTAAAATGGGAATGATATCAGGGTGGGGGTAAGACTGAGAAAAACTGGATAAATTGTGTATACTGCACTGAAACAGATGAGGTAGTGAATAATTTAAAAGCGATGTATGATAGGGTCTTATGGTTATCACAAGAGTCCACAATTAAGGTTGCATATTGGAATGCACTTGGGGCAGTGGGAGGGCTACGGGGGGATTGTGTACCAGGGAAGGAGTGTTTCTTTTACGTTTGAAAGAGAGGAGAAAACTGGGGGGGGTGGAGGGCTTGGCTGGGAGAGAAGTGCAGCAATGAATGAATGGAAATCCAAAATCTCTGTAAATGCTCATTAAAATTATTAAAAAAAAAAGAAGAGGGAACATTTGAATGAAACCCTGCTGTTCCTACATCATTCTCACAAACTATGCTGGGCTTTAAGCCCCCTTTGCAGGCACTTTGCCAATCTTTCCAATTGAGGATCTTCCTCTCCTTTTCTGATCCTCTACATATCCAAGCATCTTGTCCTTGTCCAATTACCAATCAGTCCTGATAACCTACATAAAGCATATAAGATAAAATCCCACCAACCTTGTTTCTAAGGAGCATTCTGACCGCATTTCTTCAGAGATAAAATTATTTGCATTTGTTCTTCTTTTGCATATTCAACATTCTTTCATACATCATCATTCAAATTTATAAATTAATAATATAGTACTCAATAATGTTTTTGTGTCATGATAGACAGTGAAGAGTTTGAGATTGTTAACAGTTTCAGCTTGCTTCACTCCACAATCACCCTTTTGCACTGGGAAAATCTATTTCAAGGATCTCTCCGGAGTACTGAAGAGGAATAATGGCAGTCTACAGACTAAGATTTATCTGATCCAGGCCCTGCCCTTCACAATTACTTGCTATGCATGAGAGAGCTGGACAATGACTAAGGATGATAGAAGAAGATTTGATGCCTTTGAACTGTGGTGATAAAGAACAGTATTGAACAAATCATGGACTTCTAGGACAACAAACAGGTTTACCTTATAGAGGGTGAAATCAAGATGCTCCTTGGAAGCAAGGATTATGAAGCTTTGTCTGACATTCTTTGGGCATGTTACAATGTGGAACCAGTCTTTAGCTAGGTTCATTTTACTCAGAACAGTGGAGGGACAGCACAAGAGAGAAAGACCTTTGATAAGATGGGTTGACTTAGTGACTGGAATAATGGAGATGTGTGTGTCAAAGACAATGAGGTTAGCTCTGGATAGAGCAGGGTTCAGAGCTGTTGAACAAAGGGTCATTATGAGTTGCAAGTGACTTGATGACATATAGCAATAATAACAACTCTTGTTTAATTGATTCTGACTCAGCAACTATCCTTCAAGTTTTAGAGGCGGCAAGTCTTTTAAGAGTAGTTTATTCTGATTGTGTAGCTTTTTGAAGAGGAATGTGGCATCAGGATTTGGGGAAGACTCAGGAAGACCTGAAGCCCTTACTGCAAAAGATCAATGACTGTAGTCTTCAATAAGAACTGCAGCTCAACCACAACAATATGAAGATTCTCACCATTGGACCAATTGGCAGGACCATGATAGGTGGAGGAGAAATTAAGGTTGTTAACAATTATAGCTTGCTTGGTTCCACAATTAACACTCTTGGCACCAGAATCCAGGAAATCAAAAGATGAATTACACTGGGAAAATCTGATATCAGCGACCTCTCCAGAGTACTGAGAAGCACCAGTGTCAGTCTAGAGACTAAAGTGTGCCCGATCCAGGCCATGGTCTTCGCAATTACTTGTTATGCATCACAAAGATGGACAATGAGTAAGGATATCAGAAGAAGAATTGATGCTTTTGAGTTGTGGTGCTGGATGAGTCTTGAACATACCATAGACTACCAAGAAAACAAATAGGTCTGTCTTAGAGAGAGTGAAATCAATTTTCTCCTTTGGAGGCTAAGATTCTGAAGCTCCCTTTCACAGACTTTGGGCATGTGGCCAGGAGAAACTGATCCTTGAAGAAAGGCATCATGCTCAGAAGGATGGAGGGCCAGCACAGTAGAGGAAGACTCCAGATAAGATGAATTGGTACAAGAACTGGAGGAATGAGAGTAGGTGTGTCAGAGTCAGTGAGACTGGCTTAGGACAGGACAAGGTTCAGAGCGGCTATACATAGGATCGCTATGAGTTGTAGACAATTCAACACAAAACAACAACAGAAGATAAAGAAGTTCCCCTGGTGGCTTTCCTTAATTTATCTAGTGAGAAGGCTTCTGGAAAGCATGTGATTACCCAAGAAGGAGAGACTCTTTTTTGCTGAAGTGTCTTTTCTATATTTTCTATGCTGCATGGATTATGCCCTTGTGACGAAGAAAAGTGTATGAACATATTGTTTGGGCTTATTAAGAAAATCTACCTGTTTTGGAATTTAGGAGTGGAGAAGTATTGTATTATGAGTCAAAGATAGCCTATGTATGTAATAGCATCAATTCTGATTTATAGTGACTCTATAGGACAGAGTAGAACTACCCTGTAGGATATCCAAATCCACAAGTCTTGAATGTACCATGGACTGCAAAAGAAAAAACACAGTTGTCAAAGAATACAGCCAGAGTTTGCTCATTGAAGGTGAGGATAGCAAAGAGTTTTCTCACACTTTGGGCATGTTATCAGGAGGTGCTATCGTTATCATTGCTAAATGTCGAGTTGAATACGGCTCTTAGTAACCATGCCCTATCCTATGCCATTAACATCTACCATACTAGAGCTAATTGTTACAGTCACTAAGTCAATTCATCTCGTTGAGGGTCTTCTCCACCTCTATTAATCCCATACTTTTCCAAGTATGATGTCTTTCTTTAAGAACTGTCGCTCTTAACTATATGCCAAAGACATATGAATGAATTTCACCATCCATCCCTCTACGAAGTATCTAAGAAGAGAGAGTGCCCTCTCTCTAACATATATTAGTTCATCTTTTGACAGGTTAGGGGTTAGTTGATGCCCTTCTCTATAACCACAACTCAAAGCCATTGATTCTTCTTTTGTTGTTTGTAGTTACTGTTCAACTCTCAGATGCATAGTAGTAATTGAAAAGACCATGATTTGAACCAGATGCACCTTCATCTTTAAAATTACAACCTTGGGCTAAAGCTCTTTGAAGAGATCTCTGAGTGCGGACTTTAGCTACACAATATCTCTTTTGGTTTCCTGACTGCTGGTACAAACATTGTTGATTGTGATCCAAGTAAGATGAAATCATAGACAATTTCTTCCTTTCTCCCATCTATCATGATATTGCTTATTAGATCACAGGTGAGGAGTTTTTATTTTCTTGACAATGAGATGGAATCTATACTGAAGAATATTGCCCTTGACCTTTTGCAGCAAGTGCTTCAAATTTCCCTCCTTTTCAATGAGCAAGGTTGTGTCATCTCATCTATATAACATAATCTACATTCATAATCTTCCTCCAATCATGATGCCATGTTTATCTTCATTAAGTCCAGCTTCTCAAATTGTTTGTTCAGCATAGAGATATGGAGGAAAAGATACAGCATTTACATATGCCTTTCTTGATTTTAAACCATGCAGTATGTTTGAAATGAAACATACAGACATTCTAGGCATTAGTGAGCTGAGGTGGATTAACACTGACCACTTTGAATCAGACAACCGTGTGGTTTAATATGTTGTGAAAGAAAAACTGAGAGAGGGTAATGTTGTATTTGTAGTCATAATGCTCATTTTAAGATATATACTGAAGTACAATACTGTGACAGATAGGATACATATGCGAGGGAAATATATTAATGCAACTATTAATTAAATACACATGCCAACAACCAAATCCAGAGATGAAGAAGTTGAGAATTTCTACCAACTTCTATAGTATGAAACTGATAGAACATGTGTCGAGATTTGGTAATAATAATTGGTGACTGAAATTCTAAAGTGAGAAAAGGAAGAAGGACTGGTAGTTGGAAATTATAGTTTTATTCAGGAGGTGTTGTTAGGTGCTGTTGAGTCAAGTATAGTCATAGTGACCTTATGAACAAGAGATCTGAACCCTGTCTCATCCTGGACCTTCCTCTGACATACTCAAGCCCATTGTTAAAATCATTTGTCAATTCATCCTGTTGAGGGTCTCTTTCTCTACCTTTCCCAAAATGATTTTTAACACCACCCCCACCCTCTCCAAGGGCTAGTTTGTCTTCACAACATGTACAAAGTAAGAGGACAATGTTTCACCATCTGTTTCCTCCAAGACATTCATTTGTTCTTTTGGCAGTTCATGAGATATTCAAGATTCTTTACCAATATCACAGTTCAAAGGCATTGATTTTCCTTCTGCCACCTTTATTTATTAGGTAACTTTCAGGTGCATAGGAAACAATGAAAGAGACAATGACTTGTATCAGGCAAAATGAGGATGAAAAAGAATGTGAAAATTATCAAATAATAGCATTGTATCATATGCATGTAAACTCTTGCTGTAAATTGTTTTAAAAGGGCTGGAACAGAATTCCAACCGGGGGCTGCTAGGAATTAAAGACAGAATTAGAAGAGGCTAAGGAGAAATGGATCTTGGCTGAAAAATAAGAGTATACCAGAAAGATGTTTACTTGAATTTCATTGACTATGCAAAGACATTTGGTTCTGTGGCCAAGACTGAGAAGAATAGGAATCCCAGAACATTTAATTGTGTGGTGAAATACAGGTTTAGTTACATGAAGAAGACATTATCAAAGAGATGGATTGACACAGACTACCAAAGTGGATTCAAACACAGAAGTGATTTTTGAATAGCACAGGATCAGATAGTGTTTTCTCGGTAATGATTGAATTGGAATCCATTTAACAACAACCATAATCTTTAAGGGAAAGAAATCTATATCTAGGTCTTTTCTTCTGTGAGGCTTCTTGTGGTTTGGAACTTCTTATCTTTTTGTTAAAGCTAAATTCTGGTTCTCCATGCTGTGCCACTCTTACACACCAAGTATCCAGTCAAATAAATAAGTATCTGCCTTAAAAATTTCTTAGTAAGTCCTGTACTGGTCTCTTGTCTGGAGCACTAGGCAATGTCACCACTGCCTGGTGCCCACTCCCCAGCTAGACATTCCTGCCCCTGTCACCTGGACCCCTGTACCCACTGCCTGAAGGATCTTACCCCCCTTCCTAGAAGCTCCTGCTCACTGTCTGAAAGCCCAGCACCATCCATCCACCTGAAAGTCCCAGCCCCATGCCCTGGAAGTTCCTCCCACGTTGCCTGAAAGTCACACTCCTGCTGCCTGGACGTCCCATCCCCACATCCTGGAGGACATGGCCCCCTCATCTTGAGGACCTGGCCCTATAGCCTGGATGCCCCAAGTCCAACACCTGGAGGAGGACCCAATGCCACCCTGCTAAAATTCACCAGAGACAGATGTATAACAGGTGAACCCATTTAACTTCCTCTCCCCTTCCAAAGTGTGAGTTGTCTTTATACCAGAGCACCTTGGACTGGCCTAGCTGCAGCAACTGTCTGACAGAGGAGGCTGCTAATTCACAGACCTTATCTCTCCCAAACTGAAGCATGTCTTCCCTTGAGTCAAAAGTTCAGAGAGAAACTCGGGCAGGGTATCTTCCCCACCCTCCTCTGGAGCAGTGATGTAAGACCAAGAGGCAGCTATTGCCTCAGGTGTGGAAAAACTCTACCACAGCAGTGTCACATAAGAAGCAGACTATCATACACCTACACAAACCCAAAAGATGTGACACCCAAAAAAGTGACACAATATCAATGGATTTCCTAAAGCCAGAAAGTCTGATGGAAATTTCTGACTCAGAATTTAAAATAAAAATGATTGAATATTTTCAATGGGTGAAAGATATACTTGAATAGTTATAGGACAGTACAAGTAAAAACAAAGAAGAACTAAAAAAATACAAAACAATGCATATAAAACAAAAGAGGCTATTAAAGGCTCTGAATAAACAAGAAACTACAATCCAACGTATGAGGACCAATGTTTCAGATACTGTCAACATGTTTGAGGGACTTATGAACAGAGTTGAAGAGAAGGAACACAAACCAGTGAAATAGAAGATAGAATTGTCACCACAGATCTTCTAGGAAAAAAAAGCAGAATCAAAATGGAAGGAAAAAGAAGAAAGCCTAAGAATAATGTGGGACACCATAGAGAGGAATAGTATGCGAATAATCAGAATCCAAAGCAGGAAGAAGCAAGTAAAGGAAATGAGAAAGTTGTGGAAAAATTGCTAGAAGAAAAATTCCCAGGCATAATGGAGAATGAGAGAATATATATTCAAGAAGCTGAGTGAACACCATATAGAACAGACTCCAAAAGAAAACCACCAAGGCATATCATAGTCAAATTTTCAAGAACCAAAGGCAAGGAGAGAATTCTGAAAGGAGCTACAGAGAAAGAAAGAGTAACCTATAAGGGAGAGCAAATAAGATAAAGGGCCAATCTCTCAGCAGAAACAAGAAGACAGTGGAATGCCATATATTGCACACTCAAAGAGAGTAACTGTCAACCAAGAATACTATGCCCAGAAAAACTGTCCATCAAATATGGAGGACATATTAAGATATTTTTAGAAAAGCAGAAGCTAAGGGATTTTGAAAAATAACTCCAGGAAATTCTGAGAGGTCCTTCTTACAGAGGTGCCACAAAATGGAGGATGGACCAAAGTAACCATCAACAGAATAAAAAAGAACTCAACCAAATGATAAAAATGTAACCTTACTTCTCAATAATCACATTAATGTGAATGGTATAAATGCACCACTAAAGAGAAAAAGAGTAGCAGATTGGATAAAAACCCAAAACCCATCAATAGGTTGTCTATACAAGACACGCACCTGAAAAGTGAAGATGAAGAAAGACTAAAAATAAAAGGGTGGAAAAATATGTACCAAGTAAATGGCAACCCAAAAAAAGCAGGAGTAGCAATATTAATCTCTGACAAAATAGATTTTAATGTGAAAATCATCACAAAGGACAAAGTCTTGAAGCCAACAATAATAAATCTCTTTGCACCAAGTGACAGAGTTACAAAATATACAAATCAAACATTAACAAAACTGAAAAAATAAATAAACTTCAAAACACCATTCTCAAGAAAAGATAGAACTACCAAAAAGAAACTCAACAAAGATGTTGAAGAATTAGACCACACAGTAAACGAACCAGATCTGATGGACCTATACATAGGATAACAACAACAACAAAAAAAACAAACCCACAAAAGAACAAACCAAAAATCCCACAGTATTCCTTCTCCAAAGTGCATGGATCTGTTCTCCAGAACAGATCACATTTTAAGCCACAAGGCAAGCATCAAGAAATTAAAAAAATAGAGAAATAAAACAAAACATCATCTCAGACCACAAAGCTACAAAATTAGAAATTAATAACAAGAGAAAAAAAGATACATTTGAAAGCTGAACAACACCTTGCTTTAACATGACGGTGTAATAGATGAAATAAAAAATTAAATTAAAAAGTTTCTTGAAACAAATGACAATGAAAATTATATCAAAACCTCTGGGAAACAGCCAAAACAGTAATCAGAGGACAATTTATAGCAATAAGAAAACATATCAAAAGGCAAGGGAAAAAATGATAATTGACTCTCATCCCAACATCTCAAACAAATTGGGGGAAAAAAACCAGCAATAATATGCAATACCCTCTGAAAAAATTGAAATTATAAAAATTAGTTCTGGCTCTGTATTCTTTTTGTCACGGTAGAGAAAGCCAACTGATTTTTGTATGTTGATCTTGTATCCTGCTACTTTGCTGA
>NW_006399784.1:14707693-14709682 GCF_000299155.1 Elephantulus edwardii
TATAATTATAGAAAAAAAAAGAAATTATAAAAATTAGGGCAGATATAAATAGAAAACAGAAAAACAATTCAAATAATAGATAAAACCAAGAGTTAGTTCTTCTTAAAGTTCAGTAAAATCAATAAACTACTAGCAAAACTAAGAAACTAAAACAGAGAAAAGACAAAAGACACAAATCCAAATAAGAGGTGAAACAGGCAGTGTCACAACTGAACCAACTAAAAGAAAAAGGTTAGCAATGGAATTTTATGAAAAACTAAACTCAAACAAATATGAAAACCTATAGGAAATGACAAATACTTAGAAACGCACAACTACCTAAACTGATGCCCACCAAAATCGAACACCTAAACAGACTCATTACAAAAGAAGAAATTGAAAAGATAATAAAACAACTTCCAACCAAAAAAAGTCCTAGACCAGATGGTTTTACAAGTGAATTTTATCAAACATTCAGAGAAGAATTATCACCAACTCTACAAAAAGTATTTCAGAAAATAGAAAAAAAATGGAATTTTCCTAGACTCATTCTATGGAACAAACATACCCTTGATACCAAAGTCAGGTAAAGACATCAACAAAATAGAAAACTATAGGCCAATATCTCTCATGAACATAGATGTAAAAATCCTGAATAATATGTTCAATAGAATCCAACTATACATCAAACAAATAATTCAGAATGACCAAGTGGAATACATAACAGGTATGCAAGGATGTTCAACATAAGAAAATCAATCAGTGTAATTCATCATATTAACAAAGCAAAGAACAAGAACTACATGATCCTATCAATTGATACAGAAAAGGCCTTTGGCATAATTCAAGACCCTTGGCATAATTCAAGACCCTTTCCTAATTAAAACACCCAACAAAATATGAATAGAGGGACATTTCCTCAACATAGTAAAAAGTAAATACGCAAACTCAAAAGCCAACATTTTCCTCAAAGGAGAGAGATTAAAGGCATTCCATGTGAGAACAGGAACTAGGCAAGGATGCCCACTATCTCCTCTCCTATTCAAAATTTTTTTTTGGAAGTCTTAGCAGTAGCAATAAGACAAAGAAGGAAATAAGAAGTATCCAAATTGGCAAAGTGAAGGTAGATGATATGACAGTATACTTAGAAAACCCTGAAGACTCAGTGAGAAAACTACTGCACATAGTTGACCAATTCAGCAAAGTGGCAGGATACAAAATCCACATACAAAAATCAATTGGATTTCTCTACAGTAACAAAGAGAATACAGAACTGGAGCTAAGAAAAACAATACCCATCACAATAGTTAATCACAAAATTAAATACTTGGGAGTAAACCTAACTACAAACACAAAGAACCAATTCAAAGAAAATTCCAAAACAAACAGGAATGGCATCCATTTCCTAAATTACATGCCTTCAGAAACTATGAACTTTGATAAATGTCGATAGACATAGAGGGAGTTCAGGCCTTTTATTCATCAGGACACTATGAATTGTACTTGATTTGAAGGCAATCAAGAACAACAACAACAACTGAAAAAAAAATAAGACCTGGAGAAATGGGAAAATATACCTTGCTCACGGACTGGAACACCCAATATTGTGAAAATAACAATTCTACCATAGGAAATCTACAAGTTCAATGCAATCAAAGTACTCCTTAAAAAGAGAAATAAGGTAGGAGGCTTTTCAGTCCTTGGTTTCAAATTCTACTACACTGCCATTTTGGTCAAGATAGAGTGGTACTGGTACAATGACAGACACATAGATAATGGAATAGAACAGAAAACCCAAAAATCAGCTCATCTACCTATGGTCAACTGAATTTTGACAAGGAGATAAAATCAGGTAAATAGGAGAATGACAGTCTTTCTAATAAATGATATTGACAAAATAGAAAAACTAGCTGTCAAAAACTCAAGCAAGACCCACACCTCCCATCATACTCAAAAACCAACTCAAAGTGGATCAAGAACCTAGGACTAAAACCAAGGACTATAAACTTT
>NW_006399784.1:14709782-14710578 GCF_000299155.1 Elephantulus edwardii
TTGGTGAAAGATCTATTAACAATCTGCATTATGCAGATGACACAACCCTGCACCTGATGCACTTGCTGCAGAGAGTCAAGGGCTGAAGCCTTCAGTATGGAATGAGGCTCAATATCAATAAGACAAAGATTCTCACAACTGGACCAATTGGCAGCATCAGGATGGATGGCAAAGAGACTGAGATTGTTAACAACTTAGTTTGGCTCCACAGTCAACGCTCTTTGGCACCAGCAGCCAGGAAATAAAAAAACATTTTGCAATTGGAAAGTCTGCTGTTAGGGACCTCTCCAGGATACTGAAGAACAATGGTGTCACTCTGGAGACTAAGGTGGATCTGATACAGGCTATGGTCTTTGCAATCACTTGTTATGCATCAGAGAGTTGGACAATGGCTAGGGAGGATAGAAGGAGAATTGATACCTTTGATCTGTGGTGCTGTCGAAGAGTATTGAATGTACCATAGACTGCCAAGAAAACAAACAGATTCTTCCTAGAGTGGGTTAAACCAGGCTGCTCCTTGGAGGCAAGGATTCTGGGGCTTCATCTGTCCTACTTTGGACATGTTGTAAGGAGAGACAGGTCCTTGGAGAGGGACGTCATGCTTGGGAGTTTAGAGGGACGGCATAGGAGGGAAAACCCTCTATGAGGTAGGTGGATTGATTCAGTGACTGGGGTAATCGGGATGGGTGTGTCAGAGGCAGTGCGATTGGCACAGGATAGAGCAGAGTTTAGGGCTATTGTACACAGGGTTGCTATGAGTCACAACCGACTTGACAGCACATAACAACAACAACAA
>NW_006399784.1:14710678-14725025 GCF_000299155.1 Elephantulus edwardii
CGACTTGACAGCACATAACAACAACAACAACAATTATATCATATCATATCATATCATATCATATCATATCATATCATATCATATCATGTTATATTATTATATACTTGATATTATGTCCTGATAATCAGTACATAATGCCATTCCTTATCTTTTAGGGTGGTTTTCATTCTGAAGTCTATTTTATCAGAGGTTAGTATTGCCACTGCTGCTTTTTTTGAGGTTCCCATTTGCTTGGTCTATTTTTTCCTAACCTCTGATTTTGAGTCTGTTTTTCTCTTCTTTTAAAAAATGTGACTCTTATTGGCAAGAATCACAAACCTTACTGATAAGCTTTGTTTTTTATCCCTTCTGCTACTCCTTTTCTCTTGATTGGTGCATTTAGTCCATTCACATTAAGTGTGATTGTTTTTAGGCCAGGTTTTACTATTGTGATTTTGTTATGTTTCTTTTGCTATTGTTTCTGGTTTCTATGGTCCAACCACTTTCCTATGGCATCTCTGTATAATGACTTTACTTAAATTTCTTACAGTTTTGTCTTGCTTCCACAAATACCTTAAGTTTCTTCTTTTCCACAAGGATCTAACTTCTTTATATATGATGGAGAACTTTCCTGGATAGAGAATCTGTGGCTGGCAATTGTTTACTTTCAAATTTCTGTGTGTGCCATCCCATTATCTTCTAGCTTCCATAGTTTCTGCTAAGGAATGAGAACTTATAATCTAATTGTTTCCCCTTTGTGACTGTTTTTTTCTTTTTCGTGCTGCTTTTTGTATTTTATCTGTATATTTTAATTTGAAGAATTTGATGTATCTTGATGTTTTTCTTTTGGGGTCTAGCTTATTTGGTGTCCACAGTGCTTCTTGAATGTGAATTTCCCCATTCTTCAAAATATCTAGCAAGTTTTCTTCTAGGACTTTTCCCATAAATTTGCCAGTGATTTCCCTGTAGCTCCCATGTTCTGGAATCATACATATGACGTTCCTTTTGATGCCATCATATATGATTCTAATATTTTCTTAATTTTCTTTATGTCTCATCTCTGATTTTTCTTCTACTATGGTTCCAGGGAGGCTCTTGTCTTCCAGCTAATTGACTCTCCATTCCATCATCTCTTCAGTTCTACTTTTTGCATCACCAGAATGTTGGCCGTTCTTGCCAATTCTGTCTTAATATTCCGGATTGCATTTTCACTCTTTTCTGTTATTTCCAGTATTATGCTGACTGTACCCGTTCTGTCTTGTAATGATTTTTTAAGTTCGTGTACCTCTTTATCTATAGTATCATTTCTTTCTTCCATATTTTGCATTTTTTTCCATAGCTGTTCAAGCTGTTCCTCATCGATATATTTCTTCTGGATTGTTGTCTCTGGGATATTTGCTCTCTTAATAGCTTCCATTGTTTCTTTGATCATTTGCATTTCTTCTGTAGCTATTAATATAACTCTACATCAACATATTTTTTGTGGTTCTCTCCGGTCTAACCAAATAGTGACTCTCTTCTTGCAGGCCTTGGGCTGGCCAGCAGTATTTCGCCCAAAGAACCTGAAGGGCAGAACAGGGAAATCTATTCTTTTCAGAAACTGTATGTCAACCCAGCTCAGTCTGGCCTGGCCCCTTCAGCTTGAGCTTAAGGGATCCTACATGGTGTACGTATATAGCAATACTTCACCCAAATTACCTGTAATATTGGTGCTCTTGGCACTAGACAGGAGAGTCAGCAGATGAGCATTCTTCAGGTGGTGGGGTAGTGGGATCTCTAAACAGTGTGGGCGAGGATCTATTACTTTGGGCAAGATTATGGTGTGGGCCACACTGAAACTGTAGCCTCTCAACATGGTAGACAGTTGTTCTGATGTTGGCAAGGGTGTGATTGCACCTGAGATGGGCCCCACGCAATCTTTAGCAGACCCTCAGGAAGCAGTGGCTGGAAGACACTCCCTGACTAGCCACACAAGCCTTAGCGTCTTGCTACAGAGCAATGATAAGGTCCTTAAGGTGTGCATCTTATAAGAAGAACTCTTGATTTCTAAACTACTGATATCACAGGTTTTGATTTGGGATTCAAGTAAAATGGAACATAATAATGACCTAGAAATAAACTTACACAGATATTCCTGTTTGATTTTTAATAATTATATAAAAGAAATTCTATGAGGGAAGAATAGTTTTCAACAAATATTGATAGAACAATTGAATATTCATAAATAAAATAATAATCTCAACCTAAACTTTATTGTTGTTGTTATGTGCCCTCAGGTCAACTGCAACTCATAGTGACTCTGTTCACAATAGCTGTAAACTCTCTCCTATCCTGAGCTAATTTCACTGTCTCTGATACACTTAACCTCATTACCCCAGTAATTGCACTAATCTCTCTCCTTCAGGGTCTTTCTCTCTTTCACTGTCCCTCTATGCTTCCAAGAAAGATGTCCTTCTCCAAGGACTGGTCGCTCCTGGCAACATGCCCAAAATATGTGAGGCAGACCTTCAAATCCTTGCCTTCAAGGAACAATTTTATTTCACCCTGGCTAGAACAAACCTGTCTCTTCTTTTGGCAGTTTTTGGAATGTTTAACACTCTTCTTCAGCACCACAACTCAAAGGAATTGATTTTTCTTCTGTAATTTTTAATCATTGTCCAGCTCTCTGCTGCATAGCAAGTAATTATGAAGATTATAATGGCCTGGATGACGTGCACCTTAGTTTCTCAACTGACATCATTGTTCTTTATCAGTCTGGAGAGATCCATGACAGCAGATTTTTCCAGTGAGATTCATCTTTTGATTTCTTAACTGTCTCTGAAAGCCCCCTGGAGGGTTAGCTATGAGGTGGTTTAAATTCTACAGTTGTTATTGTTGTTAAGTGCCATTGAGTCCTAGGCAACTCATAGTGGCCTTATGAATGAAAACCCTTGACACTTATGTGATTTTCATCCTTTCTTCATAGGGTTCATAGGATTTCTGGAGGCAAGCTATTGACAGAAGTGGATGCCACTCCTACTTCCAAGCTTTTGTTAATTGGGGAGTTTCACCAAACACTGTCCACCATGGATAACCATTATCACATTTGACACATCAGTGTCACAGTGTTCAGCTTCACAGCAACCACAAGTTCCCTCTGTACGGCAAGTGGACGCACCAGGGCTATATGACCTAGAAGAATTTTACAGTATACAACAAAAAACAGTGCTAAGAGTATTGATTGTGAAATAAAGCAAGCTAAAATTTTTAAAAATCTCAATCTTTTCTCCTATCTTGGTGCTGCCAATTGGCCCAGTGGTGAGAATTTTTATGAATAAAAATAAACTCAAATAGATGATTCAGTTACATGCACACACATACACACATACATACACACACACATACACACACACAGTTGTTGTTATGAACAGTTGAGTTGCTTGAGACTCATAGCGACCCTACATACAATAGCCCTGAACCTTGCTTTATCCTGAGCCAACCTTATTGTCTATGACACATTTACCCCCCATTACCCCAGTCACTGAGTCAATCCATCTCACCTAGGGTCTTCCTCTCTTGTGCTGTCCCTCCACACTCCCAAGCATGATATCCCTCTCCAAGTACTGTCCTTTCCTTAGAACATGTCCAAAGTATGTCAAAGGGAGCTTCAGAATCTTTGCCTCTAAGGAGCAACCTGATTTCATCTCCAGGACAAACCTGTTTGTTCTCCTAGCACTCCATATTATATCCAATACTCTTTTCCAGCACCAGAGCTCAAAGACATCAGTTCTCCCCCTGTCATCTCTAGTCATTGTCCAGTTTTATGATCTATAATAGCAAGTAATTCTGAAGATCTCAGGCACACCTGTCAGTCTCCAGACTGACATCATGGTTCTTAAGCACTCTGGAGAGGTCCCTGAGGGCAGACTTTCTCAATACAATTTGTTTTTTGCGTTTTGTTCTGTTTTGTTTTTTAATTAATTTGTTTCCTGGCTGCTTATAAGAAGAGTGTTGATTGTGGAGTCAGGCAAACTGAAGCTGTTAACAATCTCAATCCTTTCTCTGTCTATTACCAAATTCTTTGTAGCTCTAGATCACAAGAAATTTGGTTGTTTATCTATCTATCTCTATCTATCTATCATCTATCTATCTATCTATCTATCTATCTATCTATCTATCTATCTATCATCTATCTATCTATCTATCTATCTATCTATCTATCTATCTATCTATCTATCTGTTTCCCTCTCTCCCTTTCTATCTTCTTGTTGTTAGGTGCCATAGCGTTAAGTACAATTCATAGCAACCCTATGAACAAAAAGATCTGAACACAATCCTGTCCTGTGCCATCCTCACACTTCCTGACACACAAGAGCCCATTGCAGCTGACTGTGTCAATTCACTTGGTTGAGGGTCTTCTTCTCCTTCATTGACCTTCCCCCTTCCCAACATCATGTTCCTCTCCAAGTATTAGAACCTCCTAGCAACATGTCCAAAGTATGTGAGGCGAATTCTCATCATTATCTTTTCCAAAAAGTACTCTGACTACACCATCGCCAAGACATATCTGTTAATTCTCTTCATGTGTCTGCTTTCAGTTATATAATTTTAAGAAAAATAATTTCTTTATCTATCTATCTATCTATCTATCTATCTATCTATCTATCTATCTACACACCATTATTTATATATCTATATATACACACACACATATGTTTACATGTATAAACTGAAGTAGAAATTAGGTATGATTAGAAACAATGCTGCTAAAAGATTGAAGTGTATTTTTATTTTTAATTTCATTAGTTGGTATACTTATAAAAAAACACTAAAAAGGTAATTTTTGTGTGCCATCAAGTCAGAACCCACCCATAGCTGATTTGCCCAGTGGGTTTTCAGAAGCAGTTAAATCACAAGGGATGAGATTACCCATCCTTCTCCAGCAGAGCATCTGATGGACTCAAACCCCATACCTCCAGGACTGAAGTGCTTTGTCTTATCACTAGGCCACCAGTGCTCACTTAAAAAGAAAGTAATAAGACAAGGAAGATAAACAGAAAAGAGTTGAAATAAAAATTTAAAAAAAATTGATTCATCTAACTTTTAAAACTTGAGAATTTAATTGGACTGATCTGTTTTGTGTCACCAGAGCTTTGGAACCAACTCGTTACAGGACTTAGGAGATTTCATGTCTCTTTCCACATGTTATTGACAGAAAGTCCACAAGAGAAATCTCAGTGAGGCATGTAGAGAATCCAGAATCCTGCAATGCTCACAAAGTTTAATAAATACAGATGGTGTATTCCAGGAGACTAGCAGATATATCAGTCACTCTCTTGTATGACAAAGAGAAAATCCAACCTGGCATTTGGAAAATATCAATGTCCACAGATGGGAGAAACAGCTTATTGGCAGCATAAGTAAACTCTAGTAACCAAACCATCAGCCCAAAGTATATATTCGACATTGTTTTCTAATTGTTTTTCCAAGTAGGATATTTTAAATAATCATCATCAAACATATCTTTTACATTACAATTTTTATTTCTTATATATAGTTTTTTTTAAAAAATATTTTTAAACTTTGAGAAGTGAATTTAAGGTTGGCCATAAAGGGATTTTACTCCTGGCAGAAAAAATTCTAGAAATATTTCTACTTTAAAGAATGAAGGGAAAAAAATACATAAATTTGTCTGTTCTCTCAAACTGTTCATACTTCCTGGCACTCCATGTATATGCCTATTTTTCACTCAAAAGACACAGAAAGTCAAATCTGCCACTTTTGAGTCAATTCTGACTTACAGCAACCTTCCATCAGGATTCTGAGACGGTAGGCTCTCTCTATTTTCTGTTTTTATTTCAGTGAAAGTTTACAAATAAATTGGTTTTCATTCATAAACATTTTCTTCCTATTTCTTCCGCAACTCATTTTGTAATGCTTGTCCTGTTCCAGTTTGTTCATTGTCATACATAATATCTAAAGGTCTCTTTCTTTTCAGATTATCCTTTTAAAAAAAAATTAAGGAAATGGTCTTTATTATTGTCGAGTGCTGCTGTACAGACACAAGTGGGCCACTTTAACAAACAGGAATTCGGTCTCTCATAGCTCTGGAGGCTAAAAGTCTGAATCCAGGATTCAGCTTTAGGGAAGTGGTTTATCAGATTATCCTTATCTTCACTTATTCTAATGCAGTGTTCACTATCCATTATTTTCTGTTCCTCTTCTGTCTCTATCACCTTCTATTCCCTGTATCCAACCAAGTTGCTATTGTTACTGTTAGGTGCCATCAAGTTGAATATGATCCATAGCGATCCTATGAATAAAAGATCAGAATCCTATCCTATCCAATGTCATCCTCATACTTCCTGAAACGTTAGAGCCCATTGTGGCAGTCACCATGTTGATCCACTTGGTCAAGGGTCTTCCTCTCCTTCGCTGACCCTCCACTTTTCCCAGCATCATGTCCCTCTCCAAATCATAGCTCCTCCTAGCAACTACCTAATGTATGTGAGGCAAAGCCTCATCATCTTTGCCTCCAAAGAGCACTCTGGCTGCAATCTCTGCAACACGTATTTGTTCTTTTGCACTCCATGAGACGTTCAGTACTCTTCTCTAACACCACAGCTCAAACGTATCAGTTTCTCTTCTGTTATCCTTATGAGTAGTCTTATGCAAGATTTGTCCTTTTGGGACTATAGTAATACACTCAGCACAAGAGTTTTTCATCCATGGCATGTAGTATTTTATGAGTACATTGCATTTAAATGCTGTATAATATTCCATTGTGTGGATGTACCATGGTTTTTCTATCTATTTATTTATTGATGGGAACTTAGGCTTCTTCTATTTCCTTGTTAGTGTGAATAATACTGCAATGAACATGAATATACATGCATCTGTTTGTGTCACATCTCTGATTACTTTGAGGTATTTTCTCAGTAGGGGGATGTTGTTGTGTACTGTCAAGTGGAAATCGACCCTTAGCTAACCAACCCTCTAGTGGGTTTTCAGAGACCATAAATCTAAGGTGAGGAAATTTCACATTCTTGTTCCACAGAGCAGCTGGGGAATTAAAGCTGTGTACCTTTTGGATTGCAGTGAGGCTCCTTACTACTAGGCCACCTGAGCTCCCTAGTAGTGGGACAGATGGGTCAAATGATATTTCTATTTTCAACTCTTTGAAGAACTGCCTGACTAGTACTGGAATTGCTGTGTCAGATGGTATTTCTATTTCCAGCTTTCTGAGAAAGCATCAGACTGTCTTTCATAGTAGTTGTAAAGTTTTACTTTCCCACCAGGAGTGAATAAGAGTTTCAATCTCTCCACAACCTCGCGAGCATTTGTTGTTTACTAACCTGTTAAATTCTATTACTAAAAATATAATAACAAAAAAACAGAGACGCCACTCAAACAGATGTACGTACACCCATGTTTATTGCTTCATTATTCACAATAACAAAGAAATAGGCGCAACCCAAGTGCCCCTCAACAAATGAATGAATAGAAAAACTACAGTATAGTCAGTCACACAATGGAACACTGCATAGCACTGAAAATGAGTGACCCTAGAGGACATTATGCTGAGTGAAATATCTCAGTCACAAAAGGGCAAATACTAGGTTACTTCACTGTTATAAAACAGGACTGACATGAGGTTTGAGGGGAAACTGAGGAAAGAGGGGATAAATAATGAATACTGCACTGAAACAGATAAAGGAAAGAACTGTTTATATATTTTAAGTGAACTGGGTTGAGTAGGGAGAGAAATGTGCAACAATGAATGAATGTAAAAAATATCCAACTTTTCTGTATACTTATTTAAAAAATCACAATGTTGTTCGTGTTGATTGCCTTTGAGTCCAGCCCGACTCATAGTTACCCTATGAACAAAAGGCCTGAAGCCCCTCTACAACTATCGACATTTATCAAAGTTCATAGAGTTTCTGGAGGCATGTTCTTTAGGAAGTGGATGCCACTCCTGCTTCCAAATCTGCCAAAGAATGTTTTTGATTGAGTCAACTGTTATGTATAGTGAGCAGCTCTAAAATCTTCCCTGTCTTGAGCCAGTCTCACTAATTCTGACACACCAATCCTCATTGCCCCAGTTACTGCATCAATTCAACTTATCAGAGATATCCCTCTCCTGCGCTGTCTGTTCAGCCTTCTGAGCATGATGTCCTTCTCTAAGGACCAATCTCTCCTGGCCATGTGCCCAAAGTAAGTGAGGCAGGGCTTCAAAACCCTGGCCTACAAGGTAAGACTTGGCTTTACCCTCTCCAAGACAGACTTATTTGTTTTCTTAACAGTTCATAGTATGTTCAAGACTCTTCTCCAGGCACCACAACTTGAAGGCATCTATTCTTCTTCTGTCATCCTTAGCCATTGTCCAACTTTCTGAAGCATAACAAGTAATTGAGAAAACCATGGCCTGGATTAGGTACACTTTTGTATCAAGGCTAACATCGTTGCTCTTCAGCGCTCTGGAGAGGTCCATGACAGCAGATTTTCCCAATGCAATTAATCTTTTATTTCCTGACTGCTGGTGTTAAGAATGTTGATTGCAAATTTGAGTGAGCTGTAATTGCTAAAAACCTCAATCTCTTCTCCATCTATTATGGTGCTGCCAATTGACCCAGTGGTGAGAATCTTAGTCTTCTTGAATATTGAAGACTACAGTCCTTGACCTTCTGCAGCAAGTGATTCAGGTATTCTTCAGTTTCAGAAAGCAAGGTTGTGTCATCTGCATTTCCTAGATTGTCAATGAGTCTCGCTCCAATCTTGACACCACGTTCCTCCTCATAAAGCCCTGCTTCCTGAATCATCTGTTCTGCATACAGACTGAAAAGGTACAGGGACAGGATGCATCCCTGATGAACTCCTTTCTTGATTTTGAACCATGCAATGTTTCCTTGCTATCTTCAAAGGACTGCTTCTTGGTCAAAGCAAAGGTTTCATATAAGTCCAATCAAGTGTTCTGAGATTCCCATTTCCCTCAAGGTTAGCCACAATTTATTGTGATCCACACAGTTAAATGCCTTTGTGTAATCGATGTAATACAAATAGACATTCTTCTGGTACTCTCTGCTTTCTGCCAAGGTCCATCTGACATTGACAATAATGTACCTAGTGCCGTAACCTCTTCTAAACCCAGCCTGTATTTCTGGTAGCTCTCTGTCAATGTACTGCTCATGTCTTTTCTGGATAATCTTCAGCAAGATTTTGTTAGTGTGTGATATTAGTGATATTGTAGGATAATTTCCATACTCTGTCGGCTCACCTTTCTTTGGAGTAAGAATAAATATGGATCTCTCCAATCAGTTGGCCAAGTAGTTGTTCTCTAGATTTCTTTGCACAACTTGATGAGCACAACCAGGGCAACATCTGTTTGTTGAAATATGTCAAGTGGTAGTGCATCAATTCTTGGGGCTCTATTTTTTGTCAAGTCCTTTGGAGCAGTCTGAACTTCCTCCTTCATTATCATTGCCTCTTGGTCATATGTTTCTTGAAATTTTTCTGTGTCAGCCAATTCTTTTTGGTACAATGACTCTGTATACTCCTTCCATCTGCTTTTAATGCTTCTTGAGTCATTCAATATTCTGCCTATAAAAGGGGAAAAAGAGAAAATTATTTCATATCAAAAGGGAAGCAGATTTTAGCCTTTTAATTATTGCCTGGAGATTAATGAATGAATAATATATGATCTGGTTGAACTGTGGAATTATTTTTGTAAAAAAAAATGAAGTGCTTGACTAACTTCCGTAGTGGTCGTACCATTTTACATTTCCTCCAGCAGTGTGTGAGAGTTTCGATCTCTTTGCATCCTTGCCATTTGTTGTTTGCTTTCGTATGAACTTTGCTGTTGTTTAATGGATTGACAGGGTGACTGCAGCAACAGGCTCAATTGTATCAGAGATGATCAAGGTGGCACAGAATTAGGACAGGATTCAGATCTGTTAGTAACTTTGAGTACTCTACTTAAGAGCACTTGACAATGACAGCTGGTAATTTTGAGTATTTTTCATGTATTTATTAGTCATCTGACCTTTTTTTGCCAATCATCTGTTCTTAAGTTCTATCCATTTTGTAAGTGGGTTGTTTATCTTTTTCTTTTCTGAGTTGTTTTGCTTGAGTATTAGAGAAGTTTTAGATATGAGTCCCTTATCAGATATGTCATTGACAAACATTTTTTCAAATCTTCTTACTCTATTGGAGAAGTTTTTTATGCACACAAGGATTTGATTTTTCTGAGGTCCATTCATCTATTTTATCATCTCCTGGGTGAGAGTTTTTAGTTATACTTGAAAGTCAATTCATGCCATAGATTAAGGCTTCCTATTTTTTTTCTTCTTCTCTGATAATATTTTGAGATTTAGAGTTTACCCCTTGGTCTCTGGTCCATCTTAACTTGGTTTTGTGTGTGGTGTGAGCTGTATATTTAATTTTTCCAGGACCAATTGTTAAAGAGAATGTAATTTCCGCACTTAAATTAGTATATTTTCTTGCCAAAGACCACACTCTTGGTATTAGTAATCAGAAAATAAAAAGACGAATGGCATTAGGAAAATCTGCTGTCAGAGATCTCTCCAGAGTGTGGAAGAGCAATGATGTTAGTGTAGAGACTAAGGTGTTCCTGATCCAGGCCCTCGTCTTTGCAATTCATTGTTACACATTAGAGACAATGACTCAAGATTAGAATCCATGAAGTTGTGGAATCTCAAAGGAGTTGTAGTTCTGGAGAAGAGTATAGCACATGCACCATGGTCTTCCAAGAGAACAAATAAGTTAGTCTTGGAAAAGGTAAAACCACATTTCATTTGAGGCAAGGATTTTGAAACTCTATCTTACATACTTTGGGCATGTTGCCAAGAGGAATTAATTCTTGGAGAATGAAATCATGCTTGGAATGGTGGAAGGACAATGCAGGAAAGGAAGACTCTAGATGAGATGAATTGATGTAATAACTGGGCTTATCGAGGTGGGTGTGTTCCAGATGATGATTGGTTCAAGATAGGGTAGGGTTCAGAGCTATTGTGCATAGGGTCACTATAAGTTGGAGGTGACGCAACAGCACATAACAACAACAGTATGAGTTAATATCTAGGTTCTTGATTATATTCTATTGATCTATGTGTCTGTCACCGTACCAGTACCATGATGTCTTGATTATTATGACTATATAGTAGGTTTTGAGGTCTGGGAGTATGCTGCCTCCTACTTTATTTTTCTTATTCGGTAGAGTTTTGCTTCTTTGAGGTCTCTTTCTTTTCCAGACAAAATTGGAAATTTCCTTTTCCACCTTGTTGAAGAATGCTATCAGTTTCTGTGTTGGGATTGCATTAACTTGTAGATAGTATTTGGTAAAATTGCCATCTTCATGATGACCTGTTGGTTAAGTGGTTGTGCTGCCAATCCAAAGGAATTTGGCCTAAATCTGCAAGTTGCCCTAGTGGAGAAAGAGTAGAAACTCCTGTGCTATTTATTTATAGCCTTTGAAAAACCCCTGGAGGGTCAGTTATGGGTCAGTTCCTACTTTACAGCAAGACTATAAATCCTAACAGAAGCAATGAGGGTGATTGTATGAAACACAATGTGAATGAAAATAGTGTGAAATACAGTGTATACTAACTTTGTGAGTCAACTAATATAAAATTTTAAAAAATTAAAAGTAGTATAAAAAATATTAATAGAAGTGGGCAGTTTTATGTTTCTCCAAAGGAGCAGTTGGTGGAGTACATCAATTCGTAGCTCATTGTGTAGTGTATTAGGCTACTGTGGCTCCTTTGTCACTAAAACATGTATGACAAGTTTAACTGTTCAGCTGAAAGCTCACTGCACACATTCTATGCTCATTGCTAAGTTCCCAAAGAAATAAAAACTAAACAATATAATAAAAATCAAATAAACAAACCAACCCTTGGTTGCCATTGCATCAATTCTCCAGTGTTTTAGAGTGGAACTCTGTCCTGTAGGATTTTCGGTGCCTGGTTTCCCAAAACAGATAGTCAGATCTTTCTTCCAAGGTTCCCCTGGATGAACTCAAATTGACAATCTTCTGCTTAGTGTCTGAGGGTTTGTTTGCACCACCCACAGACTCCCCTACACTCTCTAGCTTCACAGCAGTAGCAATAACTAGGAAGAAGCTACTGATGACAGTTCAAATCCAGAGGCCTATGCTGTAGACTTCACCCCTCTTCAGCCCAAAGGCACCAATAACAAGGTTGAGATAACAATATAATGAGTGCTTGCTCCTAACCAAATCTCTCTAATCAGTATCTCATGCATTTTGGTGCCAAAAATGTTGATTAAAAATTGTTGACAACCTGCTTCATAGTAAGAACAGAATTATAACAATTGTGGAACTTCTTTTTTTCCAAGTGCTGCCCATATGTAAGGGGGGGTGGAGAACGATGTTCCTTGGTTTTCTTCTTCTTATCTCCAAAAATAAAAATTACTTACCTTCAAGATAGGAAATCTTATGAACATAAAGAATAAGGATGAAGTTGTTTTAATTAAAATTCCTTTGTTATTGTTGTTATTATGTGCATCGAGTCTCTTGTGACTCATAGTGACCCTATGTACAACAGCTCTGAACCTTTCCCTGTCCTGAGCCAGTCTCACTGATTCCAACACACAAATCCCCATTGCCCCAGATACTGTGTCAATCCATCTCATCCAGGGTCTTCCTCTTCTGAACTGTCCCTCCACCATTCCAGACATGTCCTTCTCCAAAGACCATTCGCTCCTGGCCAAATGCCCGAAGTACATGAGATGGAGCTTCAAAATCTTAGCCTCCGAGGAGAAACTCGGATTCACCCCCTAGAAGATAAAAATATTCAGTCAAGGAATTATTTAGAAAGGGACAGAAAATAAGTTATAAATTTAAGAAATATTCAGTTTTAGATGCACTGAGATAGAAAAATTACCTATTAAAGAGGAAATCATACCACCTATTAGAAAGGAAATCATATTCTTGCAGTATTCTAACTGTCACAAGTGACAAAATGATTAAGCTCTTTGTGAGACAGCTGTCAGCATGGGGGAGTTTACTCTCTCTAACCACACTCTTCCCTATTTTCCTTTGCACTTCTAGGATTCCAGATGAGGAGAAGATTTTTGTCATCTGTCTCCCTGTGAACCAAAACAGGCTTGATAAAGTACCCAGGAGATGAAGAAGCCCCAGGCTGGTCAAATTCTCACTGACATATCCAACTTTAGGAGTACAGACCTGAGAAGGGAGGATTTGAAAATTTTAAAAACCAAGTTCTAAGTTAATAACATTATAGCTTTGAAATGTGAATAGCTGTCAAAAATTTATCACTGAATCATCCTTCTCTAAGGTTTTTATACAGTGTTACTGATTTCCAGCCTCCACTCCCAACATCCCACATTTTTTTTTGTTGTGTATTTTTTTTCCTCCTTCCTCCCACTTTTCCCCCCCCTCTCCTTTATATCAATTCAAACAATTATTTAGTATGCTCAATTCATGTCAGTTATGTGGGAAGGAAAGAGACTTTTCAGACTTGACTTTTCTGTAAAGCATCTTTAGTTATTGAGTCAAGGGTTTGTACTAGTTTTCTATTGTTGCCAACAAGTGACCACAAACGTAATAGCTTAAATAAATATAATCATTATCTCATAGTTTCTGTGTGTCTGAGAACAGTTTAAATGGATCTTCTGCTTAGAGACCCACAAAGTGTTGAGCAGACTGTGTCTTTCTGGAGGCTCCATTGTGCAATTTCACTCAGGCTATTGGAAGAATCTGTTCTTTGGTGCAGACTGTCCAACTACCCACTGGTGCAGTAATGAAATTCCACTTAGTCTGAAACATGAAGATTGCTCATGAAGACTTTGAAGTCTTTTCCAACATGATTACTTACTTGCTGGAGCTGGTAAGGAGATTTTCTATACTGAGTCTTCTGGCAGCAGAGTCTTAGGTACTGTAATGTAATCATGCTCATCCCCATTGCCATATTCAATTCATTAGGAGCAAATCACTGTTTCCGCTCACACTCAAGAAGAAAGAAAAATCATGGGGAGTCACATTATGGGCTATAGGAGCTTGAGTAAGATCACCAAAAATCCATATAACATGCAGATATAAAATATTCTGGACATGTCTACAGTTTAGCCCTAAGGTTAGCTGTAACCGGAAATGTTGACAGGTGGCATATTTTGGAGACAATACAACAATTGGCATGAGTTAGTGGAAATTGGAGCTTTTACAAGGAAGTATAAGTGAAATCTACAGTGAGTTACTTGTTACAAGTATGCAAATCAGCCCAGGTTTTCATCTATTGGTCTGTCAAACCTATTTGAGTTCAGACACTAGCATCTAAGCTATCTGTTTAGGGACTTCTGGTGGCTTAGTGGCAAGAAGATGTACTACAAT
>NW_006399784.1:14726890-14728564 GCF_000299155.1 Elephantulus edwardii
GCCCTTTTGATTTTCTGACTCCAACAATTGTGATGTAAATTGCAAAAGGATTTCAAAAGAAATATCCAGCCTATGTTCCAAAATGTATTCATTTTTCATGATGAGTGGCAAATTCTCAGACATGGGTGAAGCCAAACAGAAACTGCATCTTGAAATTCAAATAAATAATTTACTTTCTTTTCATAAATATTTATCACTTCAATTTTCATCTAAACTTATTGGGCTTTAAACATTTTTATTTCCTCAAAAATATCTGTCTTAACACAGAAGAATTAAAGTACACATTATTGTTGTTTTCAATGCTCTACCATAATGTCCAAGTTGATAATTGGTGTGGCTGTATACACATTATTCATGTTTTCAATGCTCTACCATAATGTCCAAATCGATAACTGTGCGGTTGTATGATCCCATCATTTCAATAATGCTCAAATCCAAGATGAATAGCTAAAGAAAATGAAACTTTAGATGATGATGCAAAGACTTAATAGAGATGATCATGGCTTCTATTGTTTTTTTTTTATTATTCTCTTTTTGCATATATCAGGAAAGTGGTGAGCAGTTAGGGCTTCTAAACATATCTCAGGAATCTTTCCAATCTTGTGCTCTCATCTAGTCTACAGTAATTATCCGCCTTCCTTTATTTAGTTTCCTCCCACTATGGTCTAATCTTTGTATATGAAAAGTTATTTTCCTGATTAAAATCTTCCAGTGGCACCTCTTTACCTATAGAGGAAAATATATGGGTTTTTTTTTTCTTTTAGAACAATATGAAAACTTTTTCATTTTCTATCCTTAGCCTCGGATTGATTCGGTGACTGGGGTAATCGGGATGGGCGTGTCAGAGGTGGTGCGGTTGGCGCAGGATAGAGCAGGGTTTAGGGCTGTTTTACATAAGGTCGCTATGAGTCGCAAACGACTCGACGGCACATAACAACAACAAATCCTTAGCCTATCTTTCTAGGGTTGCATTCTGTCCATCCATATAGAACTATGAGTTGTTGTTGCTAGGTGCTGTCAAGTACGACTCATAACAACCATATGAACAAAAGACTTGAACCCAATCCTGTCATGTACCATCTTCACACTTCCTGACACACAAGAGCCCATTGCAGCAGTCACTTTGCCAATCCACCTAGTTGAGGGTCTTCCTCTCCTTCCCCAACGCTCCACCCTTCCCAACATCATGTCCTTCTCCAAGGAATAGCACCTCCTAGCAACATGTCCAAATTATGTTAGGTGGAACATCATCATTTTTGCCTCTAAAAGAGCACTACGGCTGCATTATCTCCAAGATATATGTGTTTATTCTCTTGGACGTCCATGGGCTGTTCAGTGCTCTTCTCCAACACCATAACTCAGAGATATAAATTCTTTTTCTGTCATCCTTATTCATTGTGCAGGTCTTGGATGCATAGCTAGTAATCAGAAAGACAATGTCCTGAATTAGACACACCTTAGCCCTCAAAATGACATCACTACTTGTCTTCAATAATTTGAAAACTGCAGATTTTCCCAGTGCAATGCATCTCTTTATTTCCTGATTGCTGGCACCATGGGTGTTAATTGTGGATCTAAGCAAGATGAAGCTGTTGACAGTTTCAATCTCCTCTCCATCCATCATGATGTTGCCTATTTGTCCAGTAGTAATAATTTTAGTTTTCTTGATATTGA
>NW_006399784.1:14728764-14743706 GCF_000299155.1 Elephantulus edwardii
CAGAGACAGGGCGATTGGCACAGGACAGAGCGGAGTTTAGGGCTGTTGTACATAGGGTCGCTATGAGTCGCAGGCGACTCGACGGCACATAACAACAATAACAACATAGATTTAATTGGTATGGAGACAGAATACATCCCTGACACACTCCCTTCCCAGTTCCAAACTATGCAGTGCTCCCCTGCTCCATTTGAACAAGGGCCTCTTGATCCAGGTATAGGTTCCTCATGAGCACAATCAAGTGCTCTGGGATTCCCATTCTTCTCAATATCAGCCACAATATATCATGATCCATACAGTCAAATGCCTTTGTATAGTCAATAAACGCAAATAGACATTCTTCTGGTATTCCTTATGCTCAGCCAGGATCTATCTGACATTAGTAATGATGCTTCTGGTGCCATGGCCTCTTCTAACTCCCATTTGAACTTCTGGCAATTCCCTATCTATGTACTGTGCCAGCAGTTTTTGAATGATCTTCAACAATATTTTGCTTGCATGTGATATCAATCATAATGTTGGATAATTTCCACATTCACTTGGATTGTTCTTCTTGGAAATGGAAATAAATATGGACCTCTTCCAACCTGCTGGCCTGACAGCTGTCCTCAAAATTCCTGGCATAGACTGAGGAGGTCATTCAAGGCTGCATCTGTTATTTAAAATAAATCAGTTGGTATACCATAGATTCCTGGGACCTTATTTTTAGCCAGAGCCTTCAATGTAGCTTTTTCACTTCCTCTTTCATTACCATTGACCATTTAAAAGTCAATTTGATCCTACCTGTGAGTGAGCCTTTAGCTTGGCATAGTTGGATCCTGATGGGTGTTTGTGATTTACTTGAAAGCTGGAGGTAAACTAAGTGTTTCTAATTGTGTTATCAATCAAATGTAAGCTAATTAACTGCATCTGATCTTGTCTACAATCAGCTTGTGTGTGAAGTCTTTGATGTAGACAAATAGGATCTGGTTGGCAGGCCTTTGTATTTGAAAGGCAGTCCAGTCTTACCTGTGAGTGAGCCTTTAGCTTGGTGTAGCTGGATTCTGGTGGGTGTTTTGTGATTTATTTGAAAGCTGGGAGTAAACTGTTTGGCATTTCTAATTGTGTTAGCAATCACGTATAAGCTGATTAACTGTATCTGATCTCCTTTACAGAGATATGTGTACTGCTTTGTAAATATGAGGTGTTCTACATAATTCTGTCCTTTATTTAAGTCATCTTTACACAGATTGTTCACAAAGTCAGGACTCACTGTCTATACTAAGCATCGGCCAGGAATCAGATGAAATGTCTGTCTTGTGAAGACTTCTTCAAGTTTCCCCAATTCTTTCCCAAATATCTTTATCTGAACTGCAGTTGGAAAAGACATTTTCCATTGAACCATATTGTAACAATGTGGTAAATCTACTGTTGCTGTAAACTACTTAAGTACTACTTATTATGTTATTGTTGTTATGTGCTGTCAAGTTTCTTGAGACTCATAGTGACCCTAAGTACAACAGCTCTGAATCTTGCTCTGTTCTGAGCCAGCTTTATTTTCTTTAACACACGTCACCCCATTACCTTAGTCCCTGAGTCAGTCCATCTCATAGAGGATCTTCCTCTCTGGCGCTGTCCCTCCACCCTCTCAAACATAATGTCTCTCTCTAAGGACTGGTCCCGCCTTGCAACATACTCAAACTATGTCAGACAAAACTTCAGAATCTTTGTCTCCAAGGAGCAGCCTGGTTTCACCCTCTCCAGGACAAACGTGTTTGTTCTCCTAGCAGTCCATGGTATATTCAATACTCTTCTTCAGCACCACAGCTCAAAGGCATCTTTCTATTATCCCTAGTTACTCTTCAGCTTTTTGATACATAGCAAGTGATCGCAAAGACTAGGGCCTGAATCAAGTATACCTTAGTCTCCAGATTGATATTGTTGCTCTTCAATACTCTGGAGATGTCTCTGACAGGAGACTTTCGCAGTGCAATTAGTCTTTTGATTTCCTGGCTGCTGGTACCAAGAGTGTTGATTTTGGAACTAAGTAAACTGAACCGGTTAACAATATCAATCTCTTCACCATTTATCATGATGTTGCAGTGATGAGAATCTTTGTTTTCTTAATGTTGAACTTCAAGCCATATTTAAGGCTGCAGTTTTTGACCTTCTGCAACAAATGCTTCAGGTCCTCTTCAGTTTCAGCAAGAAGGTTGTATCATCTGCATAATGCAAGTTAGCCTTTCTTCAATTCTGATGGCACATTCCTCCTCATAGAGCCCAGGCTCCTGAATGATCTTCTTCATATGGATTGAAAAGGTTTGGAGATAGGACACAGTCCTGGATACACTCTTCCTGGTTTTGAACCATGCAGTGCTTTGTTCTGACAATTGCCTCCTGGTCCAAGTATAGGTTTCACATAAGCAGAATCAAGTGTTCTGGGATTATTCATTGTTGCACATTTTCTCCTCCTACTCTCCTCACCCTTCTCAAGCCTTCCCTACAATGCATAACTTGTTCCAGACTGTTCTCATACATATAATCCATAATCATATATTTCTCAGACAGTTCTCCTCCTCATCTGTTCTAATGCACTGTTCATTATTTATCATTTTCTCCTTTCTTCCCCATCCTCCCTAGCTGTCTTATTTTATAACAGTTGCTTTACACAGTATTTGTCCTTTTGTGACTGAGATATTTTACTTAGCATAATGTCCTCAAGGCTCTCCCATGTTGTGTAATGTTTTACTATTTCATTATTTTTCAATGCTGCATAGTATTCCATTATGTGGGTATACCATAATTTTAATATCCATTCATTTGTTGATGGGGATATGGTTTGCTCCCATGTCTTTGGTATTATGCCTAATTCAGCAATAAACATGGTATGCATATATCTGTTTCAACTGTGGCTCTAGTTTCTTTAGGGTGTATTAGCAGTAGAGGAATTGCTGGTCAAATGGTATTCTTATTTCCAACATTTTGAGAAAGCACCAGACTGTCTTCCATAGTGTTGTACCATTTTCCAATCCCATCAGCAGTAAATAAGAGTTCCAATCTCTCCACAACTTCACCAGTTTGTTCTTTGCTGGCCTGTTGGACTTCACTATTGTTGCTAAGGTGAGATGAAAAAATTGTTTTTGATTTTCACCTCTCTTAAAGCTAGGGATTTTGAACATTTCTTCATGTGTTTGTTTTCCATCTGAAAGTTTTCTTTGGTGAAGTGTCTATTCATATCCTGTGCCCATTTTGTGATTGGTTTGCTTACTGTTTTCTTGTTGAGGTGCTGGAATAGTCTACAAATTTTACATATAAGTCCCTTATCAGATATGTTATTGTCACATATTTTTTCTCAAGTCTGTAGGTTTCCTTCTTACACTGTTAGAGAAGTTTTTTGATGTGCATAGATAATTGATTCTTAGAAGGTCCCATTCATCTATTTTATTTTCCCTTGGTTATAGATTTTTCATTATGCTTGAGAGACTATTCATATTGTGGATTAGAGCTTCTAGATTTCTTCCTAGCTTTGTTTTGTGTTTTGTGTTGTTCTTTTAAAAGAGAATTTTATAGTCTTTGGTTTTGCTTCTAGGTCCCTGACCCAGTTTGAGTTGGCTTTTGCTTAAGGTATGAAATGTGAGTCTTGCTTAAGTTTTCTGTAGATGGTTTTCCAGTTTTGTCAATATTATTTGTTAAAAAGATTGTCCTTTCCACACTTAACAGATTGTGTCTCCTTGTTAAAGATCAATTGACCATACATGGATGAGCTTATTTCTGGGTTCTTAATTCTATTCCATTGTTCTATTTATCTGTTGCTGTACCAGTACATTAGACTTCAAAACAATAAAATTAATAAGATTATGATTCCATATAAAATTATGCAGTTCTTTTTTTGTACAAAAGATCAACTTATAGGGGAGCTCTGGTGGCCTAGTGGCAAGGAGCTGCAACTACAATCCCAGAGGCGAATTGTTCGAATCCACCAGATGCTCTGCTGGGGAAGGAGGGACAATCTCCTCCTGTACCAGTCAGATCTGATTTGACGGAACACACACACAAAAATAATAAAATTTAAAAAAAATTTAAAAAAATAAAAAAACAAAAGATCAACTTATCTTTATCTTAAGACAAAAAATACAAGATTAAAAAAATACAATATTAATATCTGGATTGTGTTTATTTCCCTACTCATTAGTAATAGCTTCTCAGACAACATTAAACTCTATTGACAATTCTGTGAATATCAGCAGATCATTAAGTTGGAAGGCACAATCGGTAACTAGAGAGGAGCTGCCTTTTCAAAGTATAGTCTACGTTAACTAGAATGGAGGAATGTCTCGCTCATGAATAGTTTCATTTGCTGATGTGGTGAGACTCAAAATTTTAGAAGAAACAGTTACAAACATGAATTAATAATTTAACATCGGATGTATAAAGGGTGACTCTAAGAAAATGGGAAGTTTGCTAAAATGAATTATAACTCAAATATAGATGTTGTTGAACTGAGATGTACTTGTATTGATACTTTTTCATCAGATAATCATATGATGTTAGAAACATAAAACTGAAGAAGAAGGATGTCACATTCATCATCTAAAAGAACATTTTGAGATTTATCCTGAAGTACATTGCTGCCAGTGATAAGACCCATGTCTAGATAAGGAAGATCAGTAAACACAACTATTATTCAAATATAGTCAGTCACCAGCAACTAAATGAAAAGATAAAGAACTTTAAGATTACTACCATCTTATGCAATATGAAGGTAATCAAATATACAATCAAGAGACACGAATAATTAGTGATGACTGCAATAAAAGAGTTGAAAACGAAGATTTGGCATTTGGAGCATTTGATCTTTTTGGCAGAAACTATGTCAGATATTTCACTATAGACTTTTGTACAAGCAAAACATTCCAAATACTATAAACTATTATAAAATTATTAATTACAATAATACAACTTAACCTTATCTGATGGAAAATTCAGAAATCAAATTGACTACTTTGGTTGTAAAAGATGGTAGAAAATCTCAATATTATTAGTCAGAGCAAGGCTAGGGACTATTTGCAGAATATATCATCGATTACTGATCATTCTAATGCGAAACCTATACTTGGACCAAGAGGCAGTCATCAGAAAGAGCAAGGAAACACTGCATGGTTCAATTTGGGAAAGGCGTAGGCCAGGGATGTGTCCTATCTCCATACCTTTTCAATCTGTATGCAGAACAGAATATCCGAGAGTCTGGGCTCTATGAGAAGAAGTATGGTGTCAGGATTGGTGGAAGATCTATTGACGATATGCATTATGCAGATGACACAACCCTGCTTGCTGAAACTGAGGAGGACCTGAAATGCTTGCTGCAGAGGGTCAAGGACTGCAGCCTTCAGTATGGATTGAGGCTCAATGTCAAGAAGACAAAGATTCTCACCACTGGACCAATTGGCAGCATCAGTATGGATGTGGAAGAGATTGAGATTGTTAACAACTTTAGTTTGCGTGGGTCCACGGTCAACACTCTTGTCACCAGCAGCCAGGAAATAAAAAAACGTATTGCAATGGGAAAGTCTGCTGTCAGGGACCTCTCTAAAGTACTGAAGAGCAATGGTATCACTCTGGAGACTAAGGTGCATCCGATACAGGCTATGGTCTTTGCAATCACTTGTCATGTATCAGAGAGTTGGACAATGACTAGGGAGGATAGAAGGAGAATGTATGCCTTTGAGCTGCGGTGCTGGAGAATAGTATTGAGTGTACCACGCACTGCTAAGAAAACGAATAGGTTCTACCTTGAGAGGGTTAAACCAGGCTGCTCCTTGGAGGCAAGGATTCTGGGGCTTCGTCTGACATACTTTGGACATGTTGTAAGGAAGGAAAGGTCCTTGGAGAGGGACATCATGCTCGGGAGGGTGGAGGGATGGCGCAGGAGGGGAAGACCCTTTATGAGGTGGATTGATTCAGTGACTGGGGTAATCAGGATGGGTGTGTCAGAGGCAGTACGATTGGCACAGGATAGAGCAGGGTTTAGGGCTCTTGTACATCGGGTCGCTATGAGTCGCAAGAGACTCGAGAGCATATAACAACAACAACAACAGCATGTTCAAAATGAAGCTGATTAAAATGAAAACAAAACCGTTAGTAACAATGTATAACTTGAATTCATCTTACATGAATTCAGAAACTATCTCAAGAATCGACTTGAGGCATTAAACACTAATGGCAAAAGATTGTAGGAGTTGTGGATGATATCAAAGACATCATACGGGCAGAAATCAAAAGGTCATTGAAAAAATAGGAAAGAAAGAGAAAAAGAAAAAACAAAATTAATGTTATAGGAAACTCTAAATACTGGTCTTCAATAATATGAAGCAAAGAGAAGAAATAAGAAATCACAATATAAAAAAGCAGAAGAGAATATTTCTTCTGAGAAAAGAATAGCTAAAGAAGAGAGTGCAACATTTCCCTAGTAAAATGTCCAAGTACCTGGAGTTAGAAAATCAAAAGGGAAGAACATGTCTGACATTTTTCAAACTAAAACACTGAAGAAAAATTATGAGCTTTGAGTTGGAAAGCTAAGGGATTCTATAAGCAAAATATTGTATGATGGAAGAAGCATCAAAAGAGCATGGAAAGAATGAGCCACTGTGACAAAAAGACACTGAACTATTTTAAGAAGTAGTACATGATACAGTATTAAAGGAAGAAACCCAAGTTTCACTGAATGCCTTGGCAATAAAAAACTCAAAATGTACTTCAGTTAGGTTGGAATAAATGCATACTGAACCTCCATCGAGTTTCCAAGGCTGTAAATCACATGAGATGGTAAGTGTCCATCTTTCCCCAAAAAAGCTAGTAGTGGATTTCAGTCATTAGAAAGGTATGGCCTGTGGGCTAGCAAAGCAAGCTCTCTATGGACTATATCATCAGAGTTCTCTGGTAAATATCAAGGTCCCAGGAACTGACTAAATACCACTCAATATGTTTCAGCAAACAGATGCAGCCCTAAAACACACTTACTAGTCTATGTCAAGAAACTTAGAAGGCAACTATTTGGCTAACCTCTAGAAGAGATCAATATTTGTGCCCATTTCGAAAATACATGATTCATTGTAATACGAAAATTATCAAATAATATCATTAACATTGCACACAAGTTAAATGTGGTTTCTCAAATATGACTGAAGTGGTACACACAAAGGGAACTAGCAGAAATTGGATTCAGAAGCAGCTGTTGAAAAAAGGGTGTCTTTGTTGAAGTCAGATGGATCTCTGCTGAAAGCACAGAACATCAGAAAGATGTTCGATTATATTTTATTAACTATGCAAAAGTGTTTGATTGTGAGGATGATAATAAAGCAGAGAAAACGTAGAGAAGAATTGGTACTCTAAAATATTAAATCATACTCATGCAGAACCTATACATAGATAAAGAAGGAGTCATTCTAACAGAACAGAGGGACACAACACAGCAGAAAATAAAATCAGAAATGGTCCATGAGAACTGTGTCCTTTCACCCTATCTATTCAATCTGTATGCTGCACAGCTAGTTCTAATATCTGGACTATATAAAGAAGCATGTAACACCAAAATTAGAGGAAGAATGATCATACTATTTTACAATCCCACCAACAATGTATAAGAGTTCCTATCTTGCCCCATCGTCTCCAACATTTACTACTTGCTGTCCTGTTAAACTTTGCCTATGCTACTGGAGCAAGATGGTATTTAATTGTGGTTTTCATTTGCATCTCTCTTACTGCTAGAGATTTTGAGCATTTCTGCATACGTCTGCTGGCCATTTGAATATCTATGGAAAATGCTTTCCATATCTTTTGCCCATTTTGTAATTGGGTTAACAGTTTATTTGCCAACCATTCTGGAAGACAGTTTGGCACTACCTCAAAAAGGTGAACATAGAAATTCATATGCCCAGCTATTCCACTGCTTGGAATATGCCCTGAGAAAATGAGAACTGAAACACAGATGGAGACTTTTACACCAATGTCCACAGCCGCTTTATTCACAAAGATAAGAACATGGAAACAGCACAGATGTCCAACCATGATAGAATGGATTGAGAAATGATGGTACATTCATATAATGGGCTACTACACAGCACACAGGAGCAGTGATTTTGTAAATTATTACCTAGTTTGGGAGGGACTGGAGAGCATTATTCTAATTGAACTAACTCAGTCCCGTAAGGACAGACATTGTATAAAACCATTATTGTAGAATGAGTATGAGGATACAAGGAGTGAGAGGGTGGGTTGGGTGGAAGCAGAGGAATGAGGATGTGTGGGGCCGGGGGTGGGGAGAAGGGATTAAACATGGGGTTGTACTATTTGGTGAGGGGTTTGAGGGATATTGGAAGAATGTGGTCTGAAAAACAATGTATTAGAATTTTGTCAATAAACTAGTTTAATAATAAAAAAATAAAGATTGAAAGTCACAAGATTCACAAGTATTATTTATGTCATCATCTAGTGCGATTCAATATGGAATAGGTAAATGATGATTCAATCATGTCTTTAGCTTGTTGTTATTGTTGATTGCCTTCAAGGCTAGCAGGATTGATAGCAACCCCGTGAACAAAAGGCCTGAAGCCCCTCTACAACCATAGACATTTATCAAAGTTCACAGAGTTTCCAGAGGCATGTTATTTAGGAAGTAGATGCCACTACTGCTTCCAAACCTGTCACAGTATGTTATTGTAGTTATGTGCCATTGAGTCACCTGCAATGTATAATGACCCTATGTACAGCAGCTCTGAACCTTTCCCTGCCCTCAGCCAGTCTCACTAATTCTGACACACCAGCCCTGATAGTCCCAGTTACTGTATCAATCCATCTCAACTAGGGTCTTCCTCTCTTGCGCTGTCCATCCACCCTTCTGAGCATGATGTCCTTCCCCAAGGACCGATCTCTCCTGGCCATGTGTCCAAAGTAAGTGAGGCAGAGCTTCAAAATCCTAGCCTCCAAGGAAAGACTTGGTTTTACTCTCTCCAAGACAGACCTATTTGTTTTATTGGCAGTCCATAGTATATTCAAGACTCTTCTCCAGCACCACAAATTCTAGGCATCTATTCTTCTTCTGTCATCCTTAGTCATTATCCAATCCTCTGAAGCATAACAAGTAATTGAGAAGACCATGGCCTGGATTAGGCACACTTTTGTATCTAGACTGACATCATTGCTCTATGTCCATGAGAAACTGACTATATCATTAACTATGTATATTTAAAAATTTTCTCTTGAGCAATCATCTTGGGTATTTAGTTTACTAGGTGAGTGTGTGTAATATGAAATGCTGCACTCTTGGAAGGCTTTCTTTCCCACCACCCTCCAATAAACTATAGTGCTGTAGACATCTGCTTCTACTTAGCACCAAAGTATCAAGTGAAATGTTGTTTTTTTTCTAATTTATGTATGTGTATGTGTGTGTCTACCATCAAATCAGATCTGACTGGTACAGGAGGAGATTGTATCTTTTTCTCCAGCAGAGCATCTGTTGGATTCAAACTGTACACCTCTGGAATTGCAGTGCAGCTTCTTGCCACTAAACAAGCAAAGCTTGCCATGATCTTTATGGAAATTACAATCTTCCCTTTTATTTTTTTTTAGCTTTTATTTTATTATGGGGTGTGTGTGTATGTGTTGTGTGTGTGTGTACAGTCAAATCAGATCTGACTGGTACAGGAGGAGATTGTTCCTCTTTCTCCAGCAGAGCATCTGGTGGATTTGAACCATGTACCTCTGGTATTGCAGTACACCTTCTTGCTACTAGACCACCAGAGGTCACCCAATCTTCACTTTTAAAAAATTTTTTAAGGTGAATTGAGTAAAGATTTACAGAGTAGATCAGTTTTCTATGCAATAATTTATGCACATTTTAGAAAGTAAATTGCTTTTCTATTTAATAGTCACATTCATTTTATGAAATTGAAATCACTGCAATGTAATAACACTCAATCTGTTTCCTGCCTATGCTTTCCATTTTCATTCATCTTTCTTTCCCAACTCTTCTTGCCTTGAGAACTCTGTCCTTTGGTAAACTCTTTCCTTTTGATTTTCATTAACTAATTCCAAGGAGTTCATACATCCCTAGTGTTCACCTTATAGTGTTCACTGCCATAAAGTTGATTCCAACTCACAGGAACCCTCTAATCGGTTTCTGTGGTTATAAATCTTTATGGAAGGAGACTGCCTGCCCTATGTCTGCCTTGGTGTAGTTGTTGGATTAAAACCTCCTTATAAGGCTACTAGCCTTATAATGTTACACAGTAGTAGACCACCAGGGTCCCTTTCCTATCTGTTGATTGGCTGAAAAGGAATTCATTGAAATAAGTTAATTTCCAGACCTGAAGAGTGACTAAGGGCATGATCTTGAGTGTTCTACTAACTTTTTCCATTAAAAAGCCTGATTGCTTTTGTCTGGTTAATTGGTTTGATCTTATAATTTTTAATTTTGCTTTGCACTTTCCTCTCACTCCAATCCTAGTCACTTTTAGAGTAATCATTAGTGATGTTGTAGTATACCACAAATTCTTATGGTTTCAAAGTCATGGAAAATGAGGTTTTTGTGGTCCTTTGAAACTTTGAATCAATCCTTTCCTGATATCTTTTCCTTATTTACCTTTTCTCTACATGAGACAAGATCAATAGTTTCACCTTAGCTACATACTCCTAAGACTTAGGCCAGCAATTTCTACTCACCAAAAAAAATGAAAAAAAAATCTATGATTATTAAATATGTATTTTCAGAAGCTCATCATGAGGTCATAGATGAAGGGACAGAGGAAGTGAAGTAGATGACATGGGTGCTTGAAGCAACTCCTTATGAGTGAGTATACCTAGAACATTAGAATCTGTTATAACTCTATTTTCGTATTACCCTTCTGTATAATCAGAGAGCTCTGATGGCCTAGTGGGTAAGGAGATGTATTTCTAACCTAAAGACAGATAGTTCAAATCTACCAGCTGTTTTGCGGAAGAAGAATGGGCAATCTCTTCCTGTATAATTTACAGCCTCTGAAAACATACTGAAAGATCAGTTTTGAGTTGGTTTTGACTTGATGGAAAATCAGCAGCGGTACTGTATAACTACGGAGTTTACAAGTCCAACTTTATAGCTTGTTGAATCAATGACACTGACTTTGTGATTCCATAGTCACTTGAGGTCATCTAATGGATATTTATTTTCTATAATGGTCCTGAAGCAAGTTAAGAGCTATTTTAATTTTTCCCAAAAGTGAATGGTTTTCCTGTGAAAGATATCATTATAGTATTAAAACGCAAAGATATCACTTTGAGGATTGAAATGATACCTGACACCACACCACGGTACTTTCAGTCACCTCACATACATACAAAAACTGGACAATAAATAATGAAGCCTGAAGAATTGATGGATTTTAATTGTGGTTTTGAAAAGTATGTTGCATATCCCAAGGATTTCAGAAGAATGAACAAATCTATTTTGGAGGAGGCACAACCAGAATGCTCCTTAGAAGTCACTATGGCTCCTTTGTTGAACTTCGACATATTATCAAGAAGAACTAGTCTTTGGAGAAGAAGGGTATTATGTTTTGAAAAGAGTTAGCAAAAAAGGAAGAAAATATCTAATAAGATGAATTGATATAGAGGCTTTAATAAGTACTCAAACTGAACAGTTTTTGTGAGATTGTAACAGGCAGAGTGAATTAACCGTCAGTAAAGTAAGCAGTTCTTCCCATTTTATTCTCCAATTCCAGCCCTCTGCACATTCCACAATAACGCTTTGCTTGTTCTCCTGAGCTGCCCTTTGAAACCATCTGTTCAGCCTTTTCACTTTGACATGTTTTCCTTTAGATTTGGCTTCTTGATGTTGCAATGCAATCTTTAGAGTCTCTTCTGTCATCCATTTTGATTTTTTCTTTCTCTTCTGTTTTTGTAATGACATTTTGCTTCCCCCCCATATCTTTTCTTCTTTTTTCATTTATTGAGATTTTAACAAAAGTTTATAGAGAATTTGAATTAATTTTGTACATTTTCCTCCCTGCCCTCCCTCCCACCCACTTCACTTTTCTCTTTGAGGAAAAAAAATCTTTTCCTTGTTATGCAGTTCCTCTCCCCCGAAGTCCACTTTACTATACAGCTCTTATTCTGGACTCTTGGCATGCCAAGAATACCTAATTATATTTTCCTTTTATACATTCTGTCCATCATCTATTTCAATGCCAACTGTATTATTTATCCCTCTTTTCTTAGTTTGCCCCCAAACCCATGCCAATACTGTTTTATAAAAGTGACATAATGCAGTATTTGTCCTTTTGTGATTGAGATATTTTACTCAGGATAATGTTCCCCAAGGTCACCCATTTTGTATAATATTTCCTAAGTCTCTTGTTTTTCAGTGCTGCATAATATTCCATTGTGTACCACAGCTTCTATATCCATTTGTCTGTTGATGGAATTTGGGTTGTTCCAACCCTTCGCTACTGTGAACAAAGCAGCAATAAACATGGGTGCCCATATATCTGTTTGGGTGGCAGTTATGGTTTCTTTAGGGTATATTCCCAATAGTTGAATTGCTGAATCAAATGGTATTTCTATTTCCAACTTTTTGAAAAAGAGCCATGCTGCCTTCCATAGTGGTTGCACCATTTTACACTTTCACCAACAGTGAATAAGGGTTCCAGTTTCTCCACAATCTTGCCAGCATTTGTTGTTTGCTGCTCTGTTGAATGTTGGTATTGTTACTTGGTTGAGATGCTATCTCATAGTTGTTTTGATTTATATCTCTCTTAGAGCCGAGGACTTTGAACATTTCTTCATGTGTTTGTTTATCATCTGAATGTCTTCTTTGGTGAAGTGTCTATTCATATCCTGTGCCCATTTTACAACTGAGTTGTTTACTTTTATTGTGTCACTTGAGTATCTATAAATTCTAGATATAAGTCCCTTATCAGACACATCATTATCAAATATATTTTTCCCAGTCTGTGGCTCTCTTTTTAGCCTCTTGGAGAAGTTTTTGGATAAGAATAGGGATTTGATTCTTAGAAGGTTCCATTCATTTATTTTATCCTTTCCTGGTTGTAGGTCTTTCAGAGTACTTGGAAGATTGTTCATGTTGTGGGTTAGGCCTTCTAGGGTTTTTCCAAGCTCTTCTCTAACGTAGTTTATAGTCCTTGCTTTTAGTCCTACTTTGTTGATTCACTTTGAGTTAGCTTTTGTGTACGGTGTGAGGTGTGGGTCTTGAGTTTTCTCCAGTTGGTTTTCCAATTTTGCTAACACCATTTGTTAAAAAGGCTGTCATTTCCCCATTTAACTTATTTCATCTCATCATCAAAAATCAGTTGACCATAAGTCAATGGGCTGATTTCTGGGTTGTCAATTCTATTCACTTGATCTACATGTCAGTCATTGTACCAGTACCATGCTGTTTTGAACATCACAGCAGTGAAGTTGTTGTTGTTATGTGCCATCGAGTCGCTTGTAACTCATAGCCCTGTCATTCTCCTCCTGTGCAGTTCTCATTATTTCTGTCTTGATTATGCCCATTGTGGTAGTCACTGTGTTTAAATTCTTTTTAATAGAATCTCTCTTACTCTACACTTGCTATTTTTGGCAACATGCTTATGCCAGATAAAGTCATACATTTATTAAATTATTAGAGACAAAAAAGCTTATAACAACCTTTTCCCCACCCCGCACCCCCTGAAAAATATTAGGTTAACTTTCTTGGCCACTAATTTTCCTTTAGTTTATTGAAAATATGGCTCCACAAATGTTGTTGCTGTAATAATGTGTCATCGAGTAACCTGTGATTAATAGCGACCCTATGTACTAAACCCTGCTCTATCCCTTGCCAATCTTATTGACTCCAACATGCTTATCCCCATTACCCCAATGACAAAATCAATCCATATCATAGGGGTCTTCCTCTCCTGTGCTGTCCCTCCACCCTCTCAAGCATAACAACCCTCTCCAAAGACTTGCAACATGTCCAAAGTATTTCAGATGGAGCTTTAGAATTCTTGCCTCCAAGGAGCATCCTGGCTTCACCCTCTCCAGGACAAACTTGTTTGTTCTCCCAGCAGGCCATAGTATATTCAATAGTCTTCTCCGGCAGTATAGTAGGATTTGAAATCAGGGGGTGAGATGCCTCCTACTTTGTTTCTCTTTTTAAGGAGTTCTTTGCTTATTCAGGAACTCTGAATTCCAAATTAAAATAGAGATAGCCTTTTCCCTATCATTGGACAATGGAATTGGTATTTGTATTGGGATTGCATTGAACACTTAGATTGCCTTTGAGAGGATTGTAATTTTCACAATATTTAGTCTTCCTATCCATAAACAAGGTATATTCTTCCATTTCTCCAGATCTCTTTTTTGTTTCTTGTAGTAATGTTTTGTAATTTTCTCTGAAAAGGATCTTTGTGTTTCTAGGTAGATTTACTCCCAAATATTTAATCTTGTGATTAGCTATTGTGATGGGTATTGTTTTTCTTAGTTCCAGTTCTGTATCCTCTTTGTGACTGTAGAGAAATCCAACTGATTTTTGTATGTTGATCATGTATCCTACCACTTTGCTGAATTGATTAACTCTGTCTAATAGCTTTCTTACTGAGTCTTTAGGGTTTTCTAAGTATCCTAACATATTATCTACAAATAGAGAAAATTTTACCTCCTCTTTGCCAATTTGGATACCTCTTATTTCCTTCTCTTGTCTTATTGCTACTGCTAAGGCTTCTAATACAATATTGAATAGGAGTGGTGATAGTGGGCATCCTTGCCTTGCTCCTGTTCTCAAAGGAAATATCTTTAATTACTCTCCATTGAGAACAATGTTGGTTCTTGGGTTTGTATATACACTTTTTACCATGTTGAGGAAATACCCTACTATTCCTATTTTGCTGAGTGTTTTAATCAGGAAATGGTGTTAGATTTTTCAAAGGCCTTTTCTGCATCAATTGATA
>NW_006399784.1:14744952-14757213 GCF_000299155.1 Elephantulus edwardii
TTTTTTAGGAGTACATTACCCTATAAATATCTATGAGATCAAGTTGGTATATTGTGCAGTTTAATTCTGCAGTATCTTTGTTGAGTTTCTTTCTGGAAGTTCTGTCTTTTCTTGAGAAAGGTGTATTGAAGTCTCCAACTATGATAGTAGTATTGTCTATTTCCTTTTTCAATTTTGTTAGTGTTTGTTTTATATATTTTGCAGGTCTTTCATTTGGTGCGTAGATATTTATTATTGTTATGTCCTCTTATTCTATTGACCTTTCAATTATTATGTAGTGACCTTCCTTGTCCTTTGTGATGGCTTTTGCATTGAAATCTATTTTATGAGAGATTAATATTGCTACTCCTGCTTTTTTTCTGGTTGTCATTCACTTGGTGTATTTTCCCCTCCACCCTTTTATATTTAGTCTTTATCTTCATTTTCAGGTGTGTCTCTTGTAAATAGCATATAGATGGATTTTGGTTTTTTATCCAATCTGTTATTCTTTTTCTCTTCAGTAGTGCATTTAAACCATTCACATTTAGTATGATTATTGAGAGGCAAGCTTTTATTTCTATCATTATGTTGAGTCCTTTTTGGTGTTGTTGCTAGTTACTTTGGCCCATCCTGCTTTCTATGGCATTCCTATTAGAAGGATATCTCTCAGTGTTTCCTGCAATGCTGGCCTTATTTTTGCAAACTCCTTTAGGTTCTGTTTTTCTGGGAATATCTTGATCTCTCCTTCATATTTAAAGGACAGTTTCACTGGATATAATATTTTTGGTTGACAGTTGTGTTCTTTGAGTGTTCGATATATGTCATTCCACTGTCTTCTTACTTGCATGGTTTCTACTGAGATATTGGCATTTAGTCTTATCTGGTCTCCCTTATAGGTTACTCTTTGTTTCTCCTTATATTTTATTCTGAATTTTCTCCTTATATTTGATTCTTGCAAATTTGCCTATATGTCTTCGTGTTTTTTTCTTTTGAGGTCCATTCTATATGGTATTCTCTCAGCATCTTCAGTATATATTCTCTCTTTCTTCATTATGTCTGGTAAGTTTTCTTCTAATAATTCTTCCACAACTTTTTTGGTGCCTTTACTCCCTTCTTCCTGTTCTCAGATTCCGTTATGCACATGTTATTTCTCTTGATGATGTCCCACTTTATTCTTAGGCTTTCTTCTTTTTCCTTATTTTTGGATTCTGGGGTTTTTTTTTGTTGTTGTTCTATCAAATCATTGGTGACAATTCTATCTTCTATTTCACTGGTTCTGTGTTCTATCTCTTGAATTCTGTTTATGTGTCCCTCCACCATGTTGACAGCATCTGAAACATCAGTCCTTGTATTTTGGATTGTAGTTTCTTGTTTTTCCAGAGCCTCTAATGCCTTATTTGTTTTATCTGCTTTGTTTTGGATTTTTTTTTGCATTCCTCCTGGTTTTTGCTTGCAGTGTCCTATAATTTTTCAAGTTTATCTTTCACGCGTTGAAAATATTCAATCATTGTTCTTTTAAATTCTGTGTCAGAAAGGTTCATCAGACTTTCTGGCTTTAGGAAATTCAGTGATACTGTGTCACTTTTTGGGGTGACATCTTGCTTTGGGCTTATGTAGGGGGTGAAGTAGCCTGTTTTCTCTGTGACATTGTTGTGGTAGTTTTCCATGTCTGAGGTGATAGCAGGTTCTTGATCTGAGGTCATTGCTCCCAAAGTGGGTGGAGCAGTTAACGTGCCTGGGTTTCTTTCTACCTTCTGACTTAATGGAATACCTGCTTCAGTTCAGTATAGAAAAGACCTTTTAAAGCAGCCTCCTCTGTCAGACAACTGCCATAGCTAGGCTAGCCTAGGGTGCTTTGGCCTGAAGGAAATTAATAGACTGGACATGAGAAGATGCAAGTCAGAGCACAGAGACCTGATTGGAAAACTAGGAAACTGTGGCTTTTCCTTCAGGAATGAGCTTCAGATGTCTCACTCCCTCTGATTAACCTTTTGCTTTCTTAATGGATGATATCCTTGATGTCGTCCCACAACTCATCTGTTCTTTAATAATTGGTGTTGAATGCCTCAGACCTATTCTTAAGATGATCATGAAATTCTGATGGAATTGATTCAAGATCATATCTTGGTTCCTGTGGAGTTATTTTCATTTTGTTTGGTCTCAATTTGAACTTGCATATGAGTAATCGATGATCTGACCCACAGTCTGCCACTGGCCTAGTTTTGACTGCTGATAGTGTGCTTCTCCAGTGATTTCTTCCACAAATGTAGTCAATCTTATTTCTATGTAGCCCATCTGGTGAAAGCATGTGTAAAGTCATCTTTTGTGTCTTTTAGAAAAAAAGTATTTGCAGTGAATAAATAATTGAAAATACAAAAGTCAATCATTCTACTTCCAGCCTCATTTCTATCACCAAATCCATACTTTCCAACTACTGTTACTTCTTCACTGCTTCTTACTTTTGCATTCAAGTCACTGATTATCCTTAACGCATCCTGATTGAATATTTGTTCACTTTCTGACTGAAAAAATTGGTAAAAATTCCTAATTTCTTTCTCTTTGGCAGTAGATGTAGGAGCATATACTTGAATATTAGTTATGTTAACTGGTCTTCCTTGTATGTATATATATCCTATCACAACATTGTATTCCAGGATAGAACTTGAAATTGACTTTTGACTCTGAATGCAACACTATTCTTCCTCTGTTTTTCATTCCCTATATATTATACCATATGATTATCTGATTTAAAGTGGCCATAGGTGGTCTGTCGCATCTCAGTAATGTCTAGTATGTCTGCATTTCTCAAGCTGAAAGAACTGAAAAACAAATTTAAGCCTAATGTCATAATGCTGAAAGATGCTATGGGCAATATATTAAATGATCCAGAAAGCATCAAAGAAAATGGAGGGAATACACAGAGTCACTGTACCAGAAAGAACTGACTGACACTGAACAATTTCAGGAAGCACCATACGAACAGGAGCCAATAGTAATGAAAGAGGAAGTGGAAGCTGCATTGAAAGCGTTGGGGGGAAAAAAACCCAACCAAAAAAAATCCCAACAACGCCCCAGGAATTGATGGTATACTAATTGACTTGTTTCAATTAACAGCCTTGGATGCACTCATCAGTATATGTCATGAAATTTGGAGAATGACTGTCTGGCTAATAGTTTGGAAGCGGTCTATATTTGTTGCTATTCCCAAGGAGGGTAATCAAACTGAATGTGGAAATTATCAAACAATATATTGATATCATATGTAAGCAGAAATACTTGTGGAGATCATTAAAAAATTGTTGAAACAGTACATAGAGAATTTCCAGAAGTTCAAGTGGGATTTAGACTAGGCCATGGCCTCAGGGATATTATTGCTGATGTCAAATGGATCCTGGCCAAAAGTAAGGAATACCAGAAGAATGTCCAATTGTGCTTTATTGACTATGCAATGGCTTTTGACTGTGTGGATCATGACAAATTGTGACTGACTTTGAGAAGAATGGGAATCTCAGATCACTTGGTTGTGATTATGAAGAACCTCTACCTATATCAGGGGGCTGTTGTTTAAATGGAGCAGGGGCACACTGCATGTTTTGGAATGGGGAAGGGAGTGTATCAAGGTTGTATTCTGTCCAATCTATATATGTTGAGCAAGTTACCTGATAAGTTGGACTATATGAAGAGGAATGTGGCATCAGGATTGGAGGATGACTCATCAATAACCTGCTTTATGCAGATGACACAAATTTACTCACTGATAGTGAGAAAGATTTGAAGCATTTATTGCAGAAGATCAAGAAGTGCAACCTTCAGTATTGATTTTGTCTCAATATCAAGAAAACAAAGATTCTTACCACTGGACCAATAGACAGAGTCATTATGGATGAAGAGGAGATTGAAATTGTCAACAGCTTCATCTTACTTGGATCCACAATTAACACCCTTGTTACCAGCAGTCAGAAAATAGAGATGCATTGCACTGGGAAAACCTGCAGTTAGAGACCTTTCTAAATTATTGAGGAGTAGTAATGTCAGTTTGAGGACTAAGGTGCATCTGATTGAGGCCATGGTAATTCCAATTTCTAGCTCTGCATCTGAGAACTGGACAATGAACAAGGATGACAGAAAAAGAATTGACACCTTTGAGCTGTGGTGCTGGAGAAGAGCACTGAACATTCTATGGACAGCCAAGAGAACAAATAGATATGTGTTGGAGACTGTGCAGCCAAACAAAGTGCTTTTTGGCAGGAAGAATGATAAGGCTTCACCTCACATATTTTGAACATATTGCTAGGAGGTGCTATTCCTTGGAGATGAACATGATATTGGGAATGGTGGAAGGTCAGTGACAGAGAGGAGTACATTCAACCAAATGGATTGACACAGTGACTGCTGCAAAGGGCTCTTGAGTGTCAGGAAGGTGCAGTACAGGACTAGGTTCAGATCCTTTGTTCATAGGTTCACTGTGAGTCATACTCAAATCGATGGCACCTAAGAACAACAACAGGTAAGCAGCTTACTTACTAATTTGTGAAGCTCATGTGAAGTTGTTCACTACAGAGTAGTAAATAAACACAAGTAAGCCTGTGTTTATGTTGCATGCCGGGTTCTCCTTTCTTGTCAGCATAGTAAATTTGTAATGAAGCTTTGATTCTGTAGAAAGGTGCTGTGAGCTTGAGAGAGCCAATGATGCCTAGAAGCAGAATCCTTGATGTGGTGGGAAAAAAACCAAACAAAACATTAAACTGTTCACTAACTTAGTAAGGGGGCTCTGGAAGCCTACTGGCAAGAATCTGCCCTGTATTCCTGAAGGCACATATTTCAAATCCACCAGCTGCTCTGTGGGAGAAGGATAGGCAATTTCTTCCTGTGAAATTAACTGCCTTTGAAAACCTGCCAGAATGTCAAATAAAGATCGATTCTGACTTTATTGTACACAACAAAAACAACATAACATAATAAGAAAGGACATACCAATAAGCCCATACTGACCTTGCATATTGGTTAAACTGGCCCTAGGTACAAGATCAAGTAGCATTTTGTTGCCCACAGCATCACTATGTAGAATTTCGATTTTATTGAAATAACATCAGCAGCAGTAGATTTCAGTTTTTCTGTGTTGTAGGTTACTCAAGATACAGCAAACGTTCTTATACTTTGGATTAGAAAACTTGTTATGCTTACTTAGATGCCTAGATACTTCACTGATTTCTGTCCCACTAGCACATATGTCTTTCTAAAGCAAAGGGTATATGCAACTCGTGTTTAACAGATTTTTTTCTAAATGATGCTATCAACTTGATGAACAAAATGATGTCTAGGGAATGGTGAAATAATCAAGATCCTTGCAAACTACATTAAGACAGAGAGACATAACCCAAAAATTTTACAAAGGCGTGCTACTATCTCTACTTGTGAACATAAACTGATTGTGGAACATTTTTTTGCTAATTATTGTAAGAGAAATAGAAGATATATAAAAAAGATTTATTGTTCCCATAAAAAAAAAAAACCCATATCTGGGAGAGAAACTGTAATTAAAGTCACCAACTTATTAAATTTACAAAAGTGTCATTTTCTAAAACTATTTGTTTTTGCTACAGTGCTAACACCTGAGTTAAATAGATATGTGACACCGTTCCTCATCTTTTACATCTGTCATAATGGCATAAATCTGTAATTTCCTGCAGGGATACAATATTACTTTTCCATTTCTTATCTTGTTAAAAAGATCACACTTTTATTTTATTTTTTATATCATGACAATTTCTAGTGCATACCTTTAGAGAGTCTATATGGAGATTCTTGCGTGTACTTTCATCAAGAACCCTTGGTAGGACAGTGAATGAAGCAATCAGTTTCTAACTAAATGGTCAGTAGTTTGAATCCACCAGCAACTCTACAGGAGAGAGTTGTGGCACAACTCAAAAGGTGACACACCCTGCCACGGCTTTTGAAAATATCTAGTCTTTGGAAACCTATGGGGTAATTAAGTTTTCTTATATAGGGTTATTACGATTCAGAATCCACTAGATAGCAGTGAGTTTGGTTTGGATCTTTGGTATTCCAGCTGTGAATTTGCATAAGCATTTGTGTTTTTGAGCTCACTGGGACCACTGTAAAATGGATAATGGATTCCAACCAAATATTCATTGATCAGTTGTTGTTGTTAAGTGCTGTCTGCTCAAGTACGACTCATAGTGACACTATGAACAAAGATCTGAACCCTGCTCTATAATTAACGCTCCTAATTTCTCAGATGCCATTTTAATCACAGTGATATTCATTGCATCATAAAACTTTAAAGCCATTCAAAGGTAATAACAATTTTTAAAAAAATCCTTGGTATATCCCTTTCCCAGTGCACAGGCACTCTGGTAAATCAGCAGCAGATGGAGACCAGAAGAGAGACTGACAGCACAGTCTGAGCCAATGTCCACAAGGAATCTGGCCTTCACTTTAATCACAAAGTTTCAAGGTTGAGAAGAGGTTGATTGGTGGTGGTAGTTGTGGGTAGTTGTGTGCTATCCACTTGGAGTCTACCCATAGTTGACCCTCCAGAGGGTTTTCAGAGGCAGTAAATTCCATGGGAGAAGATTGTTCATGCTTTCTCCTCAGAGCAGCTGATAGATTTAAACCATATGCTTCTGGGATTGCACAAGGCCACCAGGAGGCTAGGGTAAAATAATTTTGGAGAGAAACTGTGAATATTAGAGTACCTATTTCTTATAATAATTAACATTTTTTTATTATATAAATTAACTCAGATTTTAGTAGACTACAAATCCTTTTATTTCGTACAGACAACATGATCAATATCAACTATACAATATCATGAGGATTATTACATACTGGACTTACTGCTCATAATAATAATTGTCCCCAAAATCTCAATTCTGCTCATACTGTTGTTGTTATATACATTGAGTCAGAACCAACTCATAGCTGACCCTCCAGCAGGTTTTCAGAGGCCTTAAATTGCAAGGGAGGAAATTGTCTATCTTTTTTCAATGGAGCAGTTGGTGGATGTCAATCATGTGCCTTCAGATTGTCAAAACAGCTCCTTACCACTAGACCACCAGAGCTTCTTCTGCTCATACTATTATTTAATATACCAGGAAGTGAAGAACAGCACACAAATTATAAAGAACTTAAAGTCCTACTACACTTAAGTAGGTCTGTATTTCTTTCCTGCTTATTTCTATTGTGATGACAAATAAACTTTGTATGTTATCAGTGTTTTATAATTTTTTAAAATACTACTGTTGTTGTTATTTATATGGTGTCGAGTTGCCTGCAACCCATAGCGACCCTATAAAGAGCTTATCTGGACCCTGCCCTGTCCTGAGCCAGTCTCACGAATTCTAATACACCAACCCCATTTCCCTAGTCACTGAATCAATCCATCTTATTTGGGGTTTTCCTCTCCTGCATTATCCCTGCACCCTTACAAACATGATGTCCTTCTCCAAAGATGGGTCTCTCCTGGCCATGTGTCCAAAGTATGTGAGATGAAACTTCAAAATCCTAGCCTCCAAGGAGAGACTTGTTTTCACCCTCTCCATGACATACCTATTTGTTTACTTGGCAGTCCATGCTATGGTTAAGACTCTTCTCTAGCACCACAATTCAAAGGTAATGGTTCTTCATCCTTAGTCAGTGTCCAGTTCTCTGATGCATAGCAAATAATTGTGAAGACCATGGCCTGAATTAGGTGCACCTTAGTCTCTAGACTGACATTGTTGCTTTTCAACACTCTGGATAGGTTTCTGATGGCAGATTTTCACAATGCAGTTTGTCTTTTGATTTCCTGACTGCTGGAGTCAAGAGTCTTGATTGTGAAGCCAAACAAGAACTTTTAGCATATTGAAATATTAATTATGCTATCTCTCTCTAGTCAAGATCCCTGGTGACACAGTATTCTACTTACTGTGACTACAAGGTTGGCCGTACAAATCCATCACTTGCTACTCAAGGGAAATAGAAGCAGTCTTCTCTCATTAAGATTTCTAGCCTCAAAAACTCAGTGGAAGGTTGTTAAAAATCAGAATCAACTTGCAGCAGTGAGCTATCTCTCTAATCATTATTACATTTTCTCTTAAAAATTATATTTTTCTACTTATTTGCATGCCTCATAATTTTTATCGAATACTGGATATTTTTAATTTTATAATTATTACTAAAAGATTTCTTATAACTTTATATATTGAGACTTCGCTTGGTATGCAAAGTTGATCTAAAATAATTAAGTTAATGAAATATTTCTTTTCATGTCTTCATTTAAACTTTGTTTTTTAGAAGGATCCAGAGGAGGACTTAAGTTTAGGACTTATTTGATCTTATTCTACTCAGTAATAGGTTCCACTACTAACTCAGCACTCAAAAAAGGAGGAGAAACAGGTATATAATCCATTCATAATTGGACTATAAAATGAATATAATATTAATCTAGGATATTGGAAGTTGTAAAAAAATGAAATGGAATGTATAGAAATTGAATCCTTAGACTTTAGTAAGTTGAGATGTACTAGTATTGGCCATTTTAAATCACATAATCATATGGTTTATTATGCCAGGAAATACAAACTGAAGAGGAATACTGTTGCATTCATAAGAAAACACGGAATAATTCAAGCTCTAACCTGAATTGCAACACTATGAATAATAGGATACTATCCATACTTACATAAGAAAGACCTGTTTATATAACTTTTATTCAAATATATGCATCAACCATTAAAGCCAAAGATAAAGAAACTGGAGACATCTACAAACATTTGCAGTCTGAGGTTTCTCTAGATGCAATTACCAATTGCAGTCAAGATGCATTGAAAATAATTGGTGATTGGAAGTAAAATTTGGAAACAAAGAAGGAATGGTAGTTTGAAAAGATAACCATGATGACAGAAATTAGAATGGAGATAAAATAACAGAATTTTGTACAATCGATAATATATTCACCAAAAATATCTTCTCTATACATATGAGCCTTACCTGATGGACTACAAAGGAATCATATTGACTATATTTGTGCAAGAGCTAATGGAGAAGTTCAATAACACCAGCAAAAACAGATTCTAAGATTGGCCGTGGAACAGATCACCAACTATTAATGTGCAAGTTCAAACTGAAATTGAAGAAAATTAAAACAAGTCCATGAGAACAAAAATATAGCCAATGAACTGTGGGATGATTTTAAGTATATCATCCATTAAGAAAGCAAAAGGTCGTTGCAAAGGTAGGGTAGAAAGAAAATACCAAAATCGATGTCAGAAGCAACTCTGAAGGTTGTACTACAATCTAGAGTGGTGAAAACAAAGGGAATAAATTCTGAAGTGAAAAAAGAGATGAACAGAAGATTTCAAATGGCAGCTTGAAAACACAAAGTATTACAATGAAATGTGCAAAAGACTGGGTTAGATAACCAAGAGGGAAGAACATGGTTGACATTTCTTAAGCTGAAAAGCTGAAGAATAAATTCAATCCTTGAGTTGCAATCCGGAAGGATTTTACTGGCAAAATATTGAATGATACAGTAAGCATCAAAAGAAAGTGGCAGGAATAGAGTCACTGTACCAAAAAGAATGAATCAGTATTGACTCTCATCAGGAAGATGAAAACCAGTGATGAAGAACCAGTTGTAATGATAGAAGAAATTTAACCTACACTGAAGACATTCACAAGAAAAATGAGGCTCCAGGAATTGATGAAATATCAATAGACATGTTTCAACAAACATAATGGATGTGCTCGCTAGTCTATGCTGAGAAAAATGGAAGACAAACTACCTGACCAACTGGCTGGAAGAGATCTGTATTTGTTCCCATTCTCAAAAAAGGTGATTTAACTGAATGTGAAAATTATCAAGCAATAGCATCAATATCACATACAAATAAAATCTTGCTGAAGATTACTAAGAAAAATTATTGGAAGAGTACAACAAAAAGATTACACAAATCTAAGCTGTATTCAGAAGAGGCCATGAAATGAGGTACATCATTTATGATGTCAGCTCGATCTCGGGAGAAAATAGAAAAGGATGTCTAGCTGTACTTAATTGACTACATGAAGGAATGACTGTGGGAAACAATAAATTCTAGATAACACTGAAAAGAATAGGAATCCCAGAACACTGAGTTGTGCTCATGAGAAACCTATACCTGGGCCAGGAACAAAGATGGAACAAAGAATAGAACAAAGGGGCACTGAACGGTTTAAAATCAGAACAAAAATGTGTGTCAGGATTGTATCTTTTCTCACTACCTAGTCAGTCTATATGCTGAGTAAATCATTTGAGAAGCTGAAAGAACAACGTTGCATAAGGTTAGAGAAAGACTCATCAACAACCTGTGTTATGCATTATGTTGCTTGCAGAATTTGAAGATTTGAAACAAGAAAAGGCAAGACTCAGATCAGTTGTTCATAGGATTACTATGAGCTGTAGCAGACTTGACAGCACCTAACAACTAACTCAGTCTTCAATTCTTCTCTGACCTTCTTTGTCCAACTTCCACACACATCAGTTGTTGTTAATTGCCTTTGAGTCATAGGCGACTCATAGAGACTCTATGAACGAAAGACCTGAACGCTTGTATAACTTTCATCGTTTCTCCAAGTTCATAGGGTTTCCAGAGGCAAGCTATTTTGGAAGTGGATGCCACTCCTGCTTCCAAGCTTGTTTTCCTTGGGGAGCTTCACCAAACACTGTCCACCGTGCGTAACCATTGTCACATTTGACACATCAGTGTCACAGTGCTCAGCATCACAGCAACCATAAGTTACCTCTGTGCAGCAAATGGACAGAACAGTGCTATATACCCCTTAGAAGAATGGTTTGGAGCAGGTGCAACTTAGTATTTAAGGTGACATCCTTGCTTTTTAGTCCTTGAAAGGGATCCATGACAGCAGATTCTCCCAACGTAGTGTGTCTTTTGAGTTAGTGACTGCTCCTAATATGGATGTTGATTGTTTAAGTAAAATAAAATCTTGACAACTTCAGTATTATCCACTTTCCATGATATTGACTCTTCATCCAGCAGTGATTTTTATTCTATGTTGAAGTATATTAAAAAATAAAGTATTTGATCATCAGTTGTTGTTGGTAAGTACCATCAAATAAAGTACTACCCATAGTAAACTATAAACAATAGATTTGAACCGTGCCATCCTCACATTCCTTCCCACAGTAGAGCCCACTGAAGCAGTCACAGTGTCAGTCCACCTGGTCGAGAGTCTTCATCTCTTTCTGTCTTTTTAAGCATCATGTCCTTCTCCAAGGAAAAGCCCCTCTTCAAGGAAAATTTTATGAAGAGTAGAAGAACGAGGATTGTGTTCTTCCATAAGTACTTCAAACTCTCTTGACTTTCCTCAAGAAAGGTTGTGTTATTCACCTATTTTAGCAGCTTGTTTAGGGGTCTCTGTTGGCTTTTTGGTAAGGAGCTGAGTTGCAAATCGAAAGACATGGGGTATAAGTCCATTAGTTGCTCTGAGGGAGAAGATGGTTCATCTCCTTCCATGCAATTTATTACTTCCAAATACCTACGGGAGGGTTAGCTATGAGTCAGTTTTGATTCAACAGCACATAATAACAACAGCAGTGGCTTGCTTATTATTGTTGTTGTGTACTGTCAAGTTGGATCTGACCCATCGCTGACTGTCCAGTGGGTTTTCAGAGGCAGTTAATCAAATGGGAGAAGATTGTCTATCCTTCTGTGGAGCAGCTGGTGAGATTTGAACTGTGTACCTACTTAGTCTTTAATCTCGATACCAAAATCTTTATATTGCTGCAGTCCGAGGGTCCCAAAGAATGAAATAATTTTATAATTATTGATATTGAGACAAACAGCCAGGAATGAGATAGAGCTGAGGGCATAAAACAGGGGGTCTGGCAGTTCTCTACTGAAGACCCCAAGCCAAGCTTCTCTGTATCTTTATCAAAAATTATCAGGAAGTAAATCAGGAAGAGAATTCAATGCAAATGAAGCCAAGCTCTTTCTATTGAAAACCTTCTGCTTGACTCAGGAGGGAGGGGTTAGCAAATGCAAGAATTTGGTTCACTCTTAAGGATTACCTTGATGCCTCAGGGTGAACTCTAGCTCAGGAAGTAACACTCCCTCTGTAGGGGGCCCCCTGCTGTCTCCTGTCTGCAGGGAACAAACAGCTCATTTTCTGGGATCTGCCACAAGAGAAATCCTAATTTATAAATCTGTGATTCCTTCAATTTCTGAACAAGGGTTTTCATATAATGTTTAGTATAAAGTTTGGCTTCCCATATTATATAGC
>NW_006399784.1:14757800-14759539 GCF_000299155.1 Elephantulus edwardii
TCAGAAAGGAACAAATTGAATAGGTATAGTGAAAAGATATAACCCTGATGTACACTTTTTAAAATTTTAAACCATGAAGAATGCACTGGTTCTGTTTGGATTATTACTTCTAATTTTATGTCCAAGTTGCAAGTGAGCACAAATACGTGTCCATTTTTTCTTACTGCTAAAAACAATTTATCATGGATTTTATAATTCCATGAGTTATTATGGAATTATGCATAATTTAATCAATAAGACAGAAGAAAAATTAATTCTCTGACTTACAGTTTTGGTAAAGAGTGTAGAATATAGTATGAATAGCCAAAAGAATGAACAAATTTAAATAGAAGTGTAACCAAAGTGCTCATCAGAGGCAAGGATGATGATATTTTGTCTTACAGATTTTGGGGCATATTGTCAGGAAAAAAAATAGTCCCTATAAAAGGGCATTATGCCTAGGAAGGTGGAGTGTCATAGATGAAGATTTTCAGTAACTGAAACAATGGACTTGAGCACAGCAGAGATTGTGAGGATGATACAGGATCAGGGAAGGCTTAGATCTATTGCATGTTGGTCATTATGACTAGGAGTAGACTCAACATCATCTGACAGCAAAAGCATTAACTCAGGTCTAGTTAACAGTCTTTCTTGTGATTTTAAAGGCGGATATTAAAGCAGATGAAAATGTCTTCTACTTCTAGGACAGGTCCCAGTGGATTTTAGTTGAAGATAACAGGCACAACAGGAAGTGTGTAGAAAGGGTCAGCGTTCTGCCCAATCTATTTCTTTTACACTTTCCAAAGTTCACTGTCAATCTACTGTTTTCTAATTTATTTCCTTTCCTTCCACTTATCTGACATTGTGCAAAGCTTCAAGGTTTTACAATTTGTCTCCATAGAAATGAGGTCTGACTCTCAGAAACTCAAAATTACAGTTAAAAAGAGATTTGCTGCAAGATAATTAGTTTGACATATGAAAGTATTGCATACAACTGTAAACAATAGAACATTTTTTCACTGTTGATTACATAAATAAAAAAAGCTGTCTCCATGTAATGGAAAAAGCCTAACAATAAAGAGCAGCTGACATTATATGGATGTATCTTATAACCATTATGAGAGGGTAGAATCTAAAAACAAAAACACGCAGATTACAGGATTTTATCTATATAGAGTACAAGAATGGACAACAGTAATCTACAGCTGGTAGAAATCAGAGCATTGTCGCTTCATCTGGATATGGGGGAAACTGAATGCAAAGGAACTGATTCTTTGAGCTGATAGAAATGCATATCAAGATGAGAGAAGCTATGAGGTACAGTAAGCAATTTCACATTTGTTGTGAGTTTCCAAGAACTAGGCTAGGAGAGATCACCTCAAGGCCAAATGTTGACTAGACCCAGGAAGCATGAGGTAATTAATCATGGTTACATCTGGAATCTGAGAATAGTCTAGATCTCTAAGGCTCAGAAGATTTTCCTAAGAGTTCTCCGGTTGTTTGGACTTCCTAGTTCACAAGAACATCTACTTTGTGTTGGGTAGCATGGCCTCTTGGGACAGGAAAGAGCCAATTTAAGGCTCCTGTCAGATCTCACCCAATGTGAGTCATATGTCCTTTGGGGCTGTAATAAATTTTCAATCATCAATGTGCTATATACTCCCAAGATGCATTGATAATAATGGGTGACTGGAATGCAAAAGTCGGGAACAAAGAGGAAGATTCAGTAGTTGGAAAACATGGACTCGGTGACAGAAATG
>NW_006399784.1:14761874-14769419 GCF_000299155.1 Elephantulus edwardii
AACAACAACAACAACAATATCCTCCATGAGGATTTGAGATCCGCTCCAATAAATTATCAAACATGTACCAGTAGTGAACATCAGTAGGTCACAAAGAAAGTGATCATATAAATACCAGGTATTTGTACCTGGTGTCCTGATTGGTCAGTGGGAAACCAGCCCGAATATATTGGCCAGCAGTCAGAAAGTTGAAATATCGTGGGGACTTCACGACATCTCACCTTTCTGCCTAATTGATAGTAGTCTGAAACTTGGTGACACTTGAAGCTATAAGATGTGACTTAGCTCTGGTAGGCAAGGGTCATAGAGTTGCTGTAGAGACAATTGCTTTTGATGTACAGTGTCCTCCTAACATGTGAATTCTGAGCCAGCTGAGTGTGTTTGGTATTGGAAGAAGAATAATATGTGAACAGCTTGCAATGAGATTAGAGAAGTGGGAAGGTGATAACTGTACTGTTCTCACATTTTGGAGATTGAATTTATGCTGCCCTAACAATGCAATTGGCAAGAGAGCTAGGATTTGCCTCTTACTTAGAACACAAGTTCTTACGTGTGTGTATAAAATTTTCAAAATCCATTATCCTAGCACTAAAAATGAGTTTATCAATGCACATTTACCTCCAGTGAGTTGATTTTAAAAGAATAAAAAATGGCATGTTGTTATTGTTATGTGCCATCAAGTCACTTGTGACTCATAGTCCTTGCATACAATAACCCTGAAACCTATTTATCCTATGCCAACTTGACTGTCTCTGATATATCTACCTCTCATTACCCCAGTAATCAATACATCTCATCAATAGTTTTCCTCTCTTTCTATGTCCCTTTACACTTCCAAGCATGATGTCCCTCTCCAAGGATGGGTCCCTCCTTGCAAAATTCCCAAAGCATGTACGACAAAGCCTCAGAATCCTTGCCTCCAAGGAGCAGCCCGTTCACCCTCTCTAGGATGAAACTTTTGCTATCCTGTCAGACCAAGGTATATTCAATACTCTTCTCCAGCACCATGGTTCAAAACATTAATTCTCTTTCTATCATCTCTAGTCATTGTCCAGCTTTCTGACACACAAGCAACTGCACAGTCTATGGCCTGGATCAGACACATCTTAGTCTCCAGACTGATGTCATTGTTCATCAATACTCTGGAGAGGACTCTGACAGCAGATTTTCCCAAATTATCTTTTGATTTTCTAGTTGCTATTACCAAGAATGTTGTTTGTGGAGCCAAGAAAACCAAAGCAGTTAACAATTTCAATCTCTTCACCATCTATCGTAATATTACCAGCATACCAGCGGTAAGAATCCTTGTTTTCTTGATGTTGAGCTTCTATCCATATTTAAGGCTGCAATCTTTGACCTTCTGCAAGCACTTCAGGTTCTTTTCAGTTCCAACAAGCAGTATTGTGTCTCCTGGATGATCTGTACGGCATATAGATTTAAAAGGTATAGAGACAGGATATATCCCTGGGGTACAGCTTTCCCAATTTTGAACAATACAGTGTCTCCTTGTTCTTTTCTGACCATTGCCTCCTGGGCCAAGTATAAGTTTTGAATAAGCACAATCACATGTTCTGGGATTCACATTCTTCTCCAACTCAGCCACAGTTTGCTGTGGTTCACAGAGTCAAAAGTTTTTGCATAGTCAATGAAACATAGACAGACATTCCCCTGGTACTCTGCTTTCAGCCAAGATCCATCTAACATTAGCTATAATATCTCTAGTACCATGACCTCTTCGAAGCCCAGCCTGCACTTCTGGCAATTTTCTGTTGATGTTCCAGTCGTTTTTGATAATTTTTAACAGAATCTTGCTTGCATGTGATATTAATGGTATTGTTCGATAATTTCCACACTCTATTAGCTCACCTCGCTTTGGAATGGATCTTTTCCAGTTAGTTGGCCAGGTGGTTATCCTCCAGATTTCTTGACACAACTTAGTGCCTCCAGGGCAGCGTCTGTTTGTTGAAATATGTCAATTGGTATGCCCTCAATTCCTGGGGCCTTGTTTTTTGCCAAATCTTCCAGCCTGAACTTTTTTTTCATCACCACAGGCTCTTGCACATATGTTGTTTTATTAAATTCTTGTCAGCCAATTCTTTATGATACAGTGAGTCTGTATACTTCTTCCACATTCTTTTAATGCTTCTTGGATCATTCCATATTCTGCCCAAAGCATCCTTAAGTATTGCAACTTGTGGCTTGAATTTGTTCTTTAATTCCTTCAGCTTAAGAAATGCTGAGCAAGTTGGGCCCTTTTGATTTTCTAACTCTAGATCTTTGCACATTTCATTATAATACTTTGTTTTGTCTTCCTTCGTAGCCCTTTGAAATCTTCTGTTCAGCTCTTTAATTTCTCGATTTCTTCCTTTTGCTTTGGCTTCTTGGTGCTCTAGTGCAATAGTCAGAATCTCCTCTGACATCCATCTTGGTCTTTTACTATTCTAAACCTGAGCATTCAAATTAAGACAGATTAGGAAGAAGGATTGTCCATCCACTTCTGAAATAACAGGCCTTTGAAAACCCTGTGTATAATAGAGCACCCTTAGACTAGCAGACATGGAAACTGAGGCTAAGACCTCAAATATAGAAATATAAAGAAGGAAGAATAGTTGTAAGCAGACATTAGTGATTGGAAGGTGGAATGTGAGAAGCATGAATGTAGAAAAATTGGACATGTTAAGAAAGAAATGGAACGCATAAATATTGACATACGAGGTATTAATGAAGAGAGATAGCTTAACATGGGACAATTTGAGTTAGATGATCATATGATTACTAAGCCAGAGAAGAAAAGGTGAGAAAAAAGGGATTTGCTTTCATAATTAAAAAAAAATAATTTCTAGATCCATCTTGAAATACAACGTGGGGAGTGAGGATAATATCCATATGAATATAAGGAAGTCCAGTGATACCACTATCATTCAAATATATGCACTGACAACTAGAGTCAAAGGGGAGGAAATTGAAGATTTCTGCCATCTTTTGCAGTCAGAAATCGATTGAACATGCACTCAAGATATATTAATAATAATGGGTAACTGGAATGCAAAAGTTGGAAACAGGGAAGAAGAATCAGTAGTTGGAAAACATGGAGTTGGTGACAGAAATGAAGCTGGGAATAGAATGATAGAATTCTGTACATTCAATGATTCATTCATTGCAAATACCATCCATAAGAAACACAGACTCAGGCTATACACATGGGTTTTACCTGATGGTGTACGTAGGAATCAAATCTATTACATCTGCAGAAGGAATCACTGAAGAAGCTCAATATCACCTGTGAAATGTAGGCCAGGTACTGATTGTAGAACAGACCACCAACTACTCATATGCATGTTCAAGCTGAAGTTGAAGAAAATGAAATCAAATCCACAGGAACCAAAATTTGATGTTATGTCTATTTCACTCACATTTCAAAACCATCTCAGAAATAAGTTTGAGGCCTTGAGCACCAATGATAAAAGATCAAAAGAGCTGTGGGAGGATATCAAGAATATCATTCATGAAGAATGAAAAAAAAATGACACAAGGGAGAGAAAATTTTCAGAGATGACAGAAATGTCATCTCATGTTTCTTTGATATTCCAGTGTCAATTCAGAAGGAAATTTACTTTAGAGCTTTAGAAGCATATTTTAAAAGTATATTAAACATTTCAAACATATTAAAAGCAAAGATTTTAGGTTAGGATATTAACCACTCAAAGCAGCTACTGTCAGTTGTTTCATGTTAGAATAAATAAGAAAAATATTGAATATACAGGTTATGATTGAGATTTGTTCCTGTGAGCATCTTTAAGTCAAATAAGTGTTTATATAAAATTTGTAGTTAAGTTGTAACAGATACATATAATTTTGTTTAACTTTACTTTAGTTCAAGAAAAGACTAGAAGTTTCCCCAATGATTTTAAAAGCTGAATATACAACATGTGAATGTGATTTTGTTGAAAAATTTGTTTCTAGGCATAGGAGTTGGCTGAATAATTTCAAAGTGAGGGCACATTTATATATCATTAGAGGACAAGTATTATTTGCCTATAAATATGATGATCATAACCTGGATAGCATCTTCCATGATTCTGATCTAATTATCCTAGAGAGGAAAGCAGGGTATAGTTTTTTTTTTCAAGCCACTTAGGAAGACCCTTGACCAGGTACATTGCCATGGTGACTGCTGCAATGGGCTCTTGTGTGTCAGGAAGTGTAAGGACGGCACAGGATAGAGCAGGGTTCAGATCATTTGTTCATTAAGGTCGCTATGAGTCATACTCAACTTGACAGTTCCCAACAACAACAACTTCTCATATATTGGATATGTGTGGTATCTTCTGTGTTGTCAAAAGTATGTAAGTAGATTAAGAACTCACATATTTCAAAGAGCAAGAAAAGAAGATGATTTAATATCACAGTCATATTTAACATAAATATTTAAAAGTATAAAATTTTAAAAGAGCAAAATAGTTTGTCTTTTGATGGTATGGATATAAAATAGAGGATGAAAATATATAATATTATAAACAATTTTATGCCAATAAATTTAAAATCTGAAAACAATTTACAAGTTTTTGAAACAAAACACTATCTAAAAGAAAATTCAAAGAAGAAATAGAATCAATCTTACACAAATACTTTGGAAGCAGTGAGGTAAAAAATGAACTAATTTTGTGAGATCAATATATGTAATCTGAATACTAAAATTAATATGTACATTACAAAAAAAAGAACATTACAAACCATTTTATTTCAAGTACATTAATGAAGTCTTTAACAAAATACTAAAAAATAAAATTCTTCAATACATAAATTATGAATTTATTTCTGAAGCAAAGGGATTGATCATTCCAAAAGAATCACTTGGGATATAGGAAGAGAAATTTCACAGTAGGAAAGTGAAAATTTGACAAAAGAAAAAACACCACCACCAAAAACCTTAAGTCCATATATATTGTCACAGTTCCTGAGTATTTTAATGAAACTGCTTTTACTAATAATTACAGCAAATCGTTCTGTCAGTATATTTATTTGACTAGTACATAATTGCTAGGGGTCATTAATCTAGATTAAAGAGACTAAGTAGTTCTAAAATTATCTCAGGTGAAAAACTGTACCTCCCTGACCATTATTAGAAAAGTTACTCAGATAGTAAGACTACCTGACTTAGTAAATATGATTAAATTGTTGGCGAATGGTAGGAATAGCATTTTTAACTTCAAACTTGCATTCTAAAACTTTTAACTTGCATTCTAACTCTCTTCCTTAGTTAAACTTTCAAAAAAGAATTTAAATTCCGATAACCTTGTACCTCCTTCCCTTTTAACATGCACTTAATATACTTGTTACAAATCTGGTTTTTGTGATCCAATTACACAATATCACGTCTATAAAAGCAAGACATATTTGGATGATTTCTATAATCTTTATGAAATGTAATCATCATAGAAACTCTTACCAATGGAAATCTCATGTGTCTAAAAGCACATCATAATCATGCCTTCTAAGTATAGCACGATGTAGCCAATTAAGCTTACTCTAAGAGAATGTGCAAAGCTTCAATGAACTTATGCCTTTATGTCATTTAAATTGCATTTCAGTACTTGCATCTTATGATCTAGCATCTACTTTTCTATTTATCCCTTGCCTTCTTGGCTCATACAGTAGAAATTTAAATGAAAACTATTACTTACCTGCTGAGCTATCATCAGGTTTAATCAAGTAACAAAATTACCTAGAAAAAGTTCTCTTTGTGCCAGTTTTTAATTTTATCCACAAATTAGAAAACTGAAGAATTGACCATTTCACATGCCGGACAGAACACTGGTCAAGCTGTATTGATTTAAAACGTGCTAAACAGAGGCAAATAAGGTCGTTGTAACTTAGTCTATACCTCAGAGAAACAATTCTTCCAGCCTTAGTGCAAAATGTTATCCAGAAGCACTCCTCACATGGAAAAAAAAAAAATAAGGGGGCAGGGGAAGGAGGGAAATAGTGCAAAGGAGAGAGGAAAAAGAGTAGAAGTATGCTAATAATTGTTAGAAATAGGATGTAAAAATATGATACAAAAGCAAGATAAAGAAATTGAAATATCTAGACACTTTATAGTTGTTAGTACTAGCTGTCTAGATAATGTTGTATTTATGAACACTCCCCAAATCTCTTTGATTTAAAACTACAGCAAAGCCTCAAGCTGCAAGCTGCCTGTCAGCAGAGGAGCTCAGCTCTGCTCCCTGTAACCACACAGGGCCGCAGGCTGCTGATCTGATGGTCATGTGGAACACTAATGGTTCTGTACCAGCAGAAAATGGCAGGTATCACTTGTGTCAGTGTTACTCATTGCAAAGAGTATGGAGATAGGACATTACAAAGAGTATGGAGATAGTCTTCAATTGACTACTCTTCATTCAAACCCCCGTTAGTCTCTCTTAACAAATACTGATTTCCTTAAGCCAGTAACCTGAACATGAATGACATTTCCACCTTTCCTTGTATATTGAGGTAGTCATTGAAATAATTCTGGTGACTGATTTAAGTGGAAAGTGTTAAAGGGTGCTTCAAGAAGTGTTCTACACAAGTCAGGACAGACTCAGCAGGTACATACATACCTTTCCTCTGTCCTCATAGAAAACATCTATTAAACAAGAGTGTTTGAATAAGATAACATTATGCACACTGCATTGAAATAAATGAGAGAAAGAACTATTTAAAAGTGATATGATCAGGTATTATTGTTATGACAGGAGTCCAGAACAAGACTGCATAGTGGAGTGGACTTTAGGAGGAGGGATTGCATAATAATAAAAGAATTTTGCTTTTCAAAGAAAAGAATGAACTGGAGGGGAGGAGTAGGCAGGGAGAGAATTGCAACAACGAATCAATGGAAATCCAAAATATCTGTAGATTTTGATTAAAATTAATAATAACAATAATAAATAAAATAATAAAAATACCATTGGCCATGAGGTTAGGGCTTAATTTACTGGAAATACAGAGTAAATCTGGACCACTGAGGAGATTGTGGTGCTAATACACATGCACTCTTTAGCCATTTTAACTTTCACTTTCTTTTATAAGCAGCAGTAAATATTCTAAAAGACAGAGGTTTTGACAGGCCAGCAGTGGACTCATACAAATTACGAAGTATAAAACAGGTTGTTGTTACAGTAATCAAGAGTATATTTGATTTTCATGAATATTGTTTAGCACTGGCACACCAACAGATATTTTTCTCGTGATTATTTAGACAAATTTTCTACATTGATCCCATTCTTTTTATTACTCTGTATTTCTATGTCAGAAGGAAAAAATGGAAATCTTAACTAAGGGAGTGGTTCTGACTAAATTCTTTCTCTATGATGTTAATCACCTCACACTGGTTGACTTTATTAAATGATAGAGTTATCTATCTCAGATAGATAGCATTAAAATTGCTTTCTACCTTGAGCCCTCACAATGATTCTGATATTATAATTGTAATGAAATAACATTTGAGCAAGAGCCTATGGTGATGAAGGAAGAAGTTCAAGCTGCTTTGAAGGAAATAGCAAAAAA
>NW_006399784.1:14785102-14787502 GCF_000299155.1 Elephantulus edwardii
GATAAATTTTTGGATGTGCATAGGGATTTGATTCTTATAAGGTCCCATTCATCTATTTTATCTTCTCCTGGTTGTAGAATCACTCATGTTTTGTAGTGTTTTAACAAGTCCAGTGTTTTTCAGAGATGCATAATATCCTATTGTGTAAATGTACCACAATTTTTCTATCCATTTGTTGATGGGCAGTTGGGCTTCCTCCACCTCTTCATTCTTGTGAGTAATGCAACACTAGACATGAGTATGCCTTCATTCGTTTGAGTTGTGTCTCTACTTTCTTTTTTCCCAGTAGTAGGATAGTTGGGCCAAATGGTATTTCTATTTCCAACTTGAGAAAGTATCAGACCACCTTCTATAGTGGTTGGTACCATTTTCATTTCCATCAACAGTGAGTAAGAATTCCAATCTTTTCACAACCTTTTTAGTATTTGATGTTTGCTGTTCTATTGAAGTTTGCTATTGTTGTTAGAATAAGGTAATACTTAATATTTGTTTTGATTTTCATCTGTCTGATAGCTAAGTATTTTGAACATTTCTTTATGCGTTTGTTGCTATCTGAATTTCTTCTTTGGTGAAATCTATTCATACCTTCTGCCCATTTTATGTTTGGAATGTTTACTTTTTTCTTGTTGAAGTGCTGGAGTATTCTATAAATTTTAGATATGAGTCCCTTTTCAGGTATGTCATTATCAAATATTTTTTCCCAGACTATGGGTTTTCTTTTACTTTGTCAGAGAAGTTTATCTGATATGCATAGAGGTTTGATTCTTAGAAGATCTCATTCATCTGTTTTATTCTTTTCTGGTTGTAAGGTTTTCATGATGCCTTTAAGTCTGTTCATGAAGTAGATCGGGGCATATAGAGTGGTTTAGGTTTTCTCTGTTGAATTTCATAGTCTTTTGTCCCTGATCTACTTTGAGTTGTTTTTTGTGCATGGAGTAAAGTGTGTCTTGCTTAAGTTTTTTGTAGATGCTTTTCCAATATTGCCAACATCATTTGTAAAGAATACTGTGTTGTATACTGTCTTGACCACCATGGCTATCTAATAGGATTTAAGACCAGGGTGTATGATGCCTTCTGCCTTCTTTCTCTTTTTAAGTAATGCTTTGCTTATCGAAGTATCTTTGCATTCCATAACAAATCGGAAATTGCCTTTTCCTTCTTGTTGAAGAATGGAATTAGTATCTAACTTGGAAAGCATTGAACGTGTAGATTGCCTTTGTAGGATTTTTATTTTCATGATACTGAGTCTTGCTATCCATGAGTATAGTATATTCCTCTGTTTCTCTGGGTCTCTTTTAGTTTCCTGCAGGAATGTTTTGTGACTTTCTTTGTATAGGTCTTTTGTGCCTCTAGTTAGATTTGTTCCTATTTCATCTTGTGATTAGTTATTGTAATTGTGATTTTCTTTCATAGCTCCATTTTCATATTCTTTTTGTAGTGTAGAGGAATCCAATTGATTTTTTTATGTTGATCTTGTATTCTGTTACTTTGCTTAATTAGTTGATTATGTTCAGCAGTTTTCTTGCTGAATCTTTAGGGTTTTCTATGTATATTATCATATAATCTGCATACAGAGATAGTTTTACTTCCTCTTTGTCAATTTGAATACCTCTTATTTCCTTCTTTTGCCTTAACGCCTTTGCTAAAAATTCCAATACAATATTGAATAGGAGTGATGATAGTGAGTATTCTTGCCTAGTTCCTGTTCTCAAAGGGAGTGCCTTTATTCTCTCTCATTGAGAAAAATGTTGACTTTTGGGTTTCCTTATTTATTTTTCACTATGTTGAGAAATTTCTTCTCTATTCCAACTTTGTTGAATTCTTAAATCAGGTAGAAGGGTTGCCTTTTGTCAAAGACCTTTTCTGTATCAACTGATAGGATCATGTGACTCTTGTTTTTTGCTTCGTTAATATGATGTGTTTTTTGCTTCGTTAATATGATGAATTATATTGATCATTTTTTCTTATATTCAACCATCTGTGTATAGCTGCTATTAATTTCACTTGGTCATGATTTTTTTTTTAATACACAATCTTCCATTGGCCAGTATTTTGCTGAGGATTTTTATGTCTATATTCATTGGTCTACAGTTTTCTATTTTGGTGCTGTGTTTACTCGACTTTGATATCAAGGATATGTTTGCTTCATAGAATGAGTTTGAGAGTATTCTATTTTTTACTGTTTTCTGAAATGCTTTATGAGGAATTGGTGACAGCTCCTCTCTGAATGTTTGGTATATTTCAGTAGTAAAACCATCTGGTTCAGAGGTTTTTGTTGTTGTTGGTTGTAAGTTGTTCAATTTCTTTTTTTGTAATGGGTTTTTTAAAGCACTAATGATAATTTTTTTATTATTATTAATTTTATAGACATTTACAGAGGTTTTGGATTTCCATTCGTTC
>NW_006399784.1:14788088-14789990 GCF_000299155.1 Elephantulus edwardii
GGGTGGACCATCCACTCATCAAATCATTGGCCAGTGCAAACTTTATAAAATTGTAGTGCAGTAGAACATTGTCCGCTATATTGTTGACAAATAAGATCATCAGACTGGAAGGGACTCAAAACACAATTGCAGAAAAGATGTCTCCTGCAGTAGAATCTACCTAGCTTACAGGACTGTTGAAAAGCATTAAATCTCTTTCCTCATGATTTAAAAGTTTGAAAACTCGTGGGAGGGCAAGCTCTGAATCTATTAATATTCAACAGTAATGAGTTTACTTTAGATTTTAAGGAAGCAGCACTTCTTCAGCCTTATTTTGAGTTCCTTCCAAAACTATTCAGGGGAGATGTTGCTTAATGTCACTCATGGCTGATTCTCCAGCAGGTTTTCAGGGGCAGTAAATCACACAGAAGGAAATTGCTCATCTTTCTCCCTCAGAGCAGCCAGCAGGTTTGAGTATTTGTGTTTGAACCTTTGATTTGGCATTGTAGCTCCTTACCAACAGACCACCAATATTCCATCTTAATTAGTTTTACAGTACTTAATAATAACATCAACTACTCTGTAACTATTAAGGTAATAGAAATTTTAATTAAAAACCCCAAAATGATATCTCATTTTCAGGAAGGTTTTATTGGAAAAATCCAGAATAATTATAGCACCAATTCCACACAACTATTTAAGAAAAAAAGAAGAAGCACACTGCAACTTATTTTATGAATCTGTCATTATTCTCCACAATTCACTTGTTAATTTGACCCTTTCATCTCTTAAAGACAGATTCTTTGCATCTTTTTTTCTCTTTTCCTTTGTTAGTTTTGATAGTGTTTTGTCAATTTTATTGATCTTTTTGAAAAACCAACTCACTGTGTTGTTGATGGTTTCAATTACCTCTCTGTTTTCTGTTCAAATTATTTCTGCCCTAAGTTTTAGAATTTTCATCCTTTAGAGGTTGTCAGGTTTTCTTGCTATTCTTTTTCTATTTTTTGGAGATTTTTGGTTAAATACTCAGTTTCTATTCTTTCTTCCCTTTTGATGTGTTTCTCTATTGCTATGAATTGACCTCTAAGTACTGCTTTGGGCATTTTTTAGAGGTTTTTAGTAAATTGTGTTTTCATCCTCTTTTGTTTCAAGAAACTTTTTTTATTAAATATTTTTTATTTCATTTTTTATTTCTTCTATTACCCACTCATGTTCAAGAAGGATGTTGTTCAGCTTCCAGGTGTATTTCTTTTGCTCCTGTATCCTTTCATTGATTTCTAATTTTGTGCAGTTGAGGCCTGAGAAAATGTTCTTCATTATTTTGAAGGGTGTTTTTTGGGTTTTGGTTTTTGTTTTTCTAAGTTATTGAAGCTTGCTTGGTGACCTAAAATATAACCTTTCTGGAGAATGTTCCTGTGCACTGGAGATGAAAGTGTTCTGAGCTTTTTGGGGGGGTGCATTAACCTGTATATAAGATTGCGTTGATTGATTATGTAGTTTAATCCTCCAACTACTTTGTTGAATTTCTTTCTGATTTTTCTATCATTCTTTGAGAGTGATGAATTTAAGTCTTCTATTCCTATTAATTGTCACTTGAATTTATTCTTCAGTTCTTTCAGCTTAAGAAATACTGAATGAGTTCAGCCCTTTTGATTTTCTGACTCCAGCTCCTTGAACATTTCATTATAATATTTTGCTATGTCTTCAAGAGCAGCCCTTTGAAATCTTCTATTAAGCTCCTTAACTTCCTGATTTCTTTCCTTGCTTTGGATTCTCAGTACTCTAGTGCAATATTCAGAGTCTTTTCTGACATTCATTTTTATTTTTTCTTCTTCTTCCTTCTTCATAATGCCTTTTGAATTCTTCATAAATGCTATTCTTTATATCTTTCCACAGCTTATGTGGTCTTCATCCATTAGTGTC
>NW_006399784.1:14790490-14794080 GCF_000299155.1 Elephantulus edwardii
GCAGCTCTATTATTTAGTGCGTTGATATTTATTATATGTCCCCTTGACCCTTTAAACATTATATAACCTTTTCCTGTACTTTGTGATGGTTTTATGTTGAAATCTATTTTATTGGAAATAAGTATTGCCACTCTGCTTTATTACAGTAGCAATTTGCTTGGTTATTTTTTCCCCAGCCTTTTATTTTTTAGACCATCTTTATCTTGATTTTTTTCTAAAGAAAACTACTGTTTTTAAAAGGCACAACCTAGATATTCCCTTATTTGCCACCTCCATATAAATTTAGATGTGTATAAGGGCTTAGATATATAAAAATTAAGCCATACACAACATCTTACTTGATCAATTTTGTAAAATAAGATTTCAGGCCAATAATAATAAGATAAGGAAATAAAATATGGAGGAATGAAGTCTTAATTATGATACATTTATTTTCTTTTGTTAGCAGGGGGAAACATTTTACAGATAAGTTACAAAGAAAAGGCAAATGAAAAAAATTTACAAGAAATTTAACACATTCTGAACAACGTCTTCACTTTACTGTCATCATTTTTACAAACTCTTCTTAGTTTGCTTGACTAATACCATTAATATACGCTTCTGCGATCATTTCATCAACCTCTTCAACTGTTAACTTCTCTTATTATTTTATTTCTCATTATGTAACAAAGTTCTGTTGCACTAATATAGCCATTGCTATGATTATCAAACACACAGAATGCTTCTCTAATTTCTTCTTCATTATCTACATTTTTTTCATTTTTCTTGCTATCAGTGTCAGAGATTGCAGATAGTCATTTGTGCTACTGCCATCATCATCTACTTCACTTCATGTTCCATAATTATTCTTCTGTGGAATTATGCTCAAGAGAGCTCATTACTTTGTTGTTATAGCTAAATTGCCATTCTTGTCAAATAGTGAGTGGCTGCTTCTTTAAATTCTGCAATGTGTTCTTCGGTCAGTTGGTCAGCCATGCTGCAGTGCTCCTGGTCTCCAAGATGCGACTGCACAATCACTTAGCTTGCTAGTTCCACTTGAACTCACACTAATTTAGAAAGATAGAGTTTTATTAAACTATGCTTTGTTCTTAAAATTGTTTTAAAATGTTTTATTTTAAGCTTTTATTTTTTCTGATGCTTTTTTTTAGACTAAATTGTTGTTAGGTAGCCGTTAAATTGCATATGAATCATAGTGATACCATGAATAACAGATCTGAGCTCTGTCCTATCTTGTTCCATCCTGATCTGATCTGATATACTGGAGCCCATTGCAACAGTCACTGTGTCAATCCACCTACTTGTTGTTCTTCCTCTCTTTCTGTAACACCCTGCCTTTCCAAGCATTCATTATGTGTTCTTCATAACCAGGAATAGCTTCTTCTAACATCTTGCCCAAAGTATGTGAGCTAAAGCTTTAGCTTAAATTCAAAACTTCATTTAAAAACTAAAAGTATTTTTATTACAGTGATATAGATTCTTCACTTCCTTAGATTAATAATTGTACCAAAACCAGAAAAGTCTTTAGGCAACCAGTAAATTTTCAATCCACATGCTCTTATTGTAATTTCCTTCTTTCTATTTGCTTCAAATTACTACTTTATGACTGAAGTAGAGGCCATTAGGTGGAAATTCAAAGAATGATCTCACAATAATCATTTTTTATAAAAAGTCTTATAATCACCCTTCTTATAAAGATTCCCAGAATTTTGCACACTTACCTCTTTCCAATTACTACATTGAGCATTGCAGAGAAGAATAATTATTTAAAAAATACAGTTATCATACCAAAGAACTTAGAATACAAATGACATAGGTTATTCCATATATAATTAGACTTAGACCGCTTTTCAAAAACCTTTGTGTATTTCTGCTAACCTCACTATTCTTTGTTCTGAAAGAAATACCCACAAGTTCACTATGAGTTTATTATAATTAAAAATTCTTTTATTCATCACTTACATAATTCACTGGACCAGAAACAATATTATAGCTCATGGGGGCCCATAAATTCATATTAAGATATTAAGATAAAATTTTACAATCATAATGATGTCAAATTATTATATATTGTGGTTAAAAAAGAATTTGTAAACTAATAAACTGTATAGTGGTCCAATTTGACAATATTAAGTATAAACTTCTGTTATAAATAAAAATAACAATGTCTGTATATCCCAGCTTTAATGGCTTAGTGGTAAGGGGTTGTGTTGCCAAACCAAAGCACTGAGATTGAATTCCACCAGCTGCTGAAGAAAGCTGGAAAGCTCTTCCCTTGCAAGTCACTGTCTCTGAAATCCTTCTGGAGGGTCAGCTATGAGTTAGTTATGACTTCACAATATGTAAAAACAGTGCTTCCCAGCACTGTATGTTTCTTATCAACATTTTTGTTTTCTCCTTGAATAATATAAAAACTTTGGCACATTTGAGCCTTTCTCTTTCAAGTCTCATTCCACAGAATTTTGTCTTTGAGTTACTCTAAAATAATACTGATGATAGCTCTAGGTAGTACTACTAACTAGACTTACCTACTTGTATACGAACTCCAGTTCCACAGCTGATAGATTTGTGAGTAATCTTGAGGGGAAAAAAATAATTTTCTGTGTCTCAGTTTTATCATATATAAAATGAGATAAAAGTATAAGTCAAAGGGGTTTTTTCCAGTTCAAGTTTTTTTATAATTACTAATTTTAATGAAAATTTACAGAGACTTTGGATTTCCATTCATTGTTGCACTTTTCTCCTTGCACCCCTCCCCCCAGTACACTCTGCTCTTTAAAAAGTAAAAGAGAAATTCTTCTGTTGTTTTACAACCCCTCCCCTCAAGTCCACCCCACTATGCAGCCTTCGTTCTGGACTCCTGTCATGACAGTGATACCTAATCACATATCCCTTTAAACAGTTTTCTCCCTCATCTGTCTCAAAGCAGTATATATAATTTATCTTATCTTTCTCAATTTCCCCCAACCCCATGTCAGTCCCATTTTACAACAGTGACACCATGCAGTATTTGTCCTTTTGTGACTGAGATAATTCACTCAGCATAATGTCCTCTGATGTCACCCATTTGAATAATATTGCATCAGTTTCTTGTTTTTCAATGCAGAGTCATATTCCATTGTGTGGACATACCACAGCTTCTCTATCCATTCATTTGTTGATGGGCACTTGTTGATTGTTTCCAACTCTTTGCTATTGTGAACAAAGCCATGATATACATGGGTGTGCATATATCTGCTTGGGTTTCTTTGGGGTAGGTATATCTCTAGTAGTGGAATTTCTGGGCCAAATATTTCTATTTGCAACTTTTTGAGAAAGTGCCATACTGCCTTCCATTGTGCTTACACCATTTTACACTCCCACCAACAGTGAATAAGGGTTCCAGTTTCTTCACAATCTCACCAGCATTTGTTGTTTTGTGTTTTGTTAAGCTTTGCTCTTCTTACTGGGGGTGAGACGATATCTCATAGTTGTTTTGACAAACGGTTTTTCAGAGGCTGTTTATTTCACAAGGTTGGATTATCCACTCTTCTCCTGCTGAGTAACTAGTGTATTCTAACCCTGTTCTTTCAGGATTGCAGTGCATTTTTTTT
>NW_006399784.1:14796230-14801580 GCF_000299155.1 Elephantulus edwardii
AAGTCATATTTTGGCTCCTGTGGATTTGGTTTAATTTTCCTCAGCTTCAGCTTGAACTTGCATATGAGTAATTGGTGGTCTGTTCCACAATCAGCCTCCGGCCTAGTTTTCACAGCTGATATTGAGCTTCTCCATTGATACATGTAAATAAATAAAAATTTCTTGGATTTATAAAATGTCTTCATATCTGTAATTCCAAGCTAATATTACTTGCTTATAACTTTTATCATTGTTAATACATTAGCTGCTCAAAGGAAGAAAGATGAGTAATCTCCTCCTTTGTAATTACAGCCTTTTAAAACCCACTGGAGAGTCAGTTGTGCGTTGATTCTGACTACATGCCGATGAGTTTGAGTTTTGAGAATTTTGAGTACTATACCTATGACTAAGCTAATACTCTTATTTTCCATGTCATATAATTATATTTTAACACTTTTTAAAAAATATAATTATTTTATATTGATTTGCTTACAAAGTTCATACACATTGTGTTTCACACTATCCTTCATTCACACTGTTTCATACACTCATTCCCATTCATTATATTTTATAAAATTAATCATTATTGAATTATGCCCCCCGGTACCCTGTCTTTCCAGACTCCCACTGGATCTTTCCCGTTTTATTTACCCTCGCTTTCCTCCACCCACCAAATAGTGAGACCCCATGATTTCTCCCTATCCATCCTTATCCCCTTACTCCTAACCCTGCCCTTGGATTTTCACACCTGTTTTAATAGTTATATTTCTATTTCTAGAATGATGATCTTATGTAGTATTTGTCCTTATGAAACTGAGTTAGTTCACTCAGTATAATGCTTTCTAGTGTCTCTCAAGTTATATAGTAATTTTGGAAATAATTGCTCCTGAGTGCTGTGAAGTATTCCATCATGTGAATGTACCAAAATTTCTCAATCCATTCAGTTTTGCTTGGACATCTGGGTTGTTTCCATGTTCTTGTGATTGTGAATAATGCTGCTATGTACAAATTTCCTTTTGTGTCTCAGTTATAATTTCCTTGGGATCTATTCATAGCAGTGGAATAGCTGGGTCATACGAGGAATTGTCACATTACCTTCAAGAGTGGTTATTTCAATTTATAATCCCACTAGCAGTGTATGAAACTTCTTATCTCTCTGCATCCTTTCCAACATTTGTTGCTTACACTCCTGCTACACTTTGCCATTGCTAGTGGGATGAGATGGTATCTCATTGTGATTTTTATTTGCATCTCTCTTATTGCTAATGATTTTGAATATTTCTTCATTTGTTTGTTGGCAATCTGATATCTTCCACAGCGAAAAGCCTTTCCATGTTTTTTCATATCAGATAACTTTATTCTAAATTCAATTCCCTTCTTAAATGTCTTTCAAAAGTGTCTATGTGTTCTAAACATACTTAATTGCCTATTTGAAAATTTTCAGCTAATTAAATTCAAGATTAACTTTAAAATATTGTATAATGACTTTATTTTTCTTATGACTTGGGCTTATTCTTGGAATCTGAGGTATTTATGTATCAGAAGGCCAGCTATATCTATGTAATACACAATATTAAAAAGTAAAATTATCTATACAATAATCTCAATATGCACAGGAAAATATTTTTGTCTTATGCTAGACCAGGTGTAGTTAGATGGATTGCATAAATATTATCCTATATTATAGAATATATCCAATATTCTAAGGTCTCTTCTGCAATATAGATGCAGAAATATAATTTTCCAGAATCATCTACTCAGGGTAGACTTTAGCAATGAAGACTTTGCACAATATTTGGAAAGCAGACTGGAGGAGAGGTTATCTTTCCACGAAGGCTGTGGTAGCTAGGTGCAGTCTTAAGTCTCTGACTGCTGCAGACCAAGATCAGGACCTGGGCCTTTTATAGACTCCTCATGATTGCAGCAGTTTCCTGGCATGTTGTACGTTTAGGAGAATTGCTCATGTCAATGCTTCAGGTTGAAGTAATTATGACTGCTTCCTTGGCCTTCACTCAGTCAGCTCTACCACATCTTTATTGAATCCTTTTATTACAATAATATTTAGAATGATTGTTTTATTCAATCAAGCCTGATAAAAATGAGTTTAAAATTAACAAGCTGAAAATATATTAAAAATGTTATGCATTGGTAAAGGTCCTCTAACAAAATTTTTATAAATACATGTAGACAAATGAATAACGTAGATGAATTCCTTTTTATGTCAGGAACAAGAAAATGATGCTCACTGTGACTACTGGTGCTTAACAGAACTGACCATCAAGTGAGTTATAAAGAATAGAGCTGCAAAAGAGAAATTATCTTTACTTGAAAGTGCTATAAAGATTCATAGTTTTAAAAAATCAATAAAGCATACAAAGTAATAATAGTACTATTCTATATACAAAGAAAAAAACAAAAAGTATTCCTTTACGTCACCACCCAATTGTATAATGTAATATGACACCATATACTAGCTGACCTTCTGGAAGGTTTTCAGAGGCAGTTAATCACATGGGAGGAGAATGTCCATCCTTCTCCCATGCAGCAGATGGTGGCCTAGAACTGTGTGCCTTCAGGATTGCAACACAGCTTCTTGCCACTAAATCACCAGAACTCCCTAATTTCAAAAGGGACAAATTCTGACTCAGCATTTCTTAAACTGAAGGAACTGAAGAACAAATTCAAGCTTAGAGTTGCAATACTTAATTATGTGCAGAATACTGAATGATCTAGGAAGCATCAAAAAAAGATGGAAAGAGTACATACAATCTCTATACCAAAAAGAATTGACTAACACAGGAGAATTTCATGGAACAAATTATGTTCAAGAGGCAATGGTGATAAAGGAAGAAATTCAAACTGCTCTGAAGGAATTAGCAAAACACAAGCCCCCAGGAATTAATGAAATCCCAATCGACATATTACAATGGACAGATATTTCCAAGGACAGCCTGGGAAATGCTCACCCTGTGCCAAGAAATTGGAAGACTATGTCCTGGTCATCTGACTGAAAGAGGTACATATTTGTCCCTATCCCCCCCAAAAGATGATCTGACATAGTGTGGAAATTATTACGTGATATCACCAATATCACAGTCAAGCATATCCTGCTGATGGTCATCCAATAATACCTGGAACAGTACATCGATAGAGAACTATCAGAAATATAAGCAAGGTTTAGAAGAGGCTGCGAAACTAGGGATATCCTCACCAATGTCATGTTCCCCAAAACAGAGAGTACCGTACCATGTCTGTGTTTCATTGTCTGTGCAAAGGCATTTGACTTTGTGGATCACAACAAATTGTGATTAATTTTGAGAAGAATGGGAATTCAGGAACACTAATGCAATAGCTCACAAAGCACACAGAGTCATATTGGCGAAGTCAAAAGGTTATAATCCAGGTTAGTAGCAGAATACAGTCTGAATGGCTTCCAGAATGTGCTTGCAGGCACCACAGCCTTAAGACCCATAGCTTCTGGCCAATGTAACAGGTTCTCAGTCCTGAGAATTATGGCCTTCTACCCATAGTTGTCCAACACACTTAGGCAAAGTCTCTTAGCTCTGGTTCAAATGGTGCAGCAGTCCCAAGGTACTGTCTCATGTCAGGTCTCTGATTTGGCCATGGCTGCTACTGCCATCCGAGTAGCTGGAGAAATAACGTTTGGTCCCAAAGGGTGTCAAACATTTTGTTCTTTCTTCTTTCTCTCAGGGGTGGTTGTTGTTATATGCCATCAAGTCACCTGCAACTCATAGTGACCCTATGTACAACAGCCCTAAACCTTGCTCTGCACCATGTCAATCTTATCGTCTCTGCCAAACCTATCCCCATTACCCCAATCATTGAATCAATCTATCTCATTGAGTGTCTTCCTCTCGTGTGCTGTACCTCTACCCTCCAAAGCATGATGTCCCTTTCCAAGGATTGATCCCACTTTGCAACATGTCCAAAGTATGTCAGACTAAGCGTCACAATTCTTGCCTCCGATGAGTAATCTGGCTCCACCTTCTCCATGATGAACTTGTTCATTATCTTAGCAGTCCATGGTATATTCAATACTCTTCTCCAGCACAACAGCTCAAAGGCATCAATTCTCCTGCTACCATAACTAGTCATTGTTCAGCTTTCTGACACATAGCAAGTAATTGCAAAGGCAATGGCCTGTATCAGATGCACCTCAGCATCCAGACTGATGTTGTTCCTCTTCAGTACTTTGGAGAGGTCTCTGACAGCAGACTTTCCCAATGCAATTCGTCTTTTACTCTATCAAGAGGGTAGATTGTAGAGCCAAGCGAAATGAAGCTGTCAACAATCTCAACCTCATCACCAACTATCATGATGCTGCCAATTGGCCTAGTGGTGAGAATCTTTTTTTTCTTTATCCTGAGCTTTAATCTATATTGAAGGTTGCAGTTCTTGACCTTCTGTAGCAAGTGCTTCAGGTCCTTCTCAATTTCATCAAGGAGGGTTGTGTCATTTGAATAACACAGATTGTTGATGAGTCTACTTCCAACCTGATGTCACATTTCTCCTCATAGAGCCCGGACCCCTAGATAATCTTGTTATTCATATAGATCTAAAATATATGGAGATAGGACACATCTTTGATTCACATTTTCCCCCAATTTTAAACCATGCAGAGTTTCCTTGTTCTGTTCTGACGACTGCCTCTTGGTCCAAGTATAGGTTTCACATAAGCACAATCAAGTGTTCTGGGATTCCCATTCTTCTCAGAATCAGCCACAGTTTGTTATGATCCACACAGTCAAATGCCTTTGCATAGTCAAGGCAACACAGATAGACATCCCTCTTGTATATACTCTCTGCTTTCAGCCAAGATCTTGCAGGGGTACGAAGGTCTTATTCTCCTGCTGCTGGTTTGCTCAATTTAATAGTGAGACTAACTAATCCACTTGAGAATTGGTGAGACTAGCCAATCCTTTTGTGGTTATGCTAACACGCCCCACTTTAATATCCCACCCATCTACATGGCAAAGTAACAAGGTGGCTGGGAAAGTTATACTGAAAGATAAACTCCACCGTGACCTTCCATTGGGATCTAAGAATATACATCTTAATGAGAGCAAATTACTTTATCTTTTTCACACAGAGCAGTTGCTGATTTTATATCAGTAACCTTTTGTTTAGTAACAGAGTGTATATTCTGCTGTACCGTGCTGTCATTGGCTTATAGCAATTAACTGGATTTTTTTGACTGTTTAAAGGTTATTTTGTTAAATATCTTCAGTTCAAGGTTTCATTGTAACAAAGCTATGAAGGGTCTACCAACATTCAGAACAAACACTATTTTTTAAATTATTTCTATGTCATCATGCAAAAATTCTGCATCAAATGCCTTCCACTTCTTGTT
>NW_006399784.1:14803790-14809481 GCF_000299155.1 Elephantulus edwardii
GCTGGGGCTGCATGCCTGCAGAGGGGGCTGTTCTGTCCCGGGTGCTCCGTCCTTCAGGCACCGAGCTGCCATTCCCAGTGCGGAGCGGGGCAGCTTTAAGGTCCTCATCTTCGGTGGTGGTATTGCAGCTCTCTGTGGAACCCTTTATCCCGTCTGTAGCATTGTGCACCACAGTGGTTTGCGGCTCCATGGCCGTCTGCAAGGGCGCGGGCTCTTGGGCTGGGTTTACGAGACTGTTTTTGTTGTTGCTCTGTGGCTTGACACCGCCATCTGACTTCTTGTTCAATAGGCTTTTGGCAGCTGAGAAATTCCTGGAGACAAGCATGATGGTGAGGATGGCACCCTTCAGGTTTCTTCGGGCATTGAACTTGAGCAAGCATTCTACAGTCTCCTGCCGATGCATCATAGACGCCACAATGGATCGTTGGCAGACCCATGGGTGCTTGAGAGCCTGGTCAGCTGTGATGTGCTTTGCTGGGTTGATGGTCAGCATCTGGTTGATCAAGTTCTTGGCCTCAGGAGTTACCGTGTCCCACTCTGGTGATGGAAAATCATAGGCTCCAGCCTTGATCTGCTGATACAGCTTGTGCTGATCCTCGTCCCAGAAGGGAGGGTATCCCACCAGGAGGATATACAGGATGACCCCGCAGGCCCATATGTCCACAGGCTTTCCATAAGGATCTTTCCTCAAGACCTCAGGGGACAAGTAACCTGGGGTGCCAGCAAAACCAAACCAAGCCTGCTGTTCTCCCTGCACTTCGATGGCTAGGCCAAAATCTGCCAGCTTGACAGCAGCGCCCTTGCATTTACTTGCCAGTAGCAGGTTCTCAGGCTTCAGGTCTCTGTGGACAATGTCATGCTGGTGGATATGGTTAACACTCTCCAGAATCTGATGTATACAGTGACTGGCATCAGCTTCACTGTAGTACTCTCTGGCCACGATGTCTTCAAACAGTTCTCCGGCAGTAACAAGGTCAAACACGAGGTAGTGAAACCCTTCTTCAGAAATACTGTCATGGAGGCGCACAATATTTGGATGCTTCAAAAGTCGGCATATTCGAGCTTCACGTTCTAGTTTCTGGTGATCCCGGGCAGACAACTTCTTGGTATAGATGATTTTTGCAGCACACCCTTGCGTGAAGGTTTTCTTCACATACCTGCGGACCACAGAGAAAACACCCTTGCCGAGCTCCTCGAAGAGCTGATAGTCGTCGGTGAAGCGGGTGCAGGTGGCGGTGGTGGCCATGCTAGAAGGCGGGCGGACGCGGCGGTGCAGCCCGCGCTGACATCGATGCACAGTCACCGCCCTATTAACTAGATTTTATGAGAACTTGCAGAGAGATCTGGTGGCCCTTGCCAAAAGGCTTATGGTTCAAATTCATCAGGTGCTCCACAGAAGAAAAATAATGAGCAATCTCCTGTCTGATTAACCGCTTCTGAAAACCTGCTAGAAGCTCAGCTTTAGGTTGGGTCTAACAAGAAAAACAGTGAAGACTTGAGTTGTTGGCTATGGCTCTCCACTGCTTTTCTCTGCATTTACCTTATGTTAAGTGCCAGACTGAATTAGGAGTTTAGAAGAGGGCAGAAGCTCAAGAAGGCAGAATTTAAACACAAAAGTTTGCTTATGCTTTCTACTTTGATACATACATCCTTTTGCTCAAATCTTAAGCAATGTGAATAAGCTAGAGAAATACATTTCACTGTAAGGGAAGGATGGCATATGGTGAAAGAATACGTGATTAAGTATAAACAAGACAATCTAGGTATGTGATATGCAAGGCATTTTGCCTGGAACACGGTAAGTATTTCATATATTTTAGTTCATATTTTCAATTTGATTTTGTCTAATTGTCATAGCAATCTTGAGGGGAAAATTATTAACTGTGTTTTGGGGGTAAAAAGAAATTACTTTAAATTATCTAATTGAAGTACTGTGATGACTTAAGTGCATCTGACACAAATCATGGTCTTTTCAATTGCTTCATATGCGTCTAGGGAGCTCCGGTGGCATATTCTGTAGTGAGCTGCCATGCTAACACGAAGGATACAGTCTCTGGATGCTCAAAACCACCAGAAATTTGACAGAAGAAAGATGGACCCTTTCTTCTCATGAAGTTGACAGCCTCTAAAATCTAATGGAGGGTGGCTACACCAACTCAACAGCAGTTGAGTTTTGCATGATTTTTTGTGTGAGTGAGTTGTATACATTTAAAATGTAGACAATGAAAAAAGGATCAAAGAAGAATTGACTCATTTAACTGTGGTGGTGTGACATCCATTGAATTTTCTGTGGGCTGCTAACAAGATGAGCAAAAATGTCTTAGATGAAGTACAGTAAGAATGCTGTCATTAGAAACAAGGATGGTGAAAATTCATCTTGATTATATATATCATCAGGAAAGGCCAAACTTGGAGAAGGACATCATGTTTAAAGTAGTAGGTAGTAGGGGGAAAATGTGAGAACCCTACATGGGATGGATTGACACAATGGATGTAACAACTGGCTTAAATATATCAATGATCATGACAATGATGTAACACTGAGTAACATTTAATTATCTGATACATAAAGTCATTGGGAGCCAGAGCTGTCTCTGGCAACTAACAACCAAGACAAAATTCTGAAACCACAGAAAACACAATCTCCACAACCACATAATAATAAGGAAACTGAAAACAAAGGTGGCAGTGTACTGTGAGATGAAGTCTTGGTTCTGAGTTGGAAAAGCACTAGTCGTTTAAATGAGCTATCTCCATTGGTAATTGTCTCCAGGCCATAGAACACTCAAGTCCTATACCCCCTCCCTTCAAGAAGAATTTTCACATTTCTTTCAGAATTCCAGCAGAATATTTTACAGATCATTAATGTGGAATGCTTTGAGGAATAAAGTAAATTAACTGGTAGTTTTGACTAAAATTGAGTTCCCTCTGTGATTTTCTTACCAGGAGAATTTTCACTGATCTGTTAATTCAACCATTACCTAATCAACAGCAATGTTCCTCATAGTAAATTAATGAAGGACCATTCTGGTTTGAAGTGTTTATGAGGCTTGAAGGGAATATGTTTCCTAGGACCTCATCATTTTTGGATCTGGATGAAACTAGATTCTGATTTAGCAAACTGGTGATGAAATATGTAAAGTTCCAAACTCATATCTACTTACTTCAGTAACATTCTAATTCTGCAAGATCTTGTGAAGACTAAAACTCAAACTGGTTGCCTTTGAGTCAATTCCATCTCATAATAACACTCTATCAGTTTTCTCAGCCTATAAATATTAATTGGAAACGATTGTCCATCCTTCTCCCCAGTCACCTGCCGTTGGATCTTAACTACCTGAGAGGAGGAACATTTTGGTTAGAAGCACAACAAAGCGGTCCAGCTAAAGACTATGCCATCAGAACTCTTTTCCGTGAAGGCTAAATGAAATAAATAAAAAGTACCTGGCATAGAGTAGGAGGTTTTTATGTTTTTTAAATGACAGCTGCCTTATTTTTTTTTTTTTTTTTGAGGAATAGTGTAGGAAGAAAGATAAAAGATGAGTAAACCATAATCACTAATGTCGGAAGTTTGCAGTCTATTATAATTTTGCCATTCTAAATCTTCTGTATGTAACAATAAAATTAAAGCAACTGTAAGCACACTCTAGAAAATGTCTTTATTATTTCTCAGTAATCCTAAAATTTAAGTTGACAAGATCCTGAATCAGCTATTACTGTTTTTTTCATTGCTGAATTAAGTAATTGATTTCTATACTCATTCATTCTCAAATTCATGAAACCATTCAATGAATATTCAAGCAGTTAGGCAAAGCTGAATAGAACACAGAAATCATTTTCTTCTCAGATTATAATGCTTACATTTTCCAACTGTTTTAAGCTGGGTTTTCTAAAGAAGCCAGTGAAGCCCGTTTGGTTTTTAGAAAGCCAAAACCAATGAAGCATATCTATATGTATATAAATCTAGAAAGTGACAGAGATTTATTTTAAGGAAATGGCTCATGTCTTGTAAAGGTCTCTGGGGAGGCTGATTCCAAGTAAAATGCCAGCAGGCAGGCAAGACCTCAGGCTGCTGGATTTGGAGGGATAACATGTTCAAAGGTCGTTGTTGGGAAGCATGGTCGCGGACAGATAACATCAGAAACCACCAGCTGTAGAGGCTGATATGTCCAAAAAGCATCCTCTGACAAAAGTGTAGCGGATGGTAAAGTGGAAAGTCCAAAGTTTGCATTTATGGCAAGCCACGAGTTCAAGTCTAGAGACCACAAACCAGATAGATAACCAGATGCAGATCAGATGAATAGATATGCAGCTTTATAACAGATAGAGAGAAGACTGAAACTGTCAACCACCTTATCTTACTTGAATCCACAATCAACAAATACACTTGGTACTAGCAGTCAGAAGGCCAGACGCCACCGTATTGCACCAGGAAAGTCTGTAGTTAGGGACTTCAAATTACTGAGGAGCAATGATGTCAATTTGAAGTCTAAGGTGCATTTGCCTCAGTCCATGGTCTTTTCAGTCACTTACTATTCATCTGAAAGCTACACAATGAATAAGGATGACAGAAGTAGTACTGATGCCTTTGAATATGCAATGTACTGTCCAAAAAAAAAAAGTAGGTATTTCTTAGAGAAGTTGCAGTCAGTGCTTCCTGGAGGTACCGATGGTAAAGTTCAATTTCACATACTTTTAGCATGTTGTTAGAAGAGGTTATTCTTTGGACATTATGCTTGGAAAAGTAGGGAAACGGTGAAGGAAAGGAAGGACCTCAATCAGGTGGACTGAAACAGAGACTACAACAATAATCTCAAGTGTGTTAGAGATTGACTATGGAGCCGAGCAAACTGTAATTGTTAACACTCTAATCTCTTCACCATCTATACTGATGCTGCCAATCAGCCCAGTGGTGAGAATCTTTGTTTTTGTGATGTTGAGTTTCAATCCATATTGAAGGTTGCAGTCCTTGACCTTTTCCAACAAGTGCTTCAGGTCCTTCGTGGTGTCCAAGGCTGTGTAATCTGTGTAATGCAGATTGTTGATGAGTCTTCCTCCAATTATGATGTCACATTCGTTCTCATACAGCAAGCCTCCTGGATGATGTGTTCTGCATATAGATTGAAAAGCTGTGGAGATGGCACACATCCCTGGCATATACCCTTCCTAAGGTTGAACCATGCAGTGTTTACTTACGCTATTCTGAAGACTGCCTCCTGGTCTCAGTATTGATTTCACATAAGCACAATCAAGTGTTCTGGGATTCCTATTCTTCTCAGAGTTAGCCATAGTGGATTGTAGTCAACACAGTCAAATACCTTTGCATAGTCAATGAAGCACAAATAGACATTCCTCTGCTACACTCTGTTTTCAGCCAAGAGCCACCTGACATTAGCTATAATATCCCTACTACCACAACCCCTTCTAGATCCAGCCTGCACTTCTGACGTTTCTCTTTTGATGTTCTATTCCAGTAATTTTTTTAAAATTAAATTTTATTAGTTTTCATGAACATTTACAGAGATTTAGGGTTTTCATTCATTCATTTTTGCACTGTTTTCTCCACCCTCATGCCCAGTTCGTTCTTCTTCCCCCCCCAATGTCTGTTTTAATTGTCCAATTGCCACAGTACTTGTCAAAGCCAGTTCTGATTAATCTCCTTTGTCAGTGTGTCCCTTGCCATTCCCTATC
>NW_006399784.1:14812911-14815138 GCF_000299155.1 Elephantulus edwardii
CTCATCTGGTCTTCGCTCATACATTGTTTCATAAAATTCTGTGTCCGCCAATTTCTTTCATTACAAAAACTCTGTATACTCTTTCCATCTTCTTTTAATGCTTCCTGGATCATTTAATATTCTGCCAAAGCATTCATAATTATTGAAAATCAAGGCTTGAATTTGTTCTTCAATTCCTTCAGCTTAAGGAATGCTAAATGAGTCAAGTCTTTTATTTTTTCTGAATCCAGCTCTTTCTACTTTTCATTTTAATACTTTGTCTTCCTGCTCTGTCCTTTGGAATCTTCTGTTCAGCTCCTTAATTTCTTGATTTCTTACCTTTACTTTGGCTTCTCAGTGCTTCAGAGTCTCTTCTGACATCCATCTTGATCTTTTCTTCCTCCTCTGTCTTTGTAATGACCTTTTTCATTCTTTTTGAATGATATTCTTGATATCCTCCCATAGTTCATGTGGTCTTCACTCATTAGTGTTAAAGGCCTCAAACTTGTTCCTGAGACAGTTTTGAAATTCAAGTGGGATAGACTCAAAGTAACATTTTTCCCCCTGTAGATTTGAATAAATTTTCTTTAGCTTCTGCTTGAACTTGCATATGAGTAGTTAGTTGGTGGTCTGTTCCACAATCAACACGTTGTCTGGTTTTCATAGCTGATATTGAGCTTCTCCAATGATTCTTTCCACAGTTGTAATTGATCTGATTTTTATGCATACCATCAGGTGAAATCAATGTGTATAGCCTGCTGGTGGCCTAGTGGCAAGAAACTGTGCTGTAATCCCAAAGGCACAGGGTTTGTGGCCCCAAGCTTCTCCACTGGAGGAGACTGGGCAATCTCCTCATATTTTTACTCATTAATATTTAATTTTATATTTATTGTTATTGTTAGGTGACACCGAGTTGAGTATAACGCATAGAGACGCTACGAACAAAAGATCTAAACCCTGTTCTATCCTGTGCCATCATCTCACTTCTGACACCCAACAGCCCATTGCAGCAGTTGTTGAGGGTTTTCCTCTCCTTTGCCAACGCTCCACATTTCACAGCATCATATTCTTCTCTAAGGAACAGTCCCTCCTAGCTACATGCTCAAAGTATGTGAGGCAAAAATCTCATCATTCTTGTCTCCAAAGAGCACTCCAGCTGCACCCTCTCCAAGACAAATGTTTGTTCTCTAGATCATCACATGTGCTCTTCTCCAACACCACAGCTCAAAGGTGTCTTTTTCCTGTCATCCTTATTCTTTTTCCAGCTTTCAGATACATAGCAAATAATCAGAAAGACTATGCTCTGAACCAGATGCCTCTTAGTCCTCAAACTGAGATCATCACTCTTGGATAATTTGGAGAAGTCTCAGGGCCATGTATCTCCTTATTTCCTGACTACTGTTACCAAGGGTGTAATTGTGGATCCGAGCAAGATGAAACTGTTGATCGTTTCAGTCTCCTGTCCATCCATCATGACACTGCCTGTTGGTCCAGTGGTAAGAATTTTTGTTTTCCTGACATTGAGATGCAATCCATACTGAAGGCTGCATTTCCTGATCTTTTGCAACAAGTGCTTCAAGTTCTCCTCAATTTCAGTATGCAAGGTTGTGTAATCTGCATAATGAAGTATATAAAAGGAATGACATCCACTTCCTAAGTAGAGTTTCTGGCCTCCATGACTTGTTATCAGTCATGTTCAACTCAAAGGCAACAATATGTAGAAAGTGATGCTACTAAGTCAAAGGTGGGTGACTTTTAATCCACAACCCTCGGGCCTGTCTGTCATTATTTTTGTTCAGACATTCCTCTAGGTTGTATAGCCCTGGTGTACAGCAGTAACTTGCAGTTACCGTGAGGCTGAACACTGTGACACAGATGTGTCAAATGTGTTAATGGCTGGTTACCCAATGTAGACAGAGAGTGGGGTGGAGCTCCCCAATTTAAACCAGCTTGAAAGGAGGAGTGGCATCCACTTCTGTAATAACTTGCCTCTGGAAACCCTATGAGCCTGGAGAAATGATGAAAGACACCCAAGCGTTGAGGACTCTCCTTCATAGGGTTGCTATGAGTAGCCTACAACTCGACGGCACTTAACAACAACAAGAACACACACACACACACAGATACACAGAGAGAAAGACAGTTGTTTGGTGGCCAATTGATGGTAAGAAGCTTTGCTGAAATTCAGAAGGGACATAGTTCAAATCTACCTTCTGCTTCACTGGAAAAGGATAGGCAATCTCCTCCT
>NW_006399784.1:14815383-14816116 GCF_000299155.1 Elephantulus edwardii
TATATATAATACATAGTGTGAAGAACTGGGGTTGTAGATTAAATATTGGGCTACTAACTGAACAGCTTGTCTCCACCACCAGCCGTTCTGTAAGGGAAGTCTCTTTGCCCTAAGATTCACTGCCTCAGAAACCTGTCATTGAGTCACCATGAGTAGGACTGTACTTGACTGAAGTAAGGTTTGGATTTTTGGTCACATAGAAAAACACACAAATCTATATATGTACATGTATACATACACATTTAAGTGTATGTGTACATAAGGAAGCTCTGCTAGTATATTCCTTTGGAACGGATAACTAAAAAATAGCTCTTTTTTGGCAGTTCCAATCCACCAGCACATGGGAAAGAGATGAGCAGCCTCCCTTTCTGCGATTTATGGCCTCTAAAAACCTTAATGACACAGTTTTAAGGGAAACTTCAAAAAGCTGCAAGTAACTGTAAATAACTATTTTAACCCAAACTGGTTTGAAGTCTAGCATCTATTTCTCAGTTTAGAACCTGTCAACATTTACTAATTTTGCCAATATTTATTTAAAGTTATTGTACTTAATTTATTTCTTATGGATATTTTTTTAATTGTACAAGTAATTTCTCTGCTTGCAATCATTGCATTTTTTTACAAGTAAAAATGTTGTCTTATGTACGGCCAAGCACAATCAATATGAGTACGTCTAAATTCCAAAATCAATCTCCATAATAGTCTATGTGTTTCCTACTGCCAAAGGGGCCCT
>NW_006399784.1:14816575-14843841 GCF_000299155.1 Elephantulus edwardii
AAAAGATTCTTTCATTGTTTTACAAACCCTCCCCCAGGTCCCCTCCACCATGCAGCCCTCGCTCTAGTCTCCTGTGATGACAGAAATATCCAGTTTTAATAAAAAGTTAAAGACTGAAAAAATAAAACCCTCTGGGGTGTCAGCTATTAAATTGATTCTGATTCAAGGACAATAGGTTTAGTGTTAGTCCATTGATTCCTGAGCCTTAATTTTTGCCAATGCTTTTAGTACAGATGGAATTTCTTCCTTTACTGCCATTGACTCGTAATCATGGGGTACTTCCTGGAATATTTTTATGTAGGTCAATTCTTATTGGTGTAATGGTTCTGATTCTGTGTATCTGCTTCATCTGCTTTTCATGCTTCCTTGCTTATTCAAGATCTTGCCCATATCAACTCTAAGTATTGCAATTTAAAGCTATCTGTCTATCTACCTACCTACCTATCATCTACTTACATACATGGAATGATTGTGGTTGCGTACTATAGAGTCAGAACCTACCCATAGCTGACCCTATGGGCACAGTTTTTTCCCATCCTTCTACCACCGAGCAGCTAGTAAATTCCAACTACGTAACACTGGTATTGCAGCACAGCTTCTTACCTCTAGGCCACCAGAGATTCCTGTGTGTGTATAATTGTTTTTGTGTGCCATAGAACCAGAACTGACTTGTAGCTGACCTTCAGATTGGTTTTCAGAAGCACTAAATAGCCAGGAAGGAGACTGCCCATTTGTCTTCCTCCAAGCAGCTGGTGGATTCAAATTGCTTGTCTTTGTGATTGCAACACAGGTTCTTACTACTAGACCACCAGAGCTCAAGAAATCGGAAACTAACTGTCATAAATTCGTTGTGGACTGTACTGCACTTCGAGATTTTAGAGAGAGAGAGAGAGAGAGGGGATTTCTAAAAGCAGCATGGGGAGACAAAGTAAAATACTATAATGAAATGTGCAAGGAACTGGAGTCAGAAAATCATAAGGGCAGAACTCACTCAGCATTCCTTAAGCTAAAGGAACTGAAGAACAAATTCAAGCTTCAAGTTACAACACTCAAGGATGCTTTGAATAGAGTATTAAATGGTCTAGCAAGTATTAAAAGAAGATGAAAAGAGTATACAGAGTCATTGTACCAAAGGAATTGGCAGACACAGAAGAATTTAATGAAATAGCATATAAGCAAGAGCCTGTGGTGATGAAGGAGGAAGTTCAAGCTGCTTTGAAAGAATAGGCAAAAAATAAGACTGCAGGAATTGACGGTATGCTATACCAACTGACGTATTTCAACAAATAGATGCTGCCCTAGATGTGTTCACCAAGTTGTCCCAAGAAATCTAGAGTACGACAGCTTGGCCAACTGACTGGAAGAGATCTATATTTGCTCTCATTTGAAAGAAAGGTGATCTGACAGTGTGGGAATTATCGGACAACATCATTAGTATTACATGCAGAATTCTGCTGAAGATTGTCCAAAAATGACTGGATTAACACATCAAAAGAGAAATGCCAGAAGTCCAAGCTAGGTTTAGAAGGGGCCATGGTATTAGGGAGATTATATAGCTAATGTCATGTGGATCTTGGCTGAAAGCAGAGCGTACCAGAGGAATGTCTATCTGTGTTTCATTGATTATGCAAAAGCCTTTGTGTGGATCACAACAAACTGTGGCTGACTCTGAGAAGAATGTGAATCCCAGAAGACTTGATTGTGCTTATGTGAAATCTATACTTGGACCAGGAGGCAGTCATCAGAACAGAGCGAAGAAACACTGCATGGTTCAAAATTGGGAAGGATGTACACTAGGAATGTGTCCTATCCCCATACCTTTTCACTCTACATGCAGAACAGATTATCCAGGAGGCTGGGCTCTATAAGGAGAAATGTGGCATCAAGATTGGAGAAAGACCCATCAACAATCTGCATTTTGCAGATGACACAACCCTGCTTGCTGAAACTGAGGAGGACCTGAGTGCTTGCTGCAGCAGGTCAAGGACTGCAGCCTTCAATATAGATTCAGGTTCAATATCAAGAAAACAAAGGTTCTCACCACTGGGCCAATTGACAGCATTATGATAGACGGTGAAGAGATTGAGATTGTTAACAGCTTTAGTTTGCTTAGCTCCACAAACAACACTGTTGGCACTAGCAGCCAGGAAATTAAAATATGTATTTCATTGGGAAAGTCTGCTGTCAGTTACCTCTCCAAAGTACTGAGGAGAAATGATGTCATTATGGAGATTAAGGTGCACCTGATACAGGCCATGGTCTTTTTTAATCACTTGCTATGTGTCAGAGAGTTGGACAATGACTAGGGATGGAATAAGAATTGATGACTTTGAGCTGTGGCTTTGGAGAAGAGTATTGAATATACCATGGACTGCTAAGAGGACAAACAGGTTCATCCTGGTGGGTGCTCCTTGGAGGCAAGGATTCTGAAGCTTCATGTGACATAGTTTGGACATGTTGCAAGGGTGGACCAGTCCTGGGAGAGAGAAATCATGGTTGGGAGGGTGCAGGGACCGTGCAGGAAAGGAACACCCTCGATGAGATGGAATGGCTCAGTTACTGAGGTAATGGGGGTAGGTGTGTCAGAGACAGTGAGATTGGCACAGGTTAGTGCAGGGTTTGGGGCTCTTGTACATAGGGTCTCTATGAGTTGCAGGTGACTTGATGACACATGACAGCTACAGCACACACACACACACACACACACACACACACACAAATACAACTTTGCTGCATTAAATACCAATGGTCGAAGACTAGATGAGTAGTGTTATGACATTAAGGATAACATCCATGAAGAGAGCAATAGAGGAGAAAAAAAAATCCCAAAAATTCATGCCAAAAGAAAGCCTGAAAATTACATTAGAGCATCAAGGAGAGGGGGAAAGAAAGTTATACTGAAATAAAAAAGGTGAACAGAATACGTCAAAAGGAAATTGTGAAAGATAAAGCACACTGCTACAATGGAATGTACAGAGACCAAAAATGGGAGACTAAAAAGAGAAGAGCTAGTTAAGCTTTTTTCAAGCTGAAAGAACTGAAAATCAAATTCAAGCCTTGAGTTGCAATATTTAAAAATTATATGGGCAAAATCTTAAATGATGGGAAACAACAAAAGAAGATGGAGGGAATAAAGAATCACTATATTGACAAGAATTGGCCAACACTGAAATCTTTCAGGAAGTACCATATGATCAAAGGCTAATGGTAATGAAGGAAGAAGTTCAAGGTACACTGAAGGCATGGCAAAAATCAAGGTCTCAAGAATCAATGAGATACCAATTGACATGTTTCAAATGACAAATGCAGCCCTGGAAGTTCTCTCCAGTCTATGCCAGAAAATTTAGAGGACAGCTGCCAGTTCAACTGACTGGAGAGATTCATATTTGTTCCCATTCTGAAGAAAAGTGAGCCAAAAGAACATGGAAATTATTGAACAATATCATTAACGTCACATGCAAGCAAAATACTGCTGAAGATCATTTAAAAACAGCTAGAACAATCCATAGACAGAGAACTGCCATACACTGAAGCTGGAATTAGAAGAGGTCATGGCACCAAGGATTTCATTGCTAAAGCCAAATGGACAGTAGCTTAAAGCAAAAAAGATCAGAAAAATAGCCATTTGTGCTTAATATTGGCTAAGCAAAGGCATTTGACTGTGTGAATCATAACAAATTATGGTCAACAATGAGAAGAATGGGAATCTTAGAACACTTAATTGTGCTCATGGGAAACCTATACCTATACCAGGAGACTATTGTGCAAACACAGTAAGGGAACACTTTTGTTGTTACGTGCCATTTAGTCACCTATGACTTATAGCGACCCTGTGTTCAATAGTGCTGAGCCCTGCCCTGTCCTGAGCCAGTCTCACTGACTCCAACATACCTACCTCCATTATCCCAGGCATGGAATTAATACACTTCTTCTCCTGTGTTGTCCTCCCATTATTCTAAGCCTGATGTCCTTCTCCATGGACTGGTCCCTCCGGGTCATGTGCCCAAAGTCAGTGAGGTGGATCTTCAAAATCCTTGTCTCCAAGGAAAAACTTAGTTTCACTTTTTCATAAGCAGACCAGTTTGATCTCTTGGCAGTCCATGTTATGTTTAATACTCTTCTCCAACAGCACAGTGTAAGGGCATTGATTCTCTTTCCATCCTTCTTAGTTACTGCCCAGTTCTCTGATGAGAGAAATAAATGCAAAGACCATGGCCTGAAGCAGACACACTTTAGTCCTTAGACTACCATAATTACTCTTTAGCACTCTGTAGAGGTCTCTGACAGCAGATTTCCCAATGCAATTTGTCTTTTAATTTCCCAACTGCTGGTGCCAAGAGTGTTGATTGTGGAGATGAGAAAGCTGAAATTGTTGATCTCAGTCTCTTCTCCATCTATCATGGTGCTGTCAATTGGCCCAGAGGTGAGAATCTTGATGTTGACCCTCAATTCATTTTGAAGACTACCTCTGCATCAAACCATTCAGGTCCTTTTTCATTTTAGCAAGCAATATTGTTTCATCTGTATAACACAGGTTGTTCATGACTCTTCCTCCAATTTTGACGTCACATTCTTCTTCATGAAGTCCGGCCTCTCAAATGATTTGTTTTGCATACTGATATAAAAGTTATTAACACGGGATGAATTGTTGATGCACTCCTTTCTTAATTTCGAGCTGTTTAGTATTTCCTTGCTCTGTTCTGAGGACTGCTTCCCGGTACAAGTATAGGTTTCACATGAGCACAATAAAGTCTTCTGGAATTCCTATTCTTCTCAATGTTAGTTACAATTGGTTGTGATCCACAGTCAAATGCCTTTGCACAGTCAATGAAATGATACTCTTTGCTTTCAGCCAAAATTCATCTGCCATTGATGTTAATGTCTCTAGTGCCTCAGTCTATTCTAAATCCAGCTTGTATTTCTACATTGTTTAAAATTAGGGAAAGTGCAAGTCAGGATTTAATCCATGTGCTAAGAAAATCATTTTAGAAGATAGAATCTATGAAGAAGAATGTGGCATCGGGATTGGAGGAAGAATCATTGATAAACTTTGGCATCCAGACAATACAATGTTGTTTGCTGAAAGTGATGAATACTTACAGTGCTTATTGCCAAATATCAAACACTTCAGACTTCAACATGCATTGCATCCAACACCAAAGAAAACAAAGATCCTCACACTGGACCATTAGACAACATCAAGATAAATGGAGAAAATATTAAAACTGTCAATTACTTCATTCTACCACAATCAACAACCAGTAGACTTATTCCTAGCACTCAGAAGATCAAAAGATGTTTTGCATTGGGAAAGTCCATAATTGGAGACCTCTGCAAATTGTTGAGAAGCAATGATATCAGTTTGAGGACTAAGTTGCATTTGATTCAGATCATAGTCTTTCCAGGGCTATGCATCTAAGAGCTAGACAATAAAAAAAGATAACAGAAGAATGGAAAAAAGGAAAAGAAACAATCTGAATAAGAGATGAAACGGGCAATGTCACAACAGAACCAACTGAAATAAAAAGACTAGCATTTGAATATTATGAAAAACTATACTCAAACAAATATAAAAATCCAGAGGAAATTGGACAAATACTTAGAAATTCACAATCTACCTAAATTGACACAAACCAAAATTGAACATCTGAACAGATCCACTACAAAAGAAGAAATTGAAAGGGTAATAAAACAACTTCCAGCCAAGAAAAGTCCTGGACCAGATGGTTTTAAAAGTGAATTGTGTCAAACATTTAGAAAAGAACTGTCCCCAATTCTACATAAACTATTTCAGAAAATAGAGAAAGATGGAATTCCTCCAGACTCATTTTATGAAGCAAACATATCCTTGATACCAAAACCAGATAAAGACACCACCAAAATAGAAAATTATAGGCCAATATCTCTCATGAGCATAGATGCAAAAGTTCTGAAATAAAATCCTGGCCAATAGAATCCAACAATACATCAAAAAATAATTTACCATGACCTAGTTGGATTCGTAACAGGTATGCAACGATGGTTCAACGTAAGAAAAACAATCAATGTAATTCATCACATTAACAAAGCAAAGAACAAGAACTACATGATCCTATCAATTGATGCAGAAAAGGCCTTTGGCAAAATCCAACACCCTTTCCTGATTAAAACACTCAGCAAAATAGGAATGGAGGGGAATTTCTTTACCATAGTAAAAAGTATATACACAAACCGGAGATCAAACATTGTTCTCAATGGAAAGAGGTTAAACACATTCCTCTTGAAAACAGAACCTAGGCAAGGATGCCCACTATCACCTCTCCTATTCAATATGGTATTGGAAATCTTAGCGATAGCAATAAGACAAGAGAAGGAAATAAGAGGAATCCAAATTAGCAAAGAGGAGGTAAAATTATATGCAGATGATATGATAATATACTTAGAAGACTCTAAAGACTCAACAAGAAAACTACTGGACATAGTTGACCAATTCAACAAAGTGGCAACATACAAAATTCAATTGGATTTCTCTACAGTGACAAAGAGAATACAGAACTGGAGCTAAGAAAATCAATACTCTCCACAATAGCTAATCACAAGATCAAATACTTGGGAGTAAATGTAACCAGAAGCACAAAGGATCTATTAGAAAAAAATTACAAAACATTACTACAGAAAGCAAAAAGAGACCTGGAGAAATGGAAGACTATACCTTGCTCTTGGATAGGTACACAAGACTACCAAAGGCAATTTACACCCAATACAAATACCAATTCCATTCTTCAATGAGATGGAAAAGGCAAGCTCCAATTTCATTTGGAATTGAAAGAGACTCAGAATAAGCAAAGCGCTCCTTAAAAAGAGAAACAAGGTAGACAGCATCTCACTCCCTGATTTCAAATCCTACTACACTTCAGGGGTGGTCAAGACAAGGGGTGGTCAAGACAGTGTGGTACTGGTACAATGAGAGACACAAAGATCAATGGAATAGAATTAAGAACTCAGAAATAAGCCCATATACTTATGGTCAACTGATTTTTTACAAGGAGATGAAATCAGTTAAGTGGGAAAATTACAGCCTTTTTAACAAATGGTGTTGGCAAAATTGGAAAGCTATCAGTAGAAAACTAAAACAAGATCCACATCTTATTCTATACACAAAAACCAACTCAAAGTGGATCAAAGACCTAGGACTAAAGCCAAAGACTATAAACTTCATTAGAGAAAAGCTTGGAAGAACCCTAGAAATCCTAATTGACAACATAAACAGTCTTCCAAACATCCTGAAAAACCTACAACCAGGAGAGTATAAACTAGATGAATGGGACTTTCTAAGAATAAAATCCCTATGCACATCCAAAAACTTGTCCAATAGGGCAATAAAAGAAGCCACAGACTAGGAAAAAATATTTGATAATGACATGATAAGGGACTTATATCTAGAATTTATAAAATAGTTGAGCACCACAACAAGATAAAGGTAAACAACTCAACTGAAAAATGGACACAGGTTAAGAACAGACAGTTCACCAGAGAAGACATTCAGATACTGAAAAAAAACCCTATGAAGAAATGTTCAAAATCTCTAGCTCTAAGAGAGATTCCAATCAAAACAATTATGAGATATCATCTCACTCCAGCAAAAAACAAATGCTGTTGAGGTTGTGGAGAAACTGGAACCCTTATTGGGTTGGTGGGAGTGTAAAATGGTGTAACCACTAAGGAAGGCAGTATGGTACTTTCTTAAAATGTTGAAAATAGAAATATTTTTTGACCCAGCAATTACACTACTGGGAATATACCCTGAAGAAACCAGAACTGTCACCCAAGCAGATACATGCTCACTCATGTTTATTACAACTTTGATCACAATAGCAAAGAGTTGGAAACAACCCAAGTGCCCATCAACAAATGAATGGACAGAGAAGCTGTGGTATATTCACACTATGGAATTTGGTGCTGCATTGAAAAACAAGGAACTCATGCAATATTATACAAAGTGGGTGAACCTGGAGGACATTTTGCTGAGTGAAATATCTAAGTCACAAAATTATAAATACTGCATAATGCCACTGCTATTAAGCAGGAGTGGTATCAGAACTTGGGGGGGCGGGAACTAAGAGAGGATAAATAATGTATACTGTATTGAAACAGATGAGAGAGAGAACTGTTTAGGAGGACTATATGAGTAGATGTTATTGTCATGACAAGTGTCCAGAATGAAAGCTGCATAATGGAATGGATGGGCGAGGGGAGAATTGTATAACAATGAAAGAATTTTTTTTTTTTTTTACTTTTCAAAGAGAAAAGTGAACTGGGGTGGGAGGGGTGGTCAGGGAGGAAAGTGTGTAACCATGAATGAATGGAAATCCAAAGTCTCTGTAAAATTTCATTAAAATAAATAAGATTTTAAAAAAAATGTTGCCTTTGAACTGTGGTGCTGAAAGAGTACTGAATATCTCATGGACTGCTAAAAGAACAAACAGATGTATCTTGGAAATGGTGCAACCAGAGTGCTCTTTGGAGACAAAAAGAATGATGAAGCTTTGTATCATGTTCTTTGGGCATTCTGCTAGGTGAGGTTATTCTTTGGAAGGAGACACAATGCTCAGAAGGTGGAAAGGAGGCGAAGACCTTCAACCAGGTTGATTAATGCAGTGACTGTGGCAATGGGTTTGACTGTTTCAGACATTGTAAGAAGGCCCAAGATAGAACAGCGTTCAGATTTATTGTTCATGAGATTGCTATGAGTCATCATTAAGTTGAAAGCACCTACCAACTATGTATATAAAAGAAGAAGCGGAATTGCAATCCCAAATGTATGTGGTTACAAGTCACCAGTTACTTTACAGGGGAGGGATAAGCAATCTCTTCCCACACAAATTTTTGCTTTTGAAAATCACCTGGAGGGTTAGCTATGGGGTTGTTTCCAACTCGATGGCAAACAACATAGACGCACACATACATTTATATATATAAATAAATTCTAGTGGAATCGTTCTTATTGTTTAGATACTAACCTGTTGGGATTCATAAGCGAAGTGGCAGAATCTCTTTCCATTAAGGAGGGCCACAAAAAGACAGAATCTATTAGAATAGCCATGAGAGTGTGAATTTCAGAAAGCTTTATGACTTAAAACTTACAGAACTTTCAGTTAGATTGCCTAGAATACTAAGGGCTTCTAACAATACAAGGCAATCATTAGACTATGCACTCGTTCTGTAAAATAGATGTCTGTTTTATACCTTGTTTACTCTCAATCCCTGAGAACTGTCACCTCATCCTCAACCTCAGTTGATGGCTTACTTCCTGAGTCACTAAATAAAGCAATCAGGATAAAACCCAAGGGATGCAATACTCATTGCCTTAAAGTCAGAGTCAACTAGCAGTTTACTAGTTGACCCTCCTTTGCATTTCCAGGTTTATAAATCTCTGGGGAGGAGATGGCCTATTTTTCTTCCCCAGAGGCACTAGTAAATTGGAGTCACAAGAGAGAGGCTGGCTTTGAGTTAGCAGTTCCCCTCTTACTGACTATACTCTCTCCAAATGGCACTCTGGTGGCATAGTCCATAGAGGACTGAGCTGCTAAAACAACACTCTTGTGACTTTACAAAAGAAAAAATGGATCATTTCCTCCAAGTGATTTACAACCCAGGAAACTCAATGGAAAGTCAGCTACGGGTAAATTCTGACTACATTCTGATTAGTACCCATCTATTGTGGGAGAAGGGTGGGCAATCTCCTCCCATGCAACTAACTGCCTCTGAAAACCTGCTAGAGGCCCGGCTATGAAGCAATCCTGAATCAACAGCACATCCACCACTCATCTACTCGAGAGCACTGGTGGCAGAGTCTGTAGTCAGTTTTGCTGCCAACCCAGAGGCTGTAGGTCCCTAACGGTTTGAATCCATCATTCAGGAAAAAAAATCAGCAGGTTCCACTGGTTGCAATTTATTTTTTTTAATATTTTAATTTTAATGCAGATTTTAATGAACATTTATAAGGAACTTGGATTTCCTTTCATTGATTGTTACACATTTTCCTCCCTGTCTCCCACTCCCCACTAGTTCACTTTTTTCTTTGGAAAAAAGTCCTTTCATTGTTATATAGTCCTCTACCTCTCCTAGTCCACTTTACTATACAGCTCTTATTCTGGACTCTTGTCATGCCAATAATACCTAATCATATATTCCTTTCATACAGTTCTCTCCCTCGTCTGTTTCAATGTCAGGTACATTATTTATCCCCTCTTTTCTTAGTTTCTCCCCCAACCCAATGTCAGTCCTGTTTTATAACAGTGGTATTATGCAGTATTTGTCTTTTTGTGACTGAGATACTTCACTCAGCATAATGTCCTCCATGGTCACCCATTTTGTGTTCATGATTCTTTGTTTTTCATTGTTGCATAAGATTCCATTGTGTGAATATACCACAGCTTCTCTATCCATTTGCGTGTTGATGGGTGCTTGGATTGTTTCCAACTCTTTGCTATTGTAAACAAAGCAGTGATAAACATGGGTGTGCATTTATCTACTTCGGTGGCAGGTCTGGTTTCTTTAGTTTCAGTAGTGGAATTGCTGAGTTAAATGATATTTCTATTTCCAACTTTTAGAGAAAACTGGTTGCAAAGTATAGGTTCAGAAATTCAGTGAAGGTTCATTACGACAGCACACCAGTGAGTCAATGAGTGATTCATGTACTAATATCTTCCCTCACATATCCTATCCTGCCTCCCCAGTGGTCACACCTACTGTCAAATGCTTTATTAATTCTTTATCTCCTCTACCATCTCTATCCTGTTTTCCTCATCCTCATCAACGTGAAAGAAGCTTATTTATCCCATTTTAGGGGGAAAAAAAACCACAAGAACAAAACTCCTTGACCCTTCCTCCTTTTTTGCCCAACATCACAACTCCATTTATTCTTTTGCTTGCTATTAAGCAGAACTTTAGGAGAATTTTTTTTGTACTTTTCCTCTAATTCTCTCTAAACACATACCAGTCAGACTTTCTTATATGCTATTTCACTAAAAGTACAAAATACAACAATCAACAAGGATTAGTCATGTGTTTTGGCCTAGGAATCACACACACACACACAGAGAGAGAGAGAAAGAGAGAGAGACTGAAATTTAAAAGCAATGGAAATAATCGTATCACTACTTTACCTGTTATTGCCAAAGAACACCCTCCTCAAGGAGATGGTTAGACAGCATGGCTGAAAGGCTGTGCTTACACACAGCAGAGATTGTGAGGATGATGCAGGATCAGAAGGAGTTTTTGTCTTTTGTTCATAGGAGTTGCTATGAGTCAGAGCCAGATACAGAGATAGCCTGACAACAGAGAGAGCTGGACTGTTAGTACAAACTCACATTGATCGAGCTGCTATTTTTCATGGGAGTGGAGACATTTTATGTACTAGTGTTAGCTTGAATTCCCAAAACCTGTTGTGTCCCTTTTCTGTCACATTACTTCTGACCTATGTATGTCCATTACTAGGTAAAAAATTTAATTATTACATTTTCAGCTATTTTCTACTCAGGATGTGTGTGTGTGTGTGTGTGTGTGTGTGTGTGTGTGTGTGTGTATGTGTGTGTGTGTGTGAAATAACTGCACATGTTACTGTCTGTATAGTATACCTTCAGATAAAAAAAAAATAAACAAAGAGGTCATTATTTGGCTGTCCAAATAAGGGGAGACCTGAAAATAATTGATTTGTCAAAATCTTTGTCACAGACACAATGTATTTCATACTAAAATATGAAGAAAACAGTACCATGAACGAGTTGAAGTGAAAAAAAGAAGTCTTGGTTTTTTTGTTTGTTTTTTTATGGCAAATGGGTTAGAAGATAAGTCATTAAAGTCCTGTAAATAAATGAACTGAAAGAATATACTTCTCTCTCCCTTGGGAAAACTATGATTTAGCAAAACAACAGCAGAAATAGTATGCCATCTTACTTTGCTGTAAAGGCAGATTTTCTCAACATTTCCACTTATATTTTACACTTTATTTATACTAGCGTGAATCAGAACTGCTGAATTTGTTAAAGCATTTTGAATTGGCATTATCCTATGGTGAATGAGTTGACTTATAATATTTTAGAACATGTTTCTCATGGATTAAAGCAATATTGTTATTTTAGCACCAGATAATAATAAAGATCTCAGCATAAAGGAGAAAATGTTCATAGATTATTTAAAACTCTTTAATATAAAAGTTCAGTAGGATTAACTGTTTTTAAAAAAATCTAAAGCTTATTGCTACTGGGTTGATTCTGACTGATGGTGACCCTATCTCTGTAGAAGTAGAATTGTGTACTATCTGATTTTAATGGCTCTGATTTTTCATGAGTAAATATTCTGATCTTTTTTTCCTGAGGTGTCTCTGAGTGAAATTGAACCTCTGACCTTTCAGTTAGCACCTAATCAAATTAACTCTTTACTAAATAATGAAGGAATTCAGGTGGCTGACTGTGAGAAGCTGTGCTGCAATTTCAAAAGCACACAGTTGTAATCCATCAGTTGCTCTGAGAGAGAAGGATGGACAATCTACTCCTGTGTGACTTACTGTCTCTGGAAACATGCTGGAGGGCCAGCTATGGGTTAGCTCCAACTCAGCGGTACAGGTACATAACAACAACAACAACAACTTTAAAAACTAGGGAATGTGCTAGGGACTATTCTGTTGATCAAATTTAACACAATTTTCATCTCTACTACATACTGTTAACACTTCCGTATCTTTAGGCTTGCAAACAAACAATGAAGGCAAGGCATGCATTTAGAATAATATATGACATATTTTTCATTACTGAGATTAAATGAGCACTTAGAATATATTAAGAATAATAATAGAAATCACCAAAAATTTTTTAAAAATCTAACTTTTCCGTTGCTCACAAGACAAAGTTCAATAACATTAACTTTAAAGCAAGTATCATCTTGATCACAATGTTCAAGATATGTGAGCACTGTATGTACAAACTACACAAAACACACATGACTATTGAGCTCTTGAAATATGACTAATTCAAATAGAGATGTACTGTAAGTGAAAAATTTACACTAGATTTAAAAGACTCTTCATTGTAAAATAATGTGAGATACATTTCATTGAGGGCATCTGATTTCTTCTCCACAAAATGTTAAGTCTGTAGATCATGGCTCAAAAGATCACCAACTCATATATGCAAACAACAAGAGTGCTTTATTTTGCAGAACAAATTCCAGTATGCAGGGTCCACCATTTGAAAGAAAATGGCGACCTCAGGTGAGCACATGTAAACTTCTTTTATGGTTCAATACAATGGAGCTTTTTGCTGAGGGTGAGGTAATTGGGAACATGATTGGTGGGCAAGGGGATCAGTTACATGGGTTAGTTTGTGATTGGTTTGCTAGGTGGCCACCCCACCTACCCTCATCCTTTCCTATTTCACTTATACATTCTTCCTGTGTCATGTATATATTCTTCCCATGTCACATATACATTCTTCCTGTGTCACATTTACATTCTTCCTGCACCATGTACCTACATTCTTGTGCTGTTTACATTAAACGTTAAGGTAGGTTAATTTTAAACTCTACAAGGACAGATAGATAAGGTCTTCCTGCTCTCCTATGGTTGCTTTCTCCTCTAATTGGCTGTTTCTTGAGCTAGGAATTTTTAATGCCTGCTTCTGCTTCTGGAAGTAATGAATTTTTTTTAAAGGTTAGGCCCAGGCCAGGCATTAGATGGAGGCCAGGCACAAAATGGAGTCTATACAGTCTTCTCAAATACAGTGTGCAGAAGGAAAAACCCCATCACACCTACCTTTTTATCAACAGCAACAACAAAAAATTCCTTGGACTACCTTTAAATTCATGACTCTTTTAAAGTCTTTAGTAGAGCTGGAATGACCGAACAATCAACAGGCCAAACAAGAAGGAAAAACAGACAGTTGCAAGAAACAAGAGACATTGTACTCCACTGCACATACAATGGGCCGTCAGTAAGAAGAATACAACTGAAATAGCTAGCAAATTGGTGAAGGTTCACGGCAAGCTGATAGAACAGCCCTTAGGAGCTGTAGAAATTGCAGGATTCAAAACCCTATCATAGTTTCTTTGTGTTTGTTTTTTTCTCCATTTTACTCAGACCACCTGAAAAGATGTCAGTAGTGGTTCAGGATTCCAGTGGGAGAAACTCCAGCTACCCTAGAGAGTCAGGAGAGCCCCTTAAGCCTTTTCCTCTTATTTTCTCATATTCAAAAAACTGCAGTTGAAATAAACAATCACTGTTACCCTCAATGGACTGGTTAAGTGAGAGAATTAAAAAAAACCAAAAAACCAAAAATAAGTTTTATGTGAGAGACTGGACATCAAATTGGGGCCAAACTACAGAACTGAAAAGACCACACCTCTGATGCTAGTTTCTGCCTATGCTTAAAGACTTGGAACAATAAAGATCACTCACAACATGCACCAACAAGCCAACCAATTTCAAGTGTAACAGTGCACAAAAATGCTCTCTGTGAAGTGAAGCAAAAAGGGAGACCTAAAATTGAAGTTTCTCATCTTACACCAGCAGGTTGTTGTTAGCACTTTAAGTATTCAAAGCGTGCAAAGCATGACACTCGTAGATGAAATACAGGACAAGTCTCAAATATAGCACAACTGTGTTTTTTTAAAATAATTTTCATTGTGATTTAATGAAAGTTTACAGAAAACTTGGATTTCCATTCATTCATTGTTGCACATTTTCCTCTCTACCCACTCCAGTTCATGTCTCTCTTTTAAAAAAACTCATTTATTGTTGCACAATTTTCTTCCTGCCTCCACCCCAGCCAACCTTATTATGCATCTCTTGTTCTAGACTGTTGTCAGGCAAATAATTCCTAATCATATATTCCTTTTAAACAATTCTTTTTCATTTTTTATTTTATTTTATACTGGTTTGTATACAAAATCCATATACTTTGTGGTTCATACATTTCACATATTTGTCTATTCACATTGTGTTTCATATTATCATTCCTACACATTGTGTTTTATAAAATTAATCACTATTGATTGAAGCCCACCATTACCGCACTGTTTCTGGTCCCCACTGAATCTTTCCTAATTCCTTCACCTCCTCACTCTGCGTTCAAAACTCTGTGACTTTGAGATTCCCACCAGCCTCCACCCCAGCCCCTATGCTCCCTCCCATTCATCTTTTGTACACATCCTACTAATAACCCTTCTATTTAACAATAACCACCTTATGCAACATTTGTCCTTATGAAACTGGATTAGTTCACTCAGCATAACACTTTCCATCTTCTCCCATGTTAAACAGTATTTTTAAAAATCAATTCTCCTCAGTCCTGTGCAGTATTCCATCATGTGAATTTACTACAATTTCTCAATCCATTTGTTTATTGATGGGCATTTTGGCTTTTTTCTTTTTTTTTTTTTTTTGGCTTTTTTCAATTTCTTAATATTGTGAATAACTTTGCTATGAACAATCTCCTTTTGCATCTTGATTCTATTTCCCTTGGGTTATATTCACTGGGTCAAATGAAATTTCTATGTTCAGTATTTTGAGGAAACCCCTGCCTTCCAGAGTGGTTGTATCTTTTTACAACCCCACCAACAGTGTATGAGTTTCAATCTCTCCATATCCTCTCCAACATTATGTACAGTTGTTGTTGTTGTATACCATCGAGTCAGAATTGACCCATAGCTGACCTGCTCCAGCACGTTTTCAGAAGCAATTAATCACACAGGAAGAGTTTGCTATCCTTTTCCCGCAGAGTATCTGGTGGCCTTGAACCACATACCTTCAGGATTGCAGTGCAGCTTCTTGCCACTTGGCCACCAAATCTTCCTATTATGTACGGTACAATTTTTTAAATCAAGCCATTTATAAAAAAGCTTTAGAGCTGACTGTCCAATGATTGACTTGCAATAGTCTAGTTAGTGCTTAAACTTGGCTGTTACCTGAAAATCTAGAGGTTCAAGCCCACTCAAAGATGCTTTGGAAGAAAGCCTGATGACTTATCCATTCCTTTAAAGACCAGCCATTAAAAACTTTATGGAATATAGTTATACTTTGAGATCTGACACAAATAGGGTCTCCCTGGGTCTGAATTGATCACAACTGTTAGATGAAATGATACACATATTTCAAAGAAATGTGTATGGTGTTGTGTATGTGTGTGTAGGTTTAAAATCTTCAACTCTTGATATCTGGCATTCAACAAGAACAACAAATAAAAATATAGTTCTAAGGGAAAAAAATCTAGATTATCAGAATCAAATTCACATACAACAAAACTGTATAGCAAAGAATTTGAAATAATTAAGATTAATGGATGCCAGAAGAGACTCTGAAATTTGAATACATAGAATACAAATGGGGAAAAAATTGATTGAGTGAAAGAGCTGAACAAATTCAGAGCAACTTGACGAGAAAAAAGTAATTACAATGCAATACGCAAAGACCTGAAGTTAGAAAACCAAAGAAAAGAAGATATGAGACATTAAGTAAGCTGGAATAACTAAGGAAACAATTCAAGATTTAAGTTGTGATAGTAAAGGATTCTAACAGCAAAATATTGATTATGGTGGTGGTTGTTATTTGCCACCGACTACAACTCATAGCAACCCTATGAACAAAAGATCTGAATTCTCTCCTATCTTGTATCATCCTCACCATCTCTGATACACTTGAGCCCATTGCTGCACTCACCATGTCAATTTATCTCATTAGAGATCTTCCTCTCTTTCACTGACTCTTTACACATTTAAGCACCCTTTCCAGCACCAACAGCCTTTTCCAGCAAAATGTCAAAACTATGAGATTAATTATGGTAGGAAGCATCAAAAATAGATGAAAGGAGTACACAATCACTGTATGCAAAATATTTTATCAATATTAAATTATTTCAGAAGAAAACATATGATCAAGGGCTGATAGCAGTGAAGGAAGAAATCTACCTAAGGAACAAGTTTGTTTTTGAAGAAGCACATTCAAAATACTTCTTAGAAAAAGAAGGTGAGACTGGACACGCCATTATCAGGAAGGACTATGGTCTGGGCAAGGAACGTGGAGGTACAACGCGTGTGGCAGAAGGTGTCTCAGTGGACCCCATACCATGCAGGTATGAATAACTACATCTCCCACAAGCCAGCGGGTCAAGCTTCTTGCTAATTGGATATTGTTTTTTTTAAAAAAGGGATATCATCAATGAAATGGGATGAAAAATGGGCTACAACAATTGGCTTAAACATCATGATGACTGTGAAGGTGGCACAAGACCCAGAGATGTTTCATTTTCCATCCATATGAGTTGAAATGTTCAATAAAAAGAAGGTTAATATGTTAAAGTCTTTCATGAAAACAGATCAACATCCTGCAAGATCAAGAGCAGATGGGTAACTTAAGTAAAGAGATAAAAATGGTAAGAAAAAAGTCCTAATTGATCTATTACATATGAAAAGAATAATAATAAATAATTATATTAATAATAACAACATAGTTCTTTAATGTGTTTTTCAGTACATTTAAACCCACAAAGTCTCAACCTTCATATATATCTTTTAAAGGAGGGTGGGAAATCTCTTGGGACTGATGAAATAATTATATAATATTGGTTCTCTGTTGTACTATTATTAATTAGGCAATTTTTGAATAATTAGACCATCAGAGTGTGAATTCTGTGTGACATAAGAACAGAATTAAAATGAGTGTTAAAGGGAGAAAGTGAAAATGTGTGTAAGGTGAGTTTGCAATGCCTGTGAGACATTCAATTGAAGATATGACCAGATGACATCATGGCCAGTTTCTAGAGGTACTTGAATCTAAAACTTTTGTGAATAATTAGAAGTGTTCATCAGCTCCTCAGACTGAAAAATTCCAAATACTACCATTTTAATAAAACATAATAAGAAAGATAGAACAGACATTTCTCATGACAAGATAATAGTAAAGCCAACCACTCTGAAAAGGACTCAAATGGCACGTTCATGGCACATTGTGCTGCTAACCTAAACGCTCTGCATCTCAAATTCACCAGTGACTCCTCAGGAGAAAGATGCACAATCTCTGCCATGGCAATGAGCAGCTTCAGATACTCAATAGAGGATCACTAAGAGTTAGAAAAACTGGATGAAATATGTTTACGGCATTGAAGTCTATGGGGGAGAGAATAGTCTAAAAGTATTCTATTTTAGGGCATTATTTTTATCGTAGGAGTATGCAATGAGGGTTGCAGAGTGGATTATATTTGGGGGTAGGGGGTGGGGTTTGGGGAGGTGCGGGGGGGATTGTGTACCAATGAGGGAGTTTTTCTTTTGCTTTTCAAGGAGAGGAGCAAACGGGGCGGCGGGGGGGAGGGGTTTGTGTGGGGAGAAGGGTGCAACAATGAATGAATGGAATCCCAAAATCTCTGTAGATGTTCATTGAAATTAAAATAAACAAACTAAATTAATAAAGAAAAATTAAAGAACAACAACAACAAAAAAGAGTTAGAACTAACTTGACAGCAACAAGTTTGAGGTGTTTTTTGTTATTTCTTTACCAAATGACTTCGGGGCTGCTAATAACAATCAGCATCTTGGTTTTTATATAAATGGTGATTAGGTCTAGGCAGATTCAGTTCACCATCAATATTACAAGTACAGCTAAAGTACAGGGGATAAAATGTTTTGTTTCCAATACAAGAAGTGGTTTAAAGATCTTTCAGTAGATACTGCTTTTGTTAGGAAGGCAAATACTTTTTATTATTAATTCATTTGTTATTTAAGTAATTTCTTTATAAAAAACACTATTCTATACTAGGCACTGTGTTAGATATAAGGAATTAACTAACAAATAAGTTACAGTTCCTACTAGGGGATTATCCTCAGTAAGGAGCAAGGTCTAGCTGGGGAATATTTAAACAAATATTACAGCAGAGAAGCATAAGAGCAAAATGGATGTCACATAAACTGTTATAGGAATGTCAATGAATCAGTAACCAACTATGTCTGAAATATGTGGGTGGAAATTAGCAGGAAAGGTCAGAAAAGAGTTCTGCAAAAGAATTAATGTGATACTGTGTGGACAAAAACTAACTGTGGCTGACTCTTGAGAAAAATGGGAATCCCAGAACACTTGATCATGCTTATGCGAAAGCTATACTTAGACCAGGAGGCAATCGTCAGAACAGAGCAGGGGAACACTGCTTACTTCAAAATGGGAAAGGTGTACACCAGAGATGTGTCCTATCTCAATACTTTTTTTTGTTTTTACCAATAGATAATCAATTTATGAAAATAGTTGATTTAGGCACCTGCAATGGTGACTTCAACCTCTACTCCAGGCTCAATGCTGATGGAGGTGATCTCTCAGAAGGGCTGTGCAACTCAATGAGTCACTTGTGGATCCTTCTCTGGAAACGATTCCAGGTCTTGAAACATTCCCTAAAAGGAGTCTTCCTTGTAGTGATTCTCAGTCTTGGTAGGCATCCTAACCTGTCCCTTCACCTACAGGTTCTTCTCCTTTGTGCCTCTGATCAAGTCGGCACACACCTACTCCAGGGATTTTATGTTGCGGCTTGGTTAGGGTAATCCTAATTCCGTGAATGGCGACCTCAAATTCCACGGGCGTTTTCCCGGTGTCCTTAAAAGCCATGGCTGCAGCGCAACTAACTGACCAACTTGTTCCTCCCCGAACAGTGGTGAGTCAGGAGGAGCAGGAACGGGTGAGCAAAGCCTCTCCGTACCTTTTCAATCTAAATGCAGAACAGATTATCTTGGAGGAGGGGCTGTGTGAGGAGGAATGTGGCATCGGGATTGGAGGAAGATTCATAAAAAATCTGCATTATGCAAATGATGCAACGCTGCTTGCTGAAAATGAGGAGGACCTGAAACGCTTGCTGCAGACGGTTAAGGACTACAGCCTTCAATATGGATTGAGGCTCAATATCAAGAAAACAGATTCTCACCACTGGACCAATTGGCAGCAGCATGATGGATGAAGAGACTGAGATTGTTAACAGCTTTACTTTGGTTCCACAATCAACATTCTTGATCCCAACAGCCAGGAAATTAAAAGATGTATTACATTGGGAAGATCTGCTGTTAGAGACCGCTCCAAAGTACTGGGGAGCAATGATGCCATTCTGGAGACTAAGGTGAGCCTGATACAGACCATGGTCTTGGCAGTCACTTGTTATGCATAAAAGAGCTGGACAGTGAGCAAGGAGGATAGAAGAATTTATGCCTTTGAAGTGTGGTGTTGGAGAAGAGTATTGAATATACTATGAACTGCTAAGAGAACAAAAAGGTTTGTCCTGGAGAGGGCCAAGCCGCTCCTTGGAGGCAAGGGTTCTGAAGCTTCGTCTGACATACTTTGGACATGTCCTTGGACCAGTCCTTGGTGAGGGACATTATGCTTGGGAGGGTGGAGGTACAGTGCAGGAGAGAAAGACCCTCAATGACATGGATTGATTCAGTGACTAGGGTAAAGGGAGTGGATGTGTCAGAGACAATATGATTGGTACAGGATAGAGCAGGAATTAGGGCTATTGTATATCGTGTTGGACGCAGACAACCCGACAGCATGTAACAACAACAACAACAATGATTAATATTGTGTGTCAACATTGCCATGGTTCTCAGTATTCTCATCTCTTGATTTTTTGACTGCTGTTACCATGAGAGTGGTTTATAAATCAAAGTAAAATGAAATGACCAATTCTATATTTTCTCCACCTATCATAATGTTGACTATTGGTCCAACAACGAGGATTTTTGCTTTCTTGATGTGGACAAGTAATCCATATAGAAGGCTATAATATTTCATCTTCTAAAGAAAGTGTTTCAAGTCTTTTCATTTTTAGCAAGCATAGTTGTAATCTGTATACTATAAGTTGTTGATGAGAATCTTTTCCAATCTTAATGTCACATTCTTCTTCATACAGACTGGCTTTTCAAATATGGATTGAGAATGTATGGAGAAAGGATATAATCCTGATGGATAGACAATTTTCCTGATTTTAAGTTATGTAGAATTCTTTTGTTTCGATCAGACAACAGCTTCTTCTACACTTAAGTACTACATGAACACAATTAAGTGTTCTGGGATTCCCATTCCTTTCAATGTTATCCAAAATTTGTTACAATTCACACACACAAAAAAATTTACTATTCTTTGTATAGTAAATAAAACACAAAGAAACATTTTCCAGGCATCCTCTGTTCTCAGTCAAAATCTAACTGACATTAGCAATGATACACTCCATACCACAATCTTTTCTGAATCCAACTTGAATTTCTGACAGTACCCTGCTGACGTACTGATCTAACCATTTTTAAATAATCTGCAGCAAGATTTTACTTGTATGTGATAGTAATGACATTGTCTAGTTGTTTTCCTATTCTGTTGGATCACTCTTTTTTTTGGAATGGGAACAAATATGGATCTGCTCCAGTCAGGTTAACCAGGGAAATGTCTTGGCATGGATTAGTGAGCAGGTCCAAAACTGCATGATCAGCCTTAACTGATTGAGAGAATATCTCCTTAGGAGTGTAATCTGCTCTGTTTATATGTTTGAACTCTCTGGGGGAAAGCTAGAAAGCTTTTTATCTCATTTGTATCTACCTATCTGGGCTGGTGATATTTAGCATTGAAAAAGTGGCCTGCCATAATTTCTGATTTAGGCTTTCTCAGTCTCCAAAGCCATCAACTATGACCTTATTTTCTCACAACAATTTTTGAACTTGTAGAAATCTCAGGAGACAGAGCAGAAATGTCCCATAGAGTGTCCAAAGCTGTAACTCTTTAAGGATGCAGACTTTTTCAGCTTTCTCCTATGGAATGGCTTGTGGATTAGGTTAGAAGCCCAATGTTCAACCTACAGTGCCACTGTAATTCCTTATTAGGAGGCATCCACCAAGCCAACACCACTAACATACTGTAAATTCCAACTCATCAAGACCCTCTATTTTTTTATTTATTTTTAGGCTGTAAATCTTTACAAAAAGACACCTGGCCAACTTTCTAATAAAGAGATAGTGGTTGGATTTAAACTGCCAAATATTAGTTTGAAGTCAAACTCTTAACACCCTATACATCAAACTCTATAAAATAATTCCAAAATCCCAAAGGCTTGCCATCCACTATACAGTGCTTGATATTATATTTGACTATCAGATCACCGTAATAAAACCCAGAATATCTGGGGAAGTCAGATCTAACTTCTAATAAATAAAATGGTCATGATTCAATGTCATTTTGCATTTTAAGAAATGATTTTTAAAATTTTCATTGGGGAAGAATGTTACTCCTTATTAAAAACCATCTGATAAGAAAATAGGGAGCTCTGGTGGCCTGTTGTTGTTGCTGTTATGTGCCATCAAGTCACCTACGATTCATAGCAACTCTATGTACAATAGCCCAGAAGCCTGCCCTATCCTCAGCCAGTCTCACTGACTCCAACACACTTAACCCCATTGCTCTGGTTACTGTATCAATCCCACTCATAAGGGGTCTTCCTCTCCTTCGCTGTTCCTCCACCCTTCCGAACATGATGTCCTTTTCCAAGAATCAGTCCCTCCTGGCCACATGCCCAAAGTACATGAGACGGAGTTTCAAAATCCTAGTCTCCAAAGAGAAACTTGGTTTCACCCTCTCCAACACTGACCTATTAGTTTTCTGGGTGGTCCACGGTATATTCAAGCCCCTTCTCGAGGACAACTCACAGGTGTCAATTTATCTTTTATCATCCTTCATCATATCCAGCTCTCTGATGCATAGCAAGTAATTACAAAGACCATGACCTGGATCCGGCACACTTTAGTCTCTAGACTGACATCATTTCTTGTCAGTACTCTGGATAGTTTCCTGACAACAGATTTAGCTAATGCAATTCATCTTTTGATTTCCTTACTACTGGTACTAAGAGGATTGACTTGGAGCTGAGCAAGCTATAACTGTTAATAACCTCAATCTCTTTTCCATCATTTATGGTGCTATAAATTGGCCCGATGCTCAGAGTCTTTGTCTTCTTGATGTTGAACTTCAATCCTTGACCTTCAAGTGCTTCAGATTCTCCTCAGATTCAACAAGCAAGGTTGTGTCATCTGCTTGACAAAGGTTGTTGATGAGTCTTTCTCTAATCCTGATGTAAATTCCTCCTCATAAAGTTCAGCCTCCAGAATGATCTATTCTGCATATTGTTTGAAAAAGTAAGGACCCATCCTTGATGCACTCCCTTCCTTATTTTGCAGACTGCAGTGTTTTCCTGCTCTTTTCTGAGGACGCCTTCGTGTTCGAAATATAGGTTTCACACAAACACAATCAAGTGTTCTAGGATTCTCATTCTCCTCAAGGTTAACCACGATTTGTTGTGATCCACACAGTCAAATGCCTTTGCATAGTCAACAAAACACATTTATGATATGGTACTCTTTGATTTCTGCCAAGATCCATCTGGCATTGGCAATAATGTTTTAGTGCCACACCTCTTTTAAACCCAGCTTGTATTTCTAATAGTGTGCTGTCAATGTACTATCCCAGGTGTTTCTGGATTATCTTCAGTAGGATTTTGCTTGCATGACATATAAATGGTACTGTATAATAATTTCCACACTCTGATGTGTCCCCTGTTTTTGGAATGGGAACATATAGAGATCTCTTCTGGTCAGTTGGCCATGTATTTTTACTTCAGGTTTCTTGGTACAACCTGGTGGACACACAGAACAGCAGCTGTTTGATAATGAAATATGTCATTAGTATTCCATCAATTCCTGGGTCTTCTTTTTTGCCAAGTCCTTAAGAGAAGCCTGAACTTCCTCCTTCATCAACATTGTCTCCTGATTATATATTGTTTCTTGAAATTCTTGTGTATCAGCCAATTTTTTTTTTTGTAGAGTGACTCAGTATACTCCTTCCATCTTCTTTTAATACTTTCTGGATCATTCAATATTCTAACCATAACCTCCATAAGTATTACAACTTGAGGCTTGAATTTGTTCTTTAATTCCTTCAACTTAAGAAATGCCAAACTACTTAGCCTTTTGGTTTTCTGACTCCAGTTCTTTGCACATTTCATTATAATACTTTGTTTTTTCTTCCTGTACTTCCTTCTACAATCTTCTGTTCGGCTCCTTTAACTTCTTGATTTCTTTCCTTGTTTAAATTCTTGGTGCTCTAGCGAAATATTCAGTCTTCTCTGACATCTAATTTGGTCTTTTCTTCTTCTGTCTTTGTAATGACTTTTTTAATTCTTCATGAATCATATTCTTGATAGCCTCTGGTGGCCTAGTGTTAAGGAATGATGCTGCTAACCTAAAGATATATGGTTCAAATCCACCACCTGCTGTATGGAAAAAAGATGACTAATGTCTTTCCACTGATTTATACCTCAGAAGAGCTTCTGAAGGGTCAGCTATGAGTCAATTTTGAATTGATGGAACATAACAACAACATGGTAAAAGAATCTTCAAGTAAGTTATTGTTGATTTGACTCATAGTTAAGTCTGTTACATTAATGTTATCTTTATTCAGTTTAACATCTTATCTGTTACTGAGTTTTTGCTTTTCAACTGTAACAACAAAAAGTCTGAGCTGAGCAGTTTGCTAAACTTGAGTTAAATATGTCTCCATTTGATTGAATTTTCTTCCTATAAGAATAATAAATTCTTATATTAAGAAATAGTAAAAAGGTGCCTGAATAATTAATGAAAGTCTTATTTTCTCATTAGCAAACACATCCTATGACTTGACGTAGATATTTATTTACATAAATATTCACTGTTATTTAATAGTTAATTCAACTGCCCATAACTATGTTTTCATACAGAGAATATTATTAAGAAAATAATTCACTTCTTTTAGAGTGACTAGATTATTCTTTATAGATTATACTCTATTCACTCTAAAAGGAGTGAATCAATTTCTTAAAAATATTCCTTAATTAATGTTTTCTTAATAAAATATCCTTTCTCCATACCTATTCAAGCTCTATGCCAAGTAAATGATTTGACAAACTGGGCTGTATGAAGAGTTTTCTCTAAAAACAATGAATTATTTTGTTAACAATATTCTCTAAATATCTGGAAAAAATATGAATAGATTGCCAAACACACACACTCACATATATCAAGCTGAAAAAGACCTAAGAAACAAATGCATACATCAACTTCTAACACTAAAAATTCTGTGTGCAAAATCTTGACTGATACAGGAAGTATCAAAAGAAGCTGGAAGAAATACAAAACCACTGTACTAAAAAGAATTTGTCCATAATGAACCGTTTCATAACAGAGCACATAATCAAGAACCATTGTTAATAAAGGAAGAAGTTCAAATTCGATTGAATACATTGGCGAAAAATTAGTCCCCAGGAGTTGTTGTTTTTAGGTGCTGTTGAGTCAAGTACAACTCATAGTGACCCTATGAACAAAAGATCTGAACCTCATCTTAGCCTGTCTCATCTTCACAGTTCCTGACACATTAAAGTCCACAGTGGTCACTGTGTCAGTGCACCTGCCAGAGAGTCTTCCTCTCCTTCACCAACCTTTTACCTTTCCTAACACTATGTCACTCTCCAAGGAATAGCCCCTCCTAGCAACATGCCCAAATTATGTGAGGTGAAGCCTCATCATTCTTTCCTCCATAGAGCATTCCGGCTGCAGTCTCTGCAAGATATATCTCTTTGTTCTCTTGGCCGTCCATGGGATGTTCAGTGCTCTTCTCCAACACCACAGCTCAAAGGTGTCAATTCTTTCTTTCACCCTTATTCACTGTCCAGCTCTCAGATGCATAGCAAGTGATTGGAAAACAATGTTCTGAATTAGACTCACCTTAGTCCTCAAACTCACATCAAACTAGCATAAGTTATACTATTTGGGCATTTTTTTATTTTGTTAACAATTAAATATAAGCTGATTGGTAATTTTTTATTTTTTTTTATTTTTTAACATCAACTATGAGCTGAAAATCTTTTGTTTAAGCTTTGTATTTAAAAGTATGTTGGGCCTGAGGGCTTCCAGCCCTGCAACCTGGTGTTATTGTGTTTGGGGAGAACATTGTTCTGAATGGTACAGCACTTGCCTGTCAGTTTATTCAACTGAAATAACTTGGGGCTTCTGCGATATTGAAAGTAGTGCCATTGGATGTCAAATGGTTATCGAGAGACAGGTTTTGATGGAACTCCCTAATTAAGACAGGCTAGAAAGTGGATGGGCCATGTACTTTCTAAATAACAGGCCCTTGAAAGCCCTACGAACACCAAGAGTTGGTGTAGTACTAATTCAGGTGTTTCAATATATACAGACCTGTTGTTAAGTGCTGTTGAGTCATAGATGACTCATAGAGACCCTGTGAATGAAAGACCTGAACACATGTATAACTTTGGTCTTTTCTCCATGTTCATAGAGTTTCCACAGGCAAATCATTTCAGAAGTGGATGCCACTCCAAGCTTTAGTTAGTCAGGAAGCTCCACCAAACACTGTCCACCATGGGTAACCATTATCACATTTGATACATCAGTGTCACAGTGTTTAGCATCACTCTAATGCTCACCAATCTTGGCCAACAAGCTTCTGTAGAACCCAGCTCCTGTAGATGGATTCAAAGCGGATTCCAGCCCCAGGCTGCCGACTAAGAGGGTACAGGCCTAAACATGCTAAAGAGTTTATGGCAAGAAATTTGGAGTACAGATACCTACCCAACACTCTTGAAGAGATCTATATTTCTCTCTATTCCCCCTCAAATGTGACCTAACAAAATGCTTTAATTATCAAATAATATCATCAGTGTCATATGTAAGTAAAATCAAGCCAAAGATTATTTTTAAATGACTGGAGCAGTAAGCAATACATCAACGGGACCTGCCAGAAATCCAGAGTGTGTTCCTAAGGCTCTGACAGGGCTCATAATATTCATGGTGTCAGACGAATCTTGGCTGAAAGGATAGAATAACAGAGAGTAGTTAATTTGTGTTTTATTGACTGTGCAAAGGCATTTGACTATGTGCATTTTGATAAATTATGGACAACATTGAGAAGAATGGGAATCCCATTCTTAGGAATACTTAATCTTAATAGTGCTCATGTAAAACCTATACAGAGAGTGCTCTGGTGGCCTAGCAGCAAGCTATAATCCCAAAGGCACGTGATTCAAAGTCACTAGCAGTTCCATGGGAGAAGGATGAGAAATCTCTTCCTTTGTGATTAACTGCCCCTGAGAACCCACTGAAGGGTCAGCTATGGCTTAGTTCTGATTCTATGTTCCCATTCCAAATAAGGGTGACCCAACAGAGTATGGAAATTATAG
>NW_006399784.1:14853681-14854363 GCF_000299155.1 Elephantulus edwardii
GTGGTTTGAAATCACCAATTGTTTCAAAAAAGAATGTTGTTAAAGTCTACCTCCTTGAGGGTTATGATCTTGGGACAATTGGAGACCTTTCTATTCTGTTCTATAGGGTTTTTATAACATGACAATGAGTTATTATTCAATGACAATGAGTTTAAAAACAATGATGCGACTGCTATATTGTTTTAAGAGACTCACTGTTTCTGGATATTTGTGATGGGACCAGAGGATTCATTCAATGGACCTAGTCCATTCCTCCTTTTTTTGTTACAAATTGGATTATTTTATGCAAGTTGAGGTTTTGTGGTTTTCTGTGTCTGAATCAAATACACTGGAATCCTTTAAATGGTGAAACTGACCAAGGACAAAGAGGACAGAAAGGAGAACCACACTTGGAACACGTCAGGATGAAAGATTACCGTATCAGGGGAGAAAGGATTCAATATAAACTACTTCCCAACAAGTGGTTGGCTAGTGTTGTTGAGATAACAGCATATTGAGAACATTTTATCTGCAGAAGGATGGATATAGCATCTACTACAATTACATTTTATTATATAAGTTAACATTTCTTGGACACTTGTAAGGTGTTCTTGGATAAGAAATAGTATGTGAAATGACTAAGCTAGATTCCAAGGCTAACCACTTTCCTTCCCATAAAAATCTGCATCCTTGCAAGAATTAA
>NW_006399784.1:14855973-14857552 GCF_000299155.1 Elephantulus edwardii
ATTTGGAGAAACTATGAAAGTTATACAAGTATTTTTTTGTTACACAAGTTATACAAGGTCTTTCGTTCAAAAGGTCACTTGATGGCACTTAGCAACAGCAACAACAAAGAGAGAGCTCTGTTGTCCTAGTGGATAGAAAATTATGCTACTGCACCAAAAGTGGGTGATTTTAATCTGTGGCCCTCAGGTCTGGTTTTAACTATTTTTGGTCAAATATTCTTCCAAGTGGTATAGCATAGGTCTGTCTATTTGCTGTACGGAGGTAACTCGTTGTTGCTGTGATGCTAAATCCTGTGACACTGATGTGTCAAATGTGATAATGGTTACCCATGGTGGACAGTGTTTGGTGGAGCTCCCAGATTAAAACGGGCTTGGAAGCAGGAGGGGCATCCACTTCCGAACGAGCTTGCCTCCAGAAACCCTATGAACTTGGAGAAACGATGGAAGTTATACAAGTGTTTAGTTCTTTCATTCATAGGGTCACTATAAGTCATCTACAACTCGACAGCACTTAACAACAACAACAGTGTTCCCTTGCTCTGTTCATATAACAGCTTCTTAATTTAGGTATAGTTTTCAAATGAGTACAACTAAGTGTTCTGGGATTCTCATTCTTCTCAATGCTAGCCATAATTTGTGTAGCTATCACCATCTTGTTTCCCCTAACCATAACAAATCCAGGAGACTAAAACAGTGTGCTATTGTTAGGTGTGGTGTTAAGGGTTAATTGTTCAAAATGGTTTTCCTAGCCATTGACATTGACTTTGCCAGGTGGATGGGCAGGAATATGTTACTAGAGTATATTAACCTATCCACAAGTGGACTGGCTAGACTTACCTCTAAATTGAGCATATTCAGCAGCAGATTTTGAGAATTTCAGTGCACTGCTTAGAACCATAAATTCCTGTGCCATGGAAGATCTATGGGAGAGTAGCACCCACAGCCAAAGCAGAAAACCAGAGAGCTGACATGTAATGGAGCTGATCTGGGGATTGCTACCCAACAGAACCAGAGGTGAGAACCTTTGTTCAAGTTTGATAGGGCCATGATTTGTAGGACTATACACTTTGTAACCCTGGCCTGAAGCCACAAGGCTCAAGGCTGAGGTGGCTGCAAGCACATTTCCAAAGCTGTACTGATTGAGGAATTGCTATCTTGCTACGAACATTAGTCATAGCCTTTTGACTTCCCTAATATGGTTCTGTGTGGTCTGTGAGCTATCACAATGGTTTTTGGACCCGGTTGTTGTTGTGTTGTTGTTATGTGCCATTGAGTTGCCTGCGACTCATAGCAACCCTATGTACAACAGCCCTAGATCCTGCTCTATCCTGTGCCAATAGCACTGCCTCTGACACACTCATCCCGATTACCCCAGTCACTGAATCAATCCACCTCATAGAGGGTATTACCCTCTTGAGCCATCCCTCCACTGTTCCAAGCATGATGTCCCTCTCCAAGGATTTGTCCCTCCTTACAACATATCCAAAGTATGTCAGACGAAGCCCCAGAATCCTTGCCTCCAAGGAGTAGCCTGGTTTAACCCTTTCCAGGATGAATCTGTTTTCTTGGCAGTCCATGA
>NW_006399784.1:14857652-14862833 GCF_000299155.1 Elephantulus edwardii
CATAACAGCAACAATTCATAGACCAAGGAGCAGTTGTCCAAACAGAATATAAGTGTACTGCATCATTTAAAATCAGGAAGGTAAGCATCATAGTTATATCCTTTCTGCATACCTATTCAAACTCTATGCTAAGCAAGTTGCTTAAGAAGCCTGTATAAAGAATGTGGCATCAGAACGGGAGGAAAACTTGTCAACAACTTGTGTTGATAGATGATTTCACTTTGCTTATTGAAAGTGAGGAAGAATTAAACACTCAGAAAATAGAAGAATACAGGCTTCAGTATGGATTACATCTCAAAATAAAAAAGCAAAAATACCACAAACTAGATTGATAAGCAATAACTTAATCACTGGAGGAAAGATTGAAATTGCCAAGGATTTCATTTCACTTGAGTCCATAATCAACACCTTTGATAATAGCAGTCAATAAATCAAAAGATGTATTGCATTGGAAAATATCCATTTAAAAATTAAGGTGTCTCTTATCCAATGCATGGCATTTTGAAGTGATTCCTATGCATCTGAAAGTTGGGCAATGAGTAAGAATGTCTGGAAATGAAGAAATGCTTTAAACTGTGGTATTGGCGAAGAATACTAAATATCCCATTGAGTCTTTAAAAACACAAACAAATCTGTCTTGGAGGAAGTGCAATCAGTGGGCTCCTTAGAGATAATGAGGGTGAAATTTGGTCTCACATACTTTGGGCATGATGTTAAGAAAGGCCAGTTCTTGGAAACAGACATCTTGGTACGAAAGGTGGAGGGTAAACATAGCCTCAAGGAGCTAGATTGACACTGTAACTGTAAGAATGGGCTTGAACATTGTAGAGATCATGAGGATAGGAAGCATGATAGGAAGGTTCAGATCTGATGTTCACAGGGTCACTATGAACTATGGTGGACTTGAGGCACCTAACAACCACCTAATCATCATCTTTTAATGGTGTGCTCTTGTGTGTCCAATCTGAAAAAAAGTAATCTAGAAATGAAATTATTGAATCATATGATAGATGTGTTTTCATGTATTATAATTGGTCAAATACTTAAATTTTACAAAATGTTTATTCAAATTTATACTTCCACCATTGGAGTATTGGGACTACCATTTGCCCAACTTCCATGTTGGTTACGAGTGTGGTGCCATCAAGTGGGTTTGATTCCTAATGGTATATACAACAGAAGGGAACTTTTGGTTCTAGTGCTAACCTTACACAAATTGTTATTTTTAAAAGCCCATTCTTTTAAGTTCTGTGCCAATTCATTTAATTAAGGATTTTCATCTTTTTCGTTACCCCTCTACCTGAAGTGTAGGCCACTAGCCCTCTCGTGGCCTAATGATAAGAAGCTGTGCTGCAATCCCAAAGGCATGCCATTCAAATCCACCAGCTGCTCCAAGGGATTGATTGATGGGCAATCTCCATCTATACAAGTAACTGCCCTGAAAACCAGCCAGAGAATCAGCTCTGGTTCAGTTCTAACTCAACAGCCCCCAACAACAACAATAACCATCCAAAGAAGCATGATACCCTTTTCAGGAATTGGCCCCTCCTAACCCTCGATGAGGTGGATTGATTCCGTGACTGGGGTAATCGGGATGGGTGTGTCAGAGGCAGTGCGATTGGCACAGGATAGAGCAGGGTTTAAGGCTGTTGTACATAGGGTCGCTATGAGTCGCAAGAGACTCGATGGCACATAACAACAACAAACAACAATAACAAGTCCAAATTACATAAGAAGACGTTACCCCATGTTCCCTTCTAAACAATATGCTGGCTGTACATCTTGCATGAGAGATTTATTCATTCTTTGTCAGTCTGTGGTAGATTCAGCATTATTTGCCAAAACCACATTTCAGGGGCTTCAATTTTTTTTTCTTTTTCCTCATCTTTTTCCAGCTTTCTCATAGAGATGAGGTGATTGAAATACCATGGCTTAAGTCAGGTGTACCTTAGTCCTCAGTGTGCTCTTTAACACTTTAAAGAGATCTTCCACAATAGATTTGAAATATATCATTTGATTTTGGAGTATTGCTTCCATGAATATTGATTTGGAAGGAAAATAAAATTTGTGATGACTTCAATCTTTCACTCTTTATCATGATGTTATTTATTGTTTCAATTGTGAGGATTTTTCTTCTCTTTATGATAAGGTGTGATCCATACTGACAGCTGTAGTCCTTGATCTTTATCAAATCATCTTCATTGCCAGGAAGTGTGTTTGTAGAAGTACTTATTATCACTTTTATTGTTCTTACTTTTAACTGTATTTATATTTTAATTTCTTTTTGCTGATTTTTAGGTGTCTATATTTGACATAAATTTTGAGTTTTCTAAGTGTCAATTACCCTTATTTTCTTTCTGGTTTCACTTGCATCTTTCTGAGCCAACTGTGCTTATTCGTTAAGTGGCTTAAATTTTAACATTATGACTTAATTCTTCCATTAGTTCTTCATGAGTTTTTCTTGTCTATGCTTCGTCTTCTTTCCAAGAATTTGTCATATAATTTTGTTTTTCCTTTTCTTAAAAACAAATAGTGAGAATTACAATTTGTCCATACATATTTTCAAGTGAATATTTTTCTCTGTTGGTGCCTTCTGACAACAGTTTGTTCTGTACTTATTAGTGTATCATTATATCAGTGTTGTGATGTTTTATTTGTCAAATTTTTGCCACTATCTAATTTAATTATCTATTTAATATGCCATTATCTATTTCATTTTCCTGCTCAGACTTGAAAGCAGATGGCTCTTATAGAAGGTCTATTGAGAATGTTTCTGAAAGGTGCATTTATAAAGAATTAAGGAAGTCAGATTTAAGCAGAAAAAAAATCCACAATAAAATTGCTAGGTTAAGCCTCAGAAAAGTTTATAGGGAATTCTAGACCTGCGCGGCCCTTAAAGATTGCTCCAATTGAGACAAGGACTCTAGAATTTTTCTTCCTTTCTTTTTATTTTAAATATATTCTGGTTACTACCATGATCTTTGAGAGAACCAGTTTCCTGAGGTAAGGGCACTTTCAGTGAAAGTTGCATTTGTGATCTGTTAGTGGTCAATATTTCTAGTAACTAGAAATGGTTATTTTGATTCTGAGAAAAGGATCAGGATTAAGTATCCCACTGTTCAAGTTAATCTTGCATCATTAAGAACCACTTGCTTCTGAAAAGAAATGTACCCCCTTATGGCAAGAGCTTCTACATAATTAGGTTGTAGTTGTTGCTACTGTTGTGTTAAATACATTCTAGTCAATTCCAACATATAGTAAACCTATGTACAACAAAAAGGTTCGTCCTAGAAGGGATGAAACCAGGCTGCTCGTAGAAGGTGAGGATTCTGAAGCTTTATCTGACATATTTAGGGTATGCTGCGAGGAGGGACCAGTCCTTGGAGAGGGACGTCATGCTTGGGAAGGTGGAGGAACATTGCAAGAAAGGAAGACCTTCAATGAGAAGAATTGACTCAGTGACTGGGATAATGGGGGTAGTGTGTCAGAGACAATAAAGGTTATAGGATAGATGGCGCAGAATAGAGCAGGGTTCGGCACTGTTGTACATATGGTCTTTATGAGTTGCAAATGACTCAATGGCACATAACAACAACAACAATAGCAATATGTCCAATGATTGAAACTTTACATGATCCTGCACTATCTTCATAATCTCCACTGTGTCTAACTTTGTTGCCCAAGTACAATCACTAAGTCAGTCCACGTCATTGAAGGTACTCCTTTTTTTGCTGGCCCTCTACTTTTCCAAGGACTGATGCCTCGTAAAAATATGCCTAAAGCATGTAGGACAAAATATCATAATCTTTGCTTCTTCAGAACATTTCAGTTGTACTCCCCCCAAGACCACAATTCAGATTGAAGGATGAAGAAAAATAAAGTCCATGAGAACCAAAGTATGGTCTTTGAATATATCCCAGTTGAATTTAAATATCATAATTTAAAGGCACCGTAATTCTTTGGTTTTCTTTATTCATTGTCCAACTTTTAAAATCTTACAAAGCAATTGAAAATGATTATTTATACTTTAATCTTTACATCGGCATCTTTGCTTTTTAACAGTGTCATTGACAGCAGATTTGTCCAATGCTATATCCCTTTTTGCTTCTTGACTGCTGCTTCCATGAGTTTTCACTGTGGATTCTGTAAAATTAAATGTTTTTTAAGTAAAATTAAATAATTGGCAAGTTCAATCTTTTCTCCATCTAGCAAGATGTTACCTATTATTAGCCCAGTGGTAAAGAGTTTGGTTTTCTTTCTTTTTCTTAATGTTGAGAAATAATTCTTCTTGAAGACTCTAGTTTTGATCTGCTTCAGTAAGTGCTTCACGTTAAACAAGCAGGTTGTGTCATCTGCATGATATAAGTTGTTGATAAATTTTCTTCTAATCCTGATGAGACTTTCTTCTTCACATAGCCCAGTTTCCCTGATTATTTACTCTGCATGCAGGGTGAATAGAGATGGTGAAAAGACACAACCGTGGTGTATATTGTTACTGGTTTTAAGCCATGCGGTATCTCATTGTTATGTCCAAATAACTATTTCTTTGTTTATGTATAGGTTCCATATGAACACAATTAAGTATCCCAGAATTCTTATTCTTCTTAGTTATACATCATTTATTATGTTCCACACAGTCAAAATGACTTTGCATAGTCAATAATATACATAAAAACATTTTTTTAGTATTATCAACTTTCATGTAAGATCCATCTGACATCGTACTGGATAGACCCTATTCCATAGCAATTAGGTCACCTGATTAGAATTGATTTAATTTCCTAGAAAAACCTTAAAATGCCTAGTATAATAAATTACTGTTTAGACTTTTAATATTGGATTTCTGGACCAAAACTGACTTTCATCACTCCCTTCCTCAATCCACATTTTAGATATCCTTGCCCCTTGGCAGAAGTGATGGTTAGGCATCTAAGTTAGATGTTTAAGGCATTGGTTACTAGGTATTCAGGGCATCAATGCTGTACTCTTCCATTTACCACCACAAGTGAGTATGAGAACTCCAGTAGATAGCCCAATTAGTATATTACCCAAGTTTAACTAATTCTTCCTATCTTTGATTTTCAGTTACAAATTAACTACACTTTATGATCAGGCTAACTCTTCTATCATGATGGTGACACTCCTTTGCCTGCTACGTTTTTTGCTGAAGTTGTTGTTGTT
>NW_006399784.1:14870563-14875884 GCF_000299155.1 Elephantulus edwardii
AACAGCAGACTTTCCCATCATAATATGTTTTTTGATTTCCTGGCTACTGGTGCCAAGAGTGTTGACCGTGGAGCCAAGCAGACTAAAGTTGTTAACAATCTCAATCTCTTCACCATCCATCCTGATGCTGTCAAATTGGTCCAGTGGTGAGAATCTTTGTCTTCTTGACATTGAGCCTTAATCCATACTGAAGGCTGTAAAGCACTAAAATAGATGTTGGGATCAGTAAAAGAGATTTTGGGAGTATGAGGGACATGTCTTATCTCATCAGAAACGGTTTTGTGTTGAAGATATTGTTGACAGGGTCACTTGTCTCTTGTGGAATCAATAGAGGTCAGATATGGCCATCTCCATGCTGTTCTTGCTCTTTTTACATTTTGAGTCCTTCTTGTTGTTTTTGAGTACTGTCAAGTTGGAATCAAGTTATAGCTGTACCTCCAGAAGATTTTTCAGAGGTTGCAAATTACATGGGAGGAGATTGGCCATATTTTCACCCACACAGCAGCTGGTAAATTCTAACCATGTACCTCTGAGTTGGTAACACAATTCCCTACCACTCGGCTCACTAAGTCTCATGTTTGGAGGCTTATATGTGAAGTAGTTGGATTCTGGTGGGTAGGTTGTCTTGTTTTAGTTGAAAGCTGTAGGTAACTGTTCTTTATTTTGTTCTCAATCATGTGTGAGCTCATTGGATTTACTGGATTTAGCTAACAAGCAGCTGTTGCTGGAAGCCTCTTTAAGTCAGTCAGGACCTGGTGGGCGACCCTGACTAAGTCTTCAGTTTGGAGGCTCATGTGTGAAGCAGTTGGATTCCAGAGGGTAGGTTCTTTAGTTTTAGTTGAAAGTTGAGTGTTAAGTGTGTTTGGGAAGAGCCTTCTCCCAAGTGATACAGCACAGGTCTGTCAGTTTGCTGTACAGAGGTAACTTCGTGTTTCTGTGATGCTGAATACTGTGCCACTGGTGTGTCAAATGCCATGATGGTTACCCATGGTGAACCGTTTTTAATGGAGTTCCCCAATTAAGACTGGCTTAGAAGCAGGATTAGCATCTACTTCCTAAACATGCTTCTGGAAAGTTTGATCATTAGAGAAATGATGGCAGATATAGAACAGGGTTCAGATCTTTTGTTCATAGGGTTGCTATGAGTCATCCTTGACTTGATGGCAATTAACAACAACAACAAAGTCACTAGAGCTCTGAAACTGTGTGAAACATAATCAAACTCTACTCAGGCCTATACACTATGCTGACTATCAGTGATGGGTTTGAGTCTTTTGTTGCAGCTGCTGTGAAAATCCATCTAATTGAGGGTCTTCCTTTTTGCTGATGACCCTCTCTTTATCCAACTCTCTTATCCTTCTCCAAGGACTTTAGTCCTGCCTTATAACATGTCCAAAGTACATTAGAAAAATCCAGCTAACCTCAATTCTTACTTCTATTTTTTCTGTACTTCTTGTAATACAAATTTGTTTCTTTTTCTGAAAGTTTGTGGTCTACTCAGCAGTTTTAAAATTATTTAGATGATTTTTAGATACATCTACAATTTAAAATGGCAATAACATCTATGATATTAGTCATTAGGATATATTGTTGTTTGGCTTACTGTCAGTTCCAACTCAAAGAGTTTCTATGCACAGCACAAAACAAAATTGGTACCCAGTCTTGCACTCTTCTCATAACCATTGGTACATGTGAGCCTGAGCCCATTGTTTTGACAACTGTATGAATCGCTCTTGTTGAGGGCATCCCTCTTTTCAGCTGACTCTGAACCTTATTGAGTGTTATAATTTCCCCAGGCTCTTCTTTTGGAAGTAAGAGTGGTATCCACTTCCTAAACAACATGCCTCCAGAAACTCTATGAACTTTGATACATGTCGATAGTTTTAGAGGGGCTTCAGGCCTTTTGTTCATAGGGTCGCTATGAGTCATGCTTGACTAGATGGCAATTAACAACACCACCAGTCCTTCCTGGTATGTCCATTTTCTTTTGTAAACATCACTACGACCATTCTTACAAGACCGATTTGCACATTATCTGGAATCTGATGATACAGTAAAAATTTGTCTCCAACATCGTATTTCAAATATATTATTTTTTACATTTTTCTTACTATTTGCTCACTTTTCACATTCATATAAGATGATTGGAAATTCTGTGATTTTCATCAAGTACACTTTAGTCCTCAAAGTGACATACTCATTTTTCAATACTTCTAAGAGGTCTATTATAGCAGATTTTCATAAAGCAATGTAATTGTTTAATTTCCTGATGACTACTTCCATGGGTGTTAATTGTGGATTCCAGTAAACCTCATTCCTTAACAATTTCAAATTTATACCTGTTTATCATAATATTCCTTATAAGTTGAGTAATAAGAAATTTTCTTTTCTTTATATTGATTTATAATCTGTACTGAAGATTGCATTCTTTGATCATCCTCAGTAGTTGCTTAAAGCTCTTGTCACAAGAATTTGGCAAGTTGCTAATAATTTTTCCTCCAATTCTTCTGAATATAGTAGTTTCTTGTATTTTTTACTCAGCATACAGTTTGACTGTTGTTGTTATGTGCCATTGAGTTACAAGAGACTTAAAGTGACCCAATGTACAACTCTGAACCCTACTCTATCCTGTGCCAACTTTATTGTCTCTGAGACACCTACCCCCATTACCCCAGTCAGAATAAATCCATCTCATCCAGGGTTTTCCTCTCTTACACTGTCCCTCCACCCTTCCAAGCATAATGGCCCTCTCTAAGGAGAGGTCTCTCCTTGCAACATGTCCAAAGTTAGTCAGATGAAGCTTCAGAATCCTTGCCTCCACGGAGCAGCCTGGTTTCACCCTCCCGAGGATGATCCTGTTTGTTCTCCTAGCAGTCCATGGTGTACCGAATACTCTTCTCCAACACCACAGCTCAAAGGCATCAATTCTCTTATCATCCCTAGTCACTGTCAGGTTTTCTAACCCATAGCAAATAATTGCTAAGACTATGGCATGTATCAGGTGCACCTTAGTCTCTAGATTGACATAGTTGCTCTTCAGTACTCAGGAGAGGTACCTGACAACAGACTTTCCTAATACAATTTGTCTTTTGATTTCCTGGCTGTTGGTACCAAGAATGTTGACTGTGGAGCCAAGCAAACTGAAGCTGTTAACAATCTCAATCTTTTCACCATCTGTCATAATGCTGCTAATTGGCCCAGTGGTGAGAATCTTTATTTTCTTGATGTTAAGCTCCAGTCCTACTGAAGGCTGCAGTGCTTGACCTTCTGCAGCAAGCACTCTAGGTCCTCCTCAGTTTCAGCAAGCAAGGCTGTGTCATTTACATAACATAGATTGTTGATAAATCTTCCCCCAATCATAATGCCATATTCCTTCTCAAAGAACCCAGACTCCTGGATAATCTGTTCTACATATAAATTTAAAAGGTATGGAGCTAGGACACATCCCTGGCATACATCCTTCCTGATTTTGAACCATTCAGTGTTGCCTTGCTCTGTTCTGACAATTGCTTCCTGGTACAAGTATAGGTTTCACATGAAAGAACTGACTGACACCACTTAAGGAACTCCGAGTGTCAAACTAAGAAATGGGAAAATCAGACCTGTCTTATAAATGTTTTTGTTCTCTAAGACTTGACACATTTCTGAAGAACATCCAGAGAAGTGTTGAAAATAATCAGTCAAGGTTCTCAGTTCTAAAATAAGCATAGCTTTTCCTATTTTTCACATTTCCTTTTATAGATACCTTGCTGAGTTTTACTTAAACCTAGCACTATTAACTACATTTGTTTTCTTGAAATCTCGCCTTTTTTTGGATAGCTGACTTTGTCTACTTTTTTGTATTGTCACTTTTTACCCTCTTCGTCCAATAAGGTGTAGTTTTGTTAAGTCTAAGCATCACTTAGTTTCAACTAATTTAAAACCCAAACTATGTCACTCTGGCAATTCTGTTAACTATCCCTCTTTTAATTAAACGTCATCTAAGCTTTGCTTCTTTGAATTATTTATGGTTTTGTAAATTAAGTTAACTTGAATTCCACTTTCTGTCTCTGGGTGCCACCAAATGATACTGTGTAAGGTGCAAAACACAGACATAGTATTTTCAAGATCAATTATGTGCTAATAAAGTGTCTGCAATTCCAAGAAAAGCAATATTTCCTAAACTAATTTTCCCTTGGCACCATTTTTACATGGACTATCTCATAGGTATGTTTTTTTCAACTATAATATTCTTCCATTTCCTAGATAAATAATTTCTTTACTTTTATAATTTATTAAAGGCATTCAGTACCAGGGCTGTATAGAAAAACCCAGAGCATAGCACACAGCTTTTTGCCCTCCATACTCAGCATGGGGAACCCCATAGTTTTGCACAAAACAGGATTTGAGACTGCCTTCTGATCTTTCTAAACAGGTAACACCCATTCTTCCAGGATTTCACCAGCTTCCTTAATAACCAGGCATCCAAGGCAGGAGTAGTAGCACCAGCATATCACATCTAGAGAAGACCTCGCCTTCACTTTGGAAATGATTGGATTGTTGTAGCAGTGTGGTGCAAAAGGAAGAGCTAAGACATTAAGTCACAATAGACAGTCGTTGAGCAAAAGCTCAGGGACAAGAACAGCCAGTACAGCCTCAGAAAAAAAAGATATTTCCCTGAAGCTAATACATGGGATTCGACCGTTAACCCTCCTAAACATGAGACAGGCATCATTGTGAGACACCAGTAGCTGTGTGTGGCTCAAGACATCACAGAAGTGATTTGTTATAACAATTGGTGGCTGAGGGGAGGAGGAAGTGCTAGACAGGGTAGGCGGGAGTACAAGGGATGCTCAGGTAGCAGGAGAAGAGAAGGGATAAGAAAAGCACATCAGGACTGGAGGACACTGAATGTATTGGTTATTTCAGTAAGGGAAGTGTTTTTAATTTGTCCCTTATGATAAAATGCTGGTCTGACAGATATTGTTCTAAAACTAAACATTCAAAATAAGACAGACTAGGAAGAAGGATTGGATGGTCATTAACTTCCAAAATATAATAAGCCTTTGAAACCCTTTGTACAATAGGGCACACATAGAGTAAAATAACAAATATGGCAACTAAGGCTAAGCCCTCATATTTGGAAACACAAAGGAGGAGGAACAGTTGTAAGCAGAAACTAATGACAGAAATGTGAAATGTAAGAAGTATGTACATGGGAAAACTGGACATCGTTAAGAAAGAAACAAAAGGCATAAATATTGACATACTAGGTATTGGAGAGATGAGATGGACTGGCATAGGGCATTTTGAGTCAGATGACCATATGATATATTACTCTG
>NW_006399784.1:14880309-14880892 GCF_000299155.1 Elephantulus edwardii
ATAGAATAGAATAGAATAGAATAGAATAGAATAGAATAGAATCCATACATACTTATCCTTGGGTTTCTGACCAGAATTACTCACTGAATAAAATTCTCCTTGACAATATCAGTGGTAGTTTTTTGCTTTTTGTTTTTGTCTCTTTCACTGGACCTGAGTGAAGTCTTATTCCCAAATCATTCAACACTTCTGTAGTTTTGATCTATTATAATCATAATCATAATCATAATTTTTTATTATATTTATCTTTTCTTGGTAGCAAGTTACGGGAATTTTGCATCTTCAAAATGTTTTAATTATTCTAAGATTTTTTTGTACAAATTCTTATGTAATTTTAACCATAATTGTAGAATTCAAGGAAATTAAGCCATTAGCAAAGCTGGGAAAGTCTGAATGACTAGACCATGATGATTTAATCACTAGTTAATTAGCATTTAGATGGTTTAAAAGTTAATTAATTTTAAATCCATGCTTTTTTCCATTATGTCACTAATCTTAATCTCATTAAAACTGATCATTTTCTCCATTAATTACCTTTCTCCTTCCCTAATCTTATTCATTGCAAATACGTTTTTTAAGAGAC
>NW_006399784.1:14882867-14884789 GCF_000299155.1 Elephantulus edwardii
TGGAGAAGAGTATTGAATGTTCCATGGACTGCCAAGAAAACAAACAGATTCATCCTAGAGAGGGTTAAACAGTCTACTCCTTGGAGGCAAAGATTCTAGGGCTTCGTCTGACATACTTTGGACATGTTGCAAGGAGAGACAGGTCTTTGGAGAGGGACATCATGCTGGGAAGAGTAGAGGGACAGTCCAGGAGGGGAAGACCCTCTATGAGGTGGATTGATTCAGTGACTGGGGTAATCGTGATGGGTGTGTCAGAGGCAATGCAGTTGGCACAGGATAGAGCAGGGTTTAGGGCTGTTGTTCATAGGGTCGCTATGAGTCGCAAATGACTCGACGGCACATAACCACAACAACAACAACAACAACCACTTTTGGTACATTTTTTTCTTTTCAATGCATGTACATTGTGTTTTCATTAATGCGTTGAGGTTTTTTTGTTGGTTGTTTTTGTGTGTTTTTTGTTTTTTTTTTTAAGCAGGGGTGGCATTCATTTCCTAAACAACATACCTTTGGAAACTCTCTGAACTTTGATAAATGATAATAGTTATAGAAAGCCTTCAAGCCTTTTGTTCATTGGGTCACTATGAGTTGTACTTGACTTGATTGCGATCAACAACAACAACAACAACAACATCTTGATTGTATATTCAGTCAATTTTGAACTGCACGATTGGGTAAAACTCTCAATTTCTTCCTCTTTGGCTCCAGACGTTGAAATGTATATTTGAATAATAGTGGTGTTAATGTGTCTTCCTTGTATGCATATGGATAGTATCCTATCACTGACAATATTCTTTTTTATATTGGAACTTGAAATTGACATTTTGACAATAAATGCACAATCATTCTTCTGTTTTTCATTCCCGTTGTGCTAGACCACATTATGATCTGATTCAAAGTGGCCAAAGCTGGTCCATTTCGTCTCACTAATGCCTAGTATGTCAATGTTCACGTGTTCCATTTCATTTTTAACAATTTCCAATTTTCCAACGTTCAAGCTTGTTTCAATTATTAAATGATATTTGTTCCTACTTTTCCTCATTTCAACTAATTCTCAATCTGTTCTTTACCACAACACTATCGTCATTATCCTCATTCCTCAAGTGTACATGGGGTTTTAAAAGGCCTGTTATTTAAGATGTGGATGCCAATCAAGCTGCATAAAATATAAAAATAAGCCCAAGAAATCAATGGGATAAAAAATGACTTGTTTCAATTAACAGATGCAGCCTTGGATGTGCTCACCAGTCTATGCCAGGAAATTTGGACGATAGCTATCTGGCCTTTGGATTGGAAGAGGTCCATATTTGTTTCCAAGAGAAACTATCTAACAATATCATTAATATCACATACAAGCTAAATACTGCTGAAGTCCATTAAAAATGGCTGGATAGGAAACTGTCAGGAGTTCAAGCAGGGTGTAAAAAAGGCCATGGCATGAGCAATATCAGTGCTGATGTCAGATGTATCGTGGCTGAAAGTAAAGAATGTCCATTTGTGCTTTATTGACAATGCAAAGGCATTTGACTGTGTGGGTCATAACAAATTGTGGCTGATATTGAGAAGAATAGGAGTCCAGGGCATTTAATTATGTTCATACAAAACCTGTATCCTGGACCAGGAGTCTGTTTTGGGAGTACTGCATGGTTTAAAATTAAGAAGGATGTGATGAATTACATTAATTGTTTTCCTTATGTTGAACCATATGAATCTCACTTGGTCATGGTGGATTATTTTTTTTAATATATCGTTGGATCCTATTTGCCAGTATTTTATTTAGGATTTTTGCATCAATATTCATGAGAGATATTGGCCTATAGTTTTCTATTTTGCTGGTGTCTTTTCCTGGCTTTGGTATCAAAGATATGTTTGCTTCATAGAATGAATCTGGGAGGGTTCCATCTTCTTCTATTTTCTGAAAT
>NW_006399784.1:14888479-14895579 GCF_000299155.1 Elephantulus edwardii
GAATGGCAAAGGACACACTGACAAAGGAGATTAATCAGAACTGACTTTGACAAGCACTGTGGCAATTGGACAATTAAAACAGACATTCGGATGGCGGGGGAAGAAGAACAAACTGGAGAGGAGGGTAGAGAGAATGGTGCAGCAATGAAGGAATGAAAACCCAAAATCCCTGTAAATGTTCATTAAAACCAATAAAATTTAATAATAAAAAAAGAAAGAAAAAAATAAAATTAAGAAGGAAGTGTATCAGGGTTGTAGTCTCCATATTCATTTAACCAGTATGCTGAGCAAATTATTCAAGAAGCTGAACTCTATGAAAAGGAATGTGGCATCAGGATTGGAGGGAGACTTATCAATAACCTGTTTTATGCAAATGACACCTAACTTGTTGAAAGTGAGGAAAACTTGAAGTCTTTGTTGCAGAAGATCAAGGAACACCCCTCAGTATGGATTGCATCTCAATGTCAGGAAAAGAAAGTTTTTAACCACTGGACAAATAGGCAGCATTATGATGGATAGAGAGGAGACTGAAACTGTCAACAGCTTCATCTTGCTTAGATCCACAATTAACACCCATGGTGCCAGCAGTCAGGAAATGAAGAGATGTGTTGCCCTGGAAAAATCTCCAGGTAGGTACGTTTCTAAATTGTTGAGGAATAATGATGCCAGTGAGGACTAAGGTGCTTCTGATTCAGGCCATGGTTTTTCAAATCACTTGCTATGTATGTGAGAGCTGAACGATGAATAGAGATGACAGAAGAAGAATTGATATGTCTTCGAATTGTGGTTTTGGAGAAGTGTACTTACATCCCACGGAGGGCCAAAAGAACAAACAGATATGTCTTGGAGAGGATGAAACTGGAGTGCTCTTTGGAGGCAAGAATGATGCTCTTTAAAAGGCTTCATCTCACATACTTTGGGCAAATTCCTAGGAGGGACTATTCCTTGGATATGGTCATGATGCTGGAAAGGGTGGAGGGTCAGAGAAGGAAAGGAAGACCTTTGCCCAGGTGGATTGATACCGTGACTTCCACAACGGGCTCTTTTGTGTCAGGAAGTATGGGGATGGCACAGGATAGAACAAGATTCAGATCTTTTGTAAACAGGGTCACTCTGAGTCATATTCAACTTGATGGCACCTAACAACAACAGTAACAACATTGTGTTTTCTATAATCATTAATTTACATTATGCTTTGCTCATGTACATATGCTCATTTATGTACATTGTATTTTGCATAATTAATTACTGTGGATCTATGCCTCTTATCATTGTGTTTTCAAGTTCCCATTGATTCTTTCTTGTTCCCTCAACTCTCTCACTGGCCACTAATCTCTGTTATCCTCGTGGTTTCTTCACTTCTCCTTTTCCCACTTCACTCTCCATTTTCCTTTGCTTTTTTGAACATTTGTACACATTTTGCTCATTTGTGCTCCTATCGTTTTTTCTTAAAAAAAAAGAAAAATTTAATTGTGATTTTAGTGAAGGTTTACGGGGAGGTTCAATCATTGTTGCACATTTTGCTACTTTGCCCCGTCCCCCTGCGCTTTGAAATGTACCTCTTGCTCCAGATTGTTGTCATACATATAATGTCTAACTAGACATTCCTCTCTGATGGTTCCTCCAAATCTATTCCAATACAATGTTCATTATCTCTCTACTCTCTTCCTAGTCTTCCTCCAACTCCTATGTCAGTCCTATTTTATAACAGTAGTATAACAGGACAGCAGGATAACAAGACTTGCAATGGATTCTCTGCTAAAAGTATTTTCTAATGTGTTTCTTTTGAATTGTCCATTTTTCCCCCCTCCAATTTTCAGTGTAAAATGCACTGGATTTTTGAGAGGATTTGTCTTTATGAAAGTGAAAAATTTAACTAAGCATAATTTTATTAATAAGTCTGAGTTCCAGAGTGAGTTACATATGCTGTTAACCTAAAGGCCAAGTATTGCTGGGTTTTTTTAATTCATCAGCGGTACTGTAAGAGAAAGATGGACACCCTCTTCTCGTTAAGATCTTCATCCTCAGAAACCCAATGGAGGGTCACTGTGAGTCAGAGCTGACTCATGGAATTGAACTTTTTTTTTAAATTATAAGATATAAAAATGGAAATTCCTATTAGAATCTACTAGTAAATATTAAAAATCATATGGCCCAGTGGCAAGAAACCGTGCTACAATCCTGAAGGCATATAGTTTGAGTCCACCAGCTGCTCCATTGGAAGAAAGATGGACAATCTCCTCCTCTGCAATTAACTGCCCTAGAAAAACCTCTAGAGAGTCAGCTAGGGGTCTGTTCAATGTTAAACATTAAATGAGTGGTTGGGAAGGGATTTTTACATTTTATCAACATTTCTGAAAAGATAATTTAAAACATTTTAATAGGTACTATTTTAAAATAAGAAGCCCTGATGACACAGTGATTCATTAAGTTGTTGGCTGCAAATTGAGAAGTAGTAATTAAAATAAATCAGCCACTTCACACAAGAGAAGTGTGGTAATCTTCTTCTATACATATTTACAGCTTGTGGATACCTTCACTGGAAGTTTTACTCTGTCTGTAGTGTCTCTGCATCAGAATTGACTTGATGATATTTTTTATCAGGGATAAGCTATATTCTTAAACATAATCAACTCATTTTGCCATCTCTGACATGTCTGACCAATTGAGAAAGAGAACAAAGCATTTATCTTTCAAGTCATGCATATGAGTCAGCAGGCACCAGTCACCAGTGCTGATCAACTGTCATCTAACAACATGCATTGATCACTTCATTTAGGCCTCTGTTAAGTACAACTAGGTAATGTTTTGGTTATAAAGATCATATATATTGACCACAGGCCATACATTTATTAATAGTTGTGAAAACCTCATGTGCAAACAACTACCTGTAAAAATATCTACAGGTCAGCCCCTTCTGATTATCACTCAGCTCTCTTGCCTATTTTCTGTAACCAAATCCACTTTGCCTCTAAAGTTAAAATTTAAATGTAGCCACTTCAACAAGGCTTTACTTGCATACGATACTAATGTCGTTGTGGATCATTTCTACATTTTGATGAATCTGCTTTTTGAGGAATGGGAGAAAATATGGCTCTTTTCCAGTAAGTTGATCATGTTACTGCTTTTGAGATTTTTGCCATACATTAGTGAGCATGTCAGAGGCCACATCTATTTGTTGAACCTCGTCAATTGATATTCTACCAATTCTGGGGGACCTTTTTTTATGCCTTTTCTCAGTGCAACTTGAACTCAATAATTTCTTTCTTCACTACCATTGATTCTTGATCATATACTACTTTCTGAAATGTTTCCATGTTAACGCTGCATATCCTTTGCTGCCTTTGCAATAACATTTTGCTTTTTTCATGGATGATGTCCTTGAATATCACATACAAACAAAGCTTGCTGAAGATTGTTCAAAAATTACTGGATAAGTACATTGCAGAAACATTCATAAATTCAAGCTGTATTCAGGAATAAGGGACAGCATTACTACTGCCAGAGAGATCATGGTCAAAAACAAACAATATAAGAAATGCATTTACTTGTGGACTATGCAAAGGCTTTTGACTATGTAGATCATAACAAATTATGGATAACCTTGAGAAGAAAAAGAATCCCAGAACACGTAATTGTGCTCATGCAAAACTTGTACAGAGATCAAGAAACAGTTATCTGAATAGAGGAAGGAAACACTATTGTTGTTGTGTACCATTGAGTCAGAACCAACCCATAGCTGACCCTCCAGTGGGTTTTCAGAGGCTGTTAATTGCACATGAGGAGAGTTCCCATCCTTCACCCACAGAGCAGCTGGTATATTTAAACTACTTGCCTTTGGATTGCAGCATAGCTTCTTGCCTCTAGTCCACCAGAACTACACTACATGATTTAAAATCAGGAAAGCTGGGTATCAGATTATGTTCTTTTTCTGTATCTAGCCAATCAGTATGCTGAGCAAATCATTCAAGAAGCTGGATTGTATGAAGAACAATATGGCAGCAGGTTTAGAAGACAAGTCCTCAAAAACCTGCACTATATAGATGAAGTACTCTTCTTTGCTGAAAGTGAAGAGAACTTGAAACACTGTCTGCAAAATAGAAAAGACTATAGCATTCATCTCAACATCAAGAAAACAAAAATCCTCACCACTGGAACTATAGACAGCACCATGATGCTGTTGTCACTGTTAGGTATCAATAATTTGAGTACAAATCATAGTGACCCTATGAACAACAAACATATCAGGACCTCATCTTATAGTGTGTCATCCTCACTATCTCTGATATACTTGAGCCCATTGTTACAGTTACTCTGTCAGTCTAGCTCCCTGAGAAACTTCCTCTTTTTCTTAACAATGAACATTATGATATATGAAGAAAAGACTGAAGTTAGCAAGGATTTCATTTTACTTAAATTCACAATCAATACTCATGGTAGCAGCGATCAAGAAATCAAAAGGGTGTATTGGGAAAATCATCTGTCAAGAATTTCTCCAAAGTGTTAAAGAGCAAGGATGTCAGTTTAAAGACTAAGGTGTGCCTAATATAAGCCATGATATTTTCATTTGCTTTCTATATATCTGAAATGCATTGGACAATGAAGAAGAATGACCTAACAAAAATCAATGCTTTGAATTCTGGTATTTGAGAAGTTGTTGTTGTGTTGTTAGGTGCCATCGAGTCGTAGACAACTCACAGCGACCCTATGAACAAAAGGCCTGAGCACTGTTCGTACATAGAGTTTCTGGAGGCATGCCATTTTGGAAGTGGATGCCGCTCCTGCTTCCAGGCTTGTTTTAGTTGGGAAGCTTCAGCCAACACTGTCCACCATGGGTACCCATTACCACATTTGGCACATCAGTGTCCCAGTGTTCAACAGCACAGCAACCACGAGTTACCTCTGTACAGCAACACACAGACCAGTGCTATACCACCTAGAAGAATGTTTGACAGGAAAACAATTTGAACCTGGCCTGAGGGCCACGGATTAAAAGAAGAGTATTGGATATTCCATGGATGCCAAAAGAACAAGTCTGTCTTGGAGCATGAGAAACCAGGGGGGCTCCTTACAGGCCAGGATGGTGAAACTTCATCTTTTATCCTTTGGGCATTCCTTGCAGGAAGAAAACTTGCTTAGAAAGGTGGGGGATCAGAATAAGATCGTCAACAAAATAGATTGACACAGTAACTGCAACAATGGGCTGGAGAATGTTGGAAAGTGTGAGGATGGTGTAGGATATGACAAGTTTCTGGTTTGTTGTTCATAGGGTCACTATGAATTATAAGTGACTGGTCAACACATAACAACAATAAAATAATGTAACCTCTATCACCTCATGCTCCATCTTCCCATTGACATTGACTGTGTCTACTTACCAATTGCCAGCAAACTCACAATTTACTATTGCTAATTATTAAGAAATATTTTAAGTTGAGTCATCTTTTTCTTCACATGTTTTCCTTCTGAATTAGAGTTATGCATAGCTATAAATAACTGTTAAGAGTTTATGTAATATGCTCATGACCAAGCTGCAAAGAAGTTTGGGAGAATTTGTTTCCCAGTTTAAAATTAAGGGTAATGCATTAATATGTTTGAAAACTTCCAGAACTGATATCATGAGGATTCAACAGTGAGGTCACACAGGCAGTAAGAATATAGAACACTTATAACATTCATCAGTAAGAAATAATGACAATGTCATAATTTGATTCATTATTTAATAAAATTAATAAAGGATTTTTTAAAAAAAAACATTGTTAGGTACTGTAATTATGTTGTGTATACCAGAGAGTCTGAACCAACTCATAGGCAGGTTTTCAGAAATAGTTCATTGCACAAGAGGGCATTACCCATTCTTCTCCTGCAGAGGGCTGGTGGCCTTGAACTGTGCACCTTTGGGATTGCAGTACAGCTTCTTGCCCTTAGGCCACCATTATTGACATGCAGAAACACTTTACAGATCTCTGATGGCTTACTGGCAAGAAGCTGGGCTGGAATCCCAAAGGCATGTAGTTCAAGGCCACTGGCTGCTCTGTGGGAGAAGGATGGGATGGGCAATCTCCTCCAGTGTGATTAATCGCCTCTGAAAATCTGCTTGAGGGTCAGCTATGGGTTGGTTTCAACTCTGTGGTACACAATAAGAACTGTAATTTAGTTTGACTCCATAGCAATCCCATGGATAAGAAAATGAAACATTGCCTAATACACCATCCTCACAATTTTTGCTATGGTTGAGCTCATTGTTGCAATCACTGTGTTAATGAATTTCATTCAGAGTTAAAAATAAAGTGCAAACCTTAGGTATCTTCTTTGAGCCTGATGTTCTATATAACAAGACTGCACATCACAGGATCTCATTAAAGTTTATATCAAGCTTTTTACCTGCCACTGGGTGAATGATTAAGTACTCACAACCCTAGTTTTAGATGGTTACCTTTTAATCATCAGGACTATATCAAACAGATAATTTTTTACTTTTAACTGAAATGATAAGTGGGATCATGTCATAATACACCTTTTGAAGCTAAAAGTCCCCTTAAAATTAAATTATAAGCAGCATTTTACAGAAAAAAAGGCATGCTTAAAGATTCTCACCACTGGGACAACTGACATCTTCATGATAGATGGTGAAGAGACTGAGATTTTTAATAATTTCAACTTGCTTGTCTCCACAATCAACACTCTTTGTACTAGTAGCCAGGGAACATAAAAAAAAAATGGGAAAAATTGCTGTCTGGACCTTTCAAGAGCACTAAACAGCACGATGTCAATCTGGAGACTAAGGTGCATCTGATCTTGGCCATGGTCTTCTTTTTTTTTATTGGGAAAAACATATTGGAGTTACAAGGAGGTGAGGGTTGGGGGTAGAAGGGTGAGCATGGGCCAGGATGCAGTTGCAGAGCTGCACAGCTTGGTCAGTGGGGGGAACAGGTGAAGGAAATGATGAGGGTCCAGAGGGGACGAGATACTACAGAGGAATGACAAGCATTTTCCGATGGTAATTAAACCAACTGTCTTATTGATTTGGGAATTGGGTGCCAACTCTCTGGCTTCTTCACGCTGAATAGGGTGTAGATGTAAAGGGGGGAAGGGAGGAC
>NW_006399784.1:14896023-14898387 GCF_000299155.1 Elephantulus edwardii
TCTCCTTCCCCACCCAGGGGTCAATCTGGAGACAATGGCACAAACTGGGGACTGAGAAGCTCACCCTGAGGGCCATGACGGCTCACCCCAGGCAGAGGGCAGCCTGCCCCAGGCAGAGGGCCCAGGGAAGCCTGCCCCAGGCAGAGGGCTGAGGGAAGCCTGCCCAGGGCAGAAGGCTGCGACGGCTCACCCTGAGCCAGGGGCCGAGGGCAGCCCGCCCCAGGCAGAGGGCCAAGGGCAGTCTGCCTCAGGTAGAAGGCCGCGACGGCTCACCCTGAGCCGGGGGCTGAGGGCAGCCCGCCCCAGGCACAGGGCCACGACGGCTCGCTCCGAGCTGGGGGCCAAGGGCAGCCCATCCCGAGCAGGGCAACACCCCCCAGGACCTGGCCGGTATACTCCTCCTCCAATTGCCCCTACCCCAGACTGGTCCCCTAGCCTGACTAAAGACTCTGTGATCAGGGATAGTGTTTCCAATTCCAGGACTGTCACTTTTACCCCCCCCATAAGTGGTCATACTATATTTTGAAGTAGGTGTCACTGCCCTCCCCCTTTATATATGATAAAGGGAACCTGAGAATTGTGAACAGACTCCCCCCAGGTGTAACCATCTTTTGGCAGAAGCATTCAACAGAACAAAATATGTGGTGCATTTAGGATGTCGGTCCTCTTGTGCATGCTGCCACTGTTAAGGTCATCTGACTCACAGTGACTTTCAGAAATCCATTGCATAGGTAATAATCTTCTTTGGCCTGTTCAATGCATAGGTAACCGTCTTCTTTGGCCTGTCCAAGGAGCCCCAAACCTGCAGATGGCGGTCATGCATCCCATCCACCACCACCTACACAGGTTGCCAGCAGGGCGTGTGCCCCCCCCACCAGCGCAGGAGGCCTGCGGGAGGCACGTGGCCCCCTAGCATGTGTGGCCGTTGGGGGCGCACCCTGCCACCCCGCTGCACAGGCGCTCGGCTGGTGTGTGGCCCCTCATGTGCAGGTGGCCAGAGGGCGCCTGCTTCCCCCCACAGCTGCCATCCTGGCTCCAAGAATTCTCTCCAGACCAAGTCCATTTTGCGGCAATGTGGTGGCTTCACTGTACCAGTCTTGAGGAGGGCAGGTGCCCAGCATCCATCCTGGGTGAGGGAATCCATTCGTTCTGGCTGTGGAAGCCTCATGGAGCTGCAGTGGCTGTGCAGCGCGGCAAGGGCTCTGCAGGGTGGGGGGGGGCGGTTAGGAGCCACGAGACTCACCCATTTCTCCTTGGGAATCCTTGAATTTCTGTTGTTGAGCCTCGATCTTCACTGAGGGCCAGTCATCAACTGATTAAGTGTTCAATTATCAATAAGCCAAAGTCTGTGGAAGGCCATAATGGCCCTACTTTAAGTGGTTTGCTGCTCCCGCAGCTCACCACGCTGTCTCTGCCTCTGCTGCCATCTTGGATCTCTGCCATGGTCTTCTTAATTATTTGCTATGCATCAGAGAGTTGGACTAAGGATTAAATAGATGCATTTGGGTTGTGGTGCTGGAGAAGAGTGTTATTATACCATGAACTGTTAAGAGACTAAATAGGTGTCCTGGAGAGGGTGAAACCAAGATGCTCCTGGGAGGCAAGAATTTTTTTTTTAATATAAGAAGGTATTATTTTATTTGCTGAAACTAAGGATGAGTTGAGGCACTTACTACAGAATATCAATATGCAGCCTTCAATATGCATTACATCTCAACATCAAGAAGAAATAAATTATCATCAAAGATCAGTAGGAACATCACGGAAAATGGAGAAAAGATTGTCAATAATTGTCAACAATTTTATTTTATTTGGGACTGTAATCAACACTTCTTCCTTTTTAAAAAAAATTTTAATGAACATTTACAGAGAATTTGGATTTCCATTCATTCATTGCTGTACTTCTCTACCCGTCCAGCCCTCTCCCCCTGGCCCCCCAGTTCGCTCCTCTCTTTCAAAAGCAAAAGAAAGACTCCCTCCCTGGTACACAATTCCCCCCGCCCCTGTCCCACCTCCCCAAGTACACTCCACTATGCAACCTTAATTGTGGACTCTTGTAATAACCATAATACCCTATCATACATCTCTTTTAAATTATTCAATCCCTCATCTGTTTCAATGCAGTATACACAATTTATCCAGTTTTTCTCAGTCTTAACCCCACCCTCATATCAGTCCCATTTTACAGCAGTGGCACCATGCAATATTTGTCCTTTTGCGACTGAGATATTTCACTCAGCATAATGTTCTCCAGGCTCACCCATTTTGAATAATATTGAATGAGTTCCTTGTTTCTCAATGCAGCATAGTATTCCATTGTGTGAATATACCACAGCTTCTCTCTCCATTCGTTTGTTGATGGGC
>NW_006399784.1:14898932-14900208 GCF_000299155.1 Elephantulus edwardii
CATGTCATTACCAAACACTTTTTCCCAGTCTGTGGCTTCCCTTTTTACCCTGTTGGAGAAGTTTTTGGATGTGCATAGGAATTTGATTCTTAGAAGGTCCCATTCATCTATTTTATCTTCTCCTGGTTGTAGATTTTTCAGGGTACTTGGAAGACTGTTAATGTTGTGGATTAGGACTACTGGAGTTCTTCCAAGCTTTTCTTTAATGAAGTTTATAGTCCTTGGTTTTAGTCCTAGATCCATGATCCACCTTGAGTTGGTTTTTGTATATGTAGTGAGGTGTGGGTCTTGCTTGAGTCTTCTGCAGATATTTTTCCAATTTTGCCAGCACCATTTGTTTAAAAAGCGGTCATTCCCCCACTTAACTGATTTCATTTCCTTGTCAAAATTCATTTGACCATATGTAGATGGGTTGATTTCTGTGCTCTCAATTCTATTCCACTGATCTATGCAACTGTCATTGTACCAGTACCATGTTGTCTTAACCACCACGGCAGTGTAGTAGGATTTGAAATCAGGGAGTGAGATGGAGGCAAGAATTTTTAAGCTGGCTCACATACTTTGGGCATGTTGCCAGGAGGAAGCAGTCCTTGCAGAAGGACATCATGCTTGGATAGGTGGAGGGACAGAGCAAGAGAGGAAGACCCTGGATGAGATGGATTGACCCAGTGATGGGGCAAATGGGGATAGTTGTGTCAGAGACAATGAAATTGGCCCAAGACAGAGCAAGGTTCAAAGTTGTTGTATACGGGTCACTGTGAGTGGCAGGTAACTCAATGGCACATAACAACATCAACAACACATGCACATAAAAAACCCCATTATTATAATTTTTAATGACTCCAGATTTACTAATCCAAACACCTTAAACGAATATTAGAGTTACTTGCAAGTTTTGTCTTTAACAAAAAGAAACAAGCATTAAAAGAAGGAAGAAAAGCAAAATAAAAGCCCCGACTCACACTCTTCTCAAACTCTTTGCTTTTGCTTCTACTTGTTACATTTTTGCTTTCCCATCTCTCCTTACACTAACTAGATATTGTTAATCCTTTACTTATACAAATCGCAACTTACATTTAATTATGGAGCTCTAGTAGACTATTGGTAAGGAGTTGCACTGCCAACCCAAAGGCAAATAAAATAAATGGTTTGAATTCACCAGTTGCTCCCCGAGAGAAAGATGAGCAATCTCATCCCAGGCAATTCAGTGCCTCTGGAGGGTCAGTTAAATAGTTGGTTCCAAATCTATAGTACACAACAACAACAACTGTATATA
>NW_006399784.1:14900332-14909488 GCF_000299155.1 Elephantulus edwardii
AATAATGCATCATGTGAATACTTATAGTTAATCAACTATATATCCAACTCACTCTTTATATATTTAACTCATTCATTTTAATAGTTGAGTACTATACTAAAGCATAGCTGTGGTATGATTTATTTAACCATTGTCCTATGGTGAATATTTTAAAAGATTTCAGTTTCATGATTTTGAAAAATACCTTTATTAAACTTGTAAATTGTTAGGTGTGATTTGTTTTTTGTTTTTTGTTTTTTAACTCCACATAGTGGGCATTTCCTAAAATGGGTTTCAAATTGGTTTCTACAATGATTATAGTAATTAACATTCTCAGTATAAATGTAAGAGCATGCCAAATTTTCATTATGTCACAAGAACCAAATGCTGGAACTTTTAAAACAATTTCATGCAAGATAAGACACACATAAGAAAGCATACATATCATAAGTGCCCACCTTGCTGAATTTTAAACACTAATATTAAATATTAAATTAATTAAATTAAATTACTAATATTAAAACACCCATATTGAGCTAAAGAACATTAAAAACATTTTAGAAACTTCCCTGTAACTCTTCTCAAGAAACTATATCCCTACAAGGGTAGCCACTCTCATGACATTTACGAACATGGTCTGTTTGTTGTACTGTGAAGGCTTGTGTATTGCCATAATGCTGGAAGTTATGCCACTGCTGTTTCAAATCTTAGCAGAGTTACCTACTAATTAGCAAGCAGGTTTCCATGGGGGTTCCAGGCTTAGTCAGAGTCTGGACAAAGACTGGCTACTTTTTTTAGAAATAATTGGTCAGTGAAAGCTTTATGAATAGCAACAGAACATTGTCCGACACAGGGCTGGAAGATGAGCCTCTGAAGTTGAAAGATTAAAAATGCAATAGTATCTTCAAAGCAGAGTCTATGTTAGGGTGTGGATAGAGTAAGCTTTTACCTAATCATGGTCCCTCCTTAGATGATGTAGACCTACTCTAAACTAGAGCAAAATAGAAGGTCAGTAAAAGAGAGAAAGACCCTCAACAAGATGATTGACAGTGACTGCACAGGGTTGAGCATGGTAGGTGTTCTGAGGATGAAATGGGACAGGGCAGTGTCTCCCTCTGTCACAAAAAGTCACCATTTATTGTGATAGACTCAATAGCACCTAGCAACAATAATTAACTTCTATCATTTACATTTTTATTTCCTTTATCTTATGAGGAATCAATAGATATTCCTTAAGGTTGATAAATTAAAAGGTAGCTGTTGTTATACTATGTGCCATTGAGTCAGAACCTCCAGCAGGTTTTCAGAGGCTGCCAATTGCACAGAAGAAGACTACCCAACTTTCTCCTATGGAGCAGCTGGTTGGTAGATTTGAACTGCGTGCCTTCAAGCTGACAGCACAACTCCTTACTACTATGTCACCATAGCTATTAATATTAAAACAAGGGAGTGCCAGTGTCCTTGTGGGTAAAGAGTTGCTCTGCCAACTCTATAAAGGGTGGAAATTCAGATTCACCAGTGTTTCACAGGAGAAAGATGGACAATCTCCATTTATGAAATTTACAACATCCGGAAACTTGTTAGGAGCTCAGCTCCAAGTTGATTCTGAGTCAATGCGAAAGACAAAAAGAGCGAGCATTAAAACCACTATGTGAAGAATTAAACCCCCCCCCAAAAACCCAAACCTTAGAAAGTTACCGAATGCAGCACATATGCCACCACCATCGTAACCTCAAAGACCAAATCAAAGTGAAGTATAGGCCAAAAAACTAACTAAAAAACAAAGAACAATTTACATTTAGTGCTGTCAGTGTTGTTGCTGTTATGTGTGTTATTGGTTTGTACCAGGACTAAGTCTTTAAACTGACATCCTTGCTCTTTAGCAGTTTAAATGTTCTTATCTGCAGATGTTCCCAACACAATGTTATCTGATGTCTTGATTGCTACTTCTGCAAGTATTGATTGCTGTTTTGGTGTAATCCATACTGAACGTGATCTTTGACAGTTTTCAGTAATTGCTTCAAGATTTTTACACTTTGGACAAACAAGGTTGTGTCATTTAATGCAAGTTGTTGATTGCCTTCAAGCATGATTCATAGTGACCATTTGAACAAAAGGCCTGAAGCCCCTCTACAACTATAGACATTTATCAAAGTTCAGAGAGTTTCCAGAGGCATGTTGTTTAGGAAGTTGGATGCCAACCTGCTTCCAAATTATATGTATATGTATATGTATATGTGTATATATATATATGAGAATATTAAGAATATAATTCATGAGGAATGCAAAAAGTCACTGCAAATACAGAGAAGAAATAAAAGACCAAGATGGAAGTCAAAAGAAACTCTGAATATTGCACTACAGTACTGAGAAGCCAAAGCAAAGGGAAGAAATCAAGAAGTCAGGGAGCTGAACAGAAGACTTCAAAAGGCTGCATGAGAAGACAAATCAAAGTAGTATGAACAAGGAGCTGGAGTTGGAAAATAGAACAGGATGAATGTGGCCAGCATTTCTTAAGCTATAGGAACTGAAGAACAAGTTTAAGTCTTGAGTTGCAATACTTAGGATGCTGAAGGCAGAATGTTGAATGATCCAGGAAGCATCAAAGATGGAAGAGTACACAGAGGCACTATACCAAAAAGAACTGGCTGACACAGAATAACACATGATCAAGAGCCTACTGGTGATGAAGCAGGAAGTTCAAGCTACTCTCAAGAATTGATGGAATACCAACTGATATATTTCAGCAAACAGATGCTGCCCTGGACATGGTCACCAGGTTATTCCAAAAAAGCTGGAGGACAAGTACATTGCCAACTGATTGGAAGAGATCTGTATTTGTTTCCACTCCCAAAAAAGGTGACCAAACAGAATGTGGAAATGCTGGAGAAGAGTATTGAATGTACCATGGATTCATCCTAGAGAGGGTTAAACCAGGCTGCTCCTTGGAGACAAGGATTCTGGAGCTTCGCCTGACATACTTTGGACATGTTGTAAGGAGAGACAGGTCTTTAGAGAGGGACATCATGCTGGGCAGAGTGGAGGGACATCGCAGGAGGGGAAGACCCTTTATGAGGTGGATTGATTCAGTGACTGGGGTAGTCGGGATGGGTGTGTCAGAGGCAATGAGATTGGCACAGGATAGAGCAGGGTTTAGGGCTGTTGTACATAGGGTTGCTATGAGTCGCAAACGACTCGACGGCACATAACAACAACAACAACAATCACTCAGATCACACACAAGCAAGATCCTACTGAAGATTATCCAGAAACGACTGACACAGTAAGAACATTAGTAGAGAACACGCGAGAAGTGCAAGCTGGGTTTAGAAGAGGTATAGCACTAAGGACAACATAGCCAATGTTAGATAGATCTTGGATGAAAGCAGAGAATACCAGAAGAATATCTATCTGTGTTTTATTGACTATGCAAAGTCATTTGACTGTGTGGATCACAATACATTGTGACTAACCTTGAGAAGAATGAGAATCTCAGAACATTTAATTGTGCTCATGTGAAACTTAGACCAGGAAGCAGTAATTAGAACAGAATGAGGAAAAGCTGTATGGTTCAGGATCAGGAAAGGTGTGCATCAATTATGTATATTGTATTGAAACAGATGAGGGAAAGAACAGATTAGAAGTGATATATGATTGAGTATTATGGTTAGCACAGGAATCCAGAATTAAGGTTGCATAGAAAAGTGTACTCGGGGTGGGGGGTGGGGGGAAGGGACGTGGGAATTGTATACTAATGAAGGAATTTTTTTCCTTTTCTTTTTGCTCTCTTTGGGAAGCGAGTTGGTGGGGAGGGGTGGGAAGGGAGAAAATTGCGGCAATGAATGAATGGAAATCCAAAACCTCTATAAAAAAATTTAAAAAAAAAGAATGTATCTTATCTCCATACCGTTTCAATCTATATGCAGAATAGATTATTTGGGAGGCTAGACTCACAGAGGAGGAATGTGACATCAGAATTGGAGAAAGACTAATCCACAAGCAGCATTATGTAGATGAAACAACCTTGACGGCTGAAATTAAAGAGGACATGAGGCATTTGCTGTAGAATATCAAGGACTGTAGTGTTCAATATGGATTGAAGCTCAACATGAAGAAAATAAAGATTCCTACCAGTGGGCTGATCAGCAACTTCATGATGAATGGAGAAGGACTGAGGTTATTGTTGATAACTTCAGCTTGCTTGGTTTCACAATCAACACTCTTGGCACCAGCAGTCAGGAAATCAAAAGATGAATCGGGGTTGGTTTGTCAGAGACAGTGAGATTGACACAGGACAGAGCAGAGTTTAGGGCTGTTGTACAAAGAGTTGCTTTGAGTTGCAAGTGACTCGATGGCACATAATAACAGTCATCGAACAAAACTCAGTTATATGTTAGCAATGGTTAACTGAAATATGACGTTAAAATGTATTCTAATTTTAATAGCAACAAAAAGTATAAAGTACTTAAAAGAATAAATTTAGCAAATGATGGGAAATATTATCGAAAGTAAAAATTAAATTAATAAGAATATAACAAGAAAAAGAAATATCAATATATAACCTCTATTTAATCTCAAGAATAATTGAAAAATCTATTTCTACATTTACAAACTGATTCAAAAGTTTGTACAGAAACACTGCATCTGAGAATAGAAATTTTTTTCAAAAGTAAAAAATTTGATTAGACATAAGAATGAAGATTTAAAAAAATCCAATAATTATAGTAACCAATTGATCTATTTAATGATGGATGGATAGATAAAACAGATCTAAAAGCCCAGAAACATTTCTCAACACAGTCAAATAATTTTTTTCTTAATTGCCTAGGCAATTTAATGGGGGGAAAATAAAGTTGTTTTAATGATTGACACTGGTATTCTCGGGTAGAAAAATATGAAAAACAAATTACTTATAAATGCCCATTAATTTAAAATGAATCATAGGCAGATATCTGAAAGCCTAAAATATAAAGCTTATTGAAAGAATATATGGATGCCTTTCCAAGTTTCATGTAGGCAAAAGATTTCTTAGAAAGGATACAATAAAACATTACCAACAACAAGAGATAAATCATTCTTGATCAAAATGAAAACTTCTGCCACAGCCCAGGGAAAACAGCTTATAATTAATGCTTTCATCTAGGATAATATACTTAGGATATATTTAGTATTTCTTTAACTTTTAAAATATGTAGTATACATTAACTAGAAACAAAAAGAACATCGAGCCAATGAAAATCAGACAGTAGATATGAACAGACACTGCTTCACCAAATATAAGTATAAATGAATATACAAATCAAAATCCCAAGATTTTCCCAGTAGTTACAAGAAAATAAAAACACAAAATACATAAAACATTGGTAAGGTTTTGTGAATCAGATGAAACACTCAAGCATTTCAGATGAGAATGTGTCTACACAGGTAATTTTTTGGCCACGCATTAGAAAATTAACCATACACCTACTCTCAGACCTAGCAATTGCACTACTGTCTATTTTCCTAAGGGATATAAAATACACTTACAGAAAAAAAGAATATGAGGAAAATGTTTTTATTATCTTTAGTAATAATAGCCATCTTCAAAGTCAGTTGAAGCCAAATTTCAAATCGCTCAAATATTTATCAAGATAGTATAAGTGAGTTTTGATATTTTAATGCTGTTAAATACTATTCAGAATAGAAAAAAAAAGAATAAATTGCTGATATGCACAAAAGCATGAATGACTTTCCAAATCAATATATTTGTTAAATATGCTAAATAAAACAAGGCATACTCAATCATTTCACTTGTGTCAAGATGAAGAATCAGTTCATCTCAGCTATTAGCAAGTCCTAGACTGCCTGGAAAGAAATCATGCTCAGAAGGGCGGAGGGACAGCGCAGGAGAGGAAGACCTCAAATGAGACGGATTGATGCACTAACTGGAACAATGTGGATAAGTGTGTATGGATCAGTAAGACTGGATTAGGACAGGAAAGCCTTCAGAGCTGTTGTATATAGGATCTCTATGAGTCGTAGGTGACTCAAAAGTATATAACAATCATAACAGCAGTCTGGTGGCCTAGTTGCAAGAAACTTCACTTCAATCCCAATGGCACCCAGTTGGAGGCCACCAGCAGCTCCACCTATGGTACACAAGTCATTGCATTAGGGAACTTATGTAGCTTGGAGGTGAGGAGTTGCACTGGCAACCTAAAAGCACAAGTTGCTTCATGGAGACTGAATGACAATCTCCTCCTGTACAATTTACAACCTCTGAAAAACCTGACGAAGGGTTAGCTATGAGTTGATTCCAATTTAATAAACGACACGTGATGACAGCCATTATATTGGTGGTCTAGGGAGCGCTGGTGACCTAGTGGTAAGAAATTGTGCAGCAATCCCAAAGGTGCCTAGTTCAAGTCCCCAGCTGAGGCTCTTTCTCTGAAAGAGCAGCATGGGCAATCTTCTTCCATGCAACTGACTTTAAAAATCTGCTGGAGGGTCCGCAATGAGCCAGTTCTGACTCTATGGCACACAACAACATTGGTGGTCTGTCTAAGGGGAAGTGTGTTGCTTACCCAAGGGTGACATCTCTTTCCTGGATCAACTCCACTAGCAACTCCACTAACAATCATCCTCCCACGCATTCCACAGCCTCCAAATATCCACGGGAGTGTGAATTATGAGTTCATTCCACTTGTGAAGCAATGAGTTTGTGTTTTCTGAGTAGTCATTTCAAATATGATGTTGTTGTTAATGATGATGATTGCCTTCAAGTCTAGCACGACCCATAGCGACCCTATGAATAAAAAGCCTGAAGCCTTTCTATAACTATCGACATTTATCAAAGTTCATAAAGCTTCTGGAGACATATTGTTTAGGAAGTGGATGCCACTCCTGCTTCCAAATATTAATTAAGTTAAAATATTTTATCCCAGACAGTTTTGAAAGTTTGCTGGGGATTTTAATGAAAAAAGAATGGCAAATGGTGTCAAAAGTATACAGAGTCACGTAAGGAGATATTTTTTATTTTCCATCTTGACTGTGAACTTTTGACTCAGAATCTCACGTTCACACTAGTGAAGTCATCACTTTATTCCCACTTCCCTCTCCCCTGGCCTGTTTGAATCAAAACAGCAGCTGTTAAGGTGCTGACACTTATCTGTTTCCTTTTAAGTTCTACTTCATTGGATTGACTGTTGATCTTGACTCTCCAGCTTCACCTATAGCCCTGTTCTGGTACAGCTTGAGCCACTGCTAACTCGATGCACTATGTAATATGCAACCTGCTCTTTGGAGTACCATGATCTCATACATCTGGCTATAAACTGCATTATACCCTCCAACAAGTTATATTAACAACCCAAGCATAGGTTCAACATATGAATGGCTAAAGGAGCTGTCATGTTCCCATTAAGGAGTATTACGTATCACTAAAAATTATCCAAATCCTTGCCTCCAAGGAGCATCCTGGCTTTAGTTTTACCCTCTCAGGATAAACCTGTTTGTTCTCATAGCAGTCCATGGTACATTCAATACTCTTCTCCAGAACCACAGTTCAAAGGCATCAATTCTCCTTCTATCATCCCTAATCATTGTCCAGCTTTCTGATGCATAACTTGTAACTGTGAAGACCATGGCCTAGATCAGGCACACCAGACTGACATAGTTGCTCTTCAGTACTCTGGAGATGTTCCTGACAGCAGACTTATCCAGTGCAATTCATCTTTTGATTTTCTGGCTGCTGGTACCAAGAGTGTTGATTGTTGAGCCAAGCAAACTAAAGCGGTTAACAATCTCAACCACTTTGTCAATCACAATGCTGTCAATTGGCCCATTGGTGAGAATCTGTTTTCTTGATGGTTGCCGTCCTTGACCTACAAAAGTTTATAATGTGCTAATTATTTGTGTAAAAATGCATATGGTGAAACATCTATTTCATGTTGTAATATAGTTACAATAAAATTGTTCCCTTAACGAATAATGTATGCAAGAAATGGATAAATAAAATTTTACATTTTTATGCGAAACACAAGACAATATATAGAATATTATTATCTTGGAATCAAGTTATATATATATTTTTTTTCTGGAGCTTGTGACATTTATGAGAACTTTGTATCTTAAACAAAAACTACTATGACAGCATCATGATGAATAAAGAAAAAATTGAAACTGTCTACAACTTCATCCTACTTGGATCCAGAAAGTCAGAAAATCAGGAGACACATTGCACTGGGAAAGTCTGCAGTTAGGGACCTTTCCAAATTATTCAGTAGTAATGATGTTAGTTTGAGGACTAAGGTGCTTCTGACTCAGGCTGTGGTTTTTCCAATCACTTGCTATGCATCTGAGAGCTGGACAATGAATAGGGATGACAGAAGGATAATTGATGTCTTTGAACTGTGGTGTTGGAGAAAGCACTGTCCATCCCATGGATGGCCAAAAGAACAAACAAATATATGTTGGAGAGGGTGCAGCCAGAGTGCTCTTTGGAGACATGGATAATGAGGCTTTGTCTCACTTCATGCATGTTGCTAGAAGGTGCTATTCTTTAGAGAGGGAAATGATGATTGAAAGGGTGGAGGGGTTGGCGAAGACCCTCAGCCAGGTGGATTGACATTGTGACCGCTGTAATAGGGTCTAATATGTCAGAAAGTGTGAGGATGGCACAGGGTCTGACAAGGTTAAGATCTGTTGTTCATGGGGTTGTTATGAATTGCATTCAACAGCACAGAACAACAACTGTGGCAATGATTTAAGTGAGGTTCTTTGTGATTAAGCAGGATGTTTTTCTATTCAGTAAATAATTTCTTCTGGAGTTAAATGAAGAAAAAATCCCCACAGCTCCCAGAGTTTGTCATATTCCACAAATAACAGACACATGATAATAGGCAGATGCTTTCTATGGCTGGAGTAAGCAAGGTGTGAAATTCAGCAGGAAACAGAAAAGTTTTAATGAATAATTCCAGACTTTTTTACACATCTGAGAGCTGGGCAGTGAACAAGAATGAGAGAAGAAGAAACTACCTATTTGAATTGTAGTGTTATAGAAGAATACAGAGGGGACCTGGGGGAGGGTTTGTGAAACAATGAAGGAATCTTTTCTTTTACTTTTCCATAATTTTTGGACTCATGTACTTATAACTTGTTAGTCAAATTTGTGTCTTCTAGGTTGCAACACCCCCATGA
>NW_006399784.1:14909797-14912906 GCF_000299155.1 Elephantulus edwardii
TGAATGAGTGGAAGCCCTAAATCTCTGTAAATGTTTATGAAAATTAATAAAATATAATTATAGAAAAAAAAGAAGAATACAGAATGTCCCATGGGTTATCAAAAGAACAAATAGGTATTTTCATTAAAAAGTGAAGCCAGAGAGCTCCTTGGAGGCAAAGATGGAGAAGCTTCTTCTTTCATGCTTTGGAAATGTATTTAGGGGAGGCTATTCCTAAAAAGGGGGGATTAACGAAGGAGAGGAAGATCCCCAATGTGTTGGGTTGACACAGTGACTTCATAAGTGGACTCTAGTGTGTCAGAGATGGTGAAGATGGCACAGGATAGCTCAGGGCTCAGGTCGGCTATGACTCGTAGGGTCACTATGAGTTGTACTTGACTCAGCAGCACCTAAACACCTAAAAACAACAGCAGCAATAACTTTAGTGCAGCCACATGAGACACAAGACAGTTACCTGCAATTCTTCACTTCTTTGTTTCTTCCAAGCTAGGGGAGGTTCTTTCTAATCTTTATTTCTCTGGATCTTCCAGTGACTTTGTAAGATATTAATCCCTGTATTTAATGCCATAAGCAAGTTGTACCTGACTGTGCTGCAATCTCAAAGGCACTTGGTTTGAATCCACCAGGTGCTCCACAGGAGATGGGCAGTCTCACCCATGCAATTTACTGCCTTTGAAAATCTACGGGAGGGTCAACTATGGGTTGGTTTGACAGCATACTCGATGGCATACAACAACTAAAGATTAGTGGCTTGAACTCATCCATCCAGCTTCTTCAAAAATGAAAGCCTTGGTGATCTGCTTCCGTAAATATTATACCCAAAAAACTTCATGGAAAAGTTCTGTTTTGCCTAACACATGAAGTCACCTTGAGTTGGAATCAACTCAGTAACAATCCTTTGTTTTTTGTCTTTTAGTATTAACTCATTTTCTGCTTGAACCATCCCTAGCAGTTTCTCTTTGAACCAAATCTCAATTGATACATTTCACTGGCACCTCTATGTTTTTTGTAGTTATAAGGTATTAGATAATTTTCAATAAATAATAAATGAAATCCATGTATAATACTCTTTACAATTACTTTAAGTATTCATTTAAAAAATCTTATCCTTAATAAATTTCATCATCATTGCACTTTTAAAACCTTAGTTTCAAAGATCTTACTTTCTTACATGTTACTCAACAGAAAAAAATGATGGTTTACAAACATACAGAACTATTATCAGATCCTAACTCTAATATTTATTTCACTTGTTTACTTTGCTTTCTTTGGTAGGTAGTTACTGAATATGATGGCATTTATATAGAGGACACAACACCCTCCCTGGGAAATTATCCTCCTGTGACAGCAGTGTGAAGAGAAGACCACTAAGCCACAAGAATTTAATCCTGGAGCAGAAGCTCAAGGCAAAGGACGTTTCCTTAGAACTGTCTGATATAGAAACCCTTCCTTAATACCAGAACACAGAATTTGGACTTACAGACTCCTCAACTCAACAGAGACTGGCTGCAGAATAAGAGACTGGCAGCAGCACACGAGACATTTGAGATCACAGAAACACAGAAAGCTTGAGACTTAAGCCATCCTACCAAAAGCTGGATATAGAGAGAGGGGTGTTGAATTGGGAAGGCAGGAGTGGAAGGGGATGCTGGTGGAGCAAGGAAAGGAATGGGTCAAGACACACCTGGGGAACAACACTGAATCTACTGGTTGCTTAATGTTGCTTAATGTTCCTTGGAGAGGGACATCATGTTTGAAAGGGTGGAGGGACAGTGTAAGAGAGAAAGACCATCCATGAGACGTATTGATTCAGTGACTGGGGTAATGGGGATCGGTATGTCAGAGACAATAATGTTGGCACGCACCTCTGTTGTTCACAGGGTCAATATGAATTTCAAGAAACTCAATGGCACATAGCAACAACAACAACATAATTGGGATATGTCTTTCATTTGCTCCTTTCTGTAAAATGCTTGTCTATCAAATACTGTTCTAAAGCAGAACATTCGGATTAAGACAGAAGGATTGGTCATCCATTTCTGAAATAACAGGCTTTCAAAAACCCTATGTACAACAGAGCACACTTAGAATAGACTAGCAGATATGGCAACTGAGACTGAGGCCTCAAATAAGAAAACACAAAGGACAAGGGAACAGTTTTAAGAAGAGACTAATGACTGGAACATGGAACCTGAGATGCATGGATTGGCATAGGACATTTGAATCAGATCTACTATGACAGAGATGAAAAGGTGAGGGGGAAATGGGGTTGCTTTCATAATCAAAAAATGTCCTTTCTTGATCCATTTTGAAATACAATGTTGTGAGTGACAGGATAATATCCATACACATGCAAGGAGGTCCAGTGAATACCATTCTCATCCAAATAAATGCACCAACAACTAGAGCCAAAAAGGAAGAAATAGAAGATTTCTACCAATTTTGCAAGCTGGATCTGAGGATTGTCTCTCATGTCTTGAGGAAGGACACATATATGTCAGCAGAGAGGACTTGCCAGATGAATTTGGGGTCTCTGCCAGCATTTAGGAATGCCAGAACTGTAAAATACTGAAATGTTTGGCCACACCTGCAAGCTGAGGACTAGTGTGTTGTGAATCTTGGTTCAAGTTGGACCTTAGGATGGCCTCTAGTGTCTTGAGGAAGGATGGGATTTTTTCATTTTAAAATACTGTATAATACTGGCCCTTGGGCTGTTTTTAATTGTTTTTGGTCAAACATTCTTCTAGGTCATACAGCCCTGATATGTCCACTTGCTGTACAGAGGTAACTTGTGGTTGCTATGAAGCTGAACACGGTGACACTGATGTGTCAAATGCGAGAATGGTTGCCCATGGTGGACAGTGTTTGGTGGAGCTCCAGATTAAAACAAGCTTGGAAGCAGGAGGGGCATCCACTTCGGTAATAGCTTGCCTCTGGAAACCTTATGAACCTGGAGAGAGGATGAAAGTTATATAAGTGTTCACGTCTTTCATTCGTAGGGTTGTTATGAGTCACCTACAACTTGATGGAACTTAACAACAACAACCAACTTTTGCAGTCAGAAATTGATCAAACAGGCAATCAAGATGCATTAATAATAATGGGTATA
>NW_006399784.1:14914616-14926712 GCF_000299155.1 Elephantulus edwardii
GGGGAAAGAAGAACGAACTGTGGATGAGGGTGGAGAAAACAGTGCAACAATGAATGAATGAAAACCCAAAATCTGTGTAAATGTTCATTAAAACTAATAAAATTTAATAAAAAAAATAATAATGGGTAACTGGAATGCCAAAGTTGGAAACAGGGAAGAAGGGTCAATAGTCAGAAAATATAGACTTGGTGACAGAAATGAAGCTGGAGATAGAATGATAGAATTCTGAACAATTAATGATTTATTCATTTCAAATACTTTTTATAATAAACATTGACTGTACACATGGATTTCACCTGTGATATGCATAGGAATCAGATCAATTATATCTGTGGAAAGAATCATGAGACAAGCTCAATATCAGCTGTGAAACCAGGCCAGGTGCTGATTGTGGAAGAGACTACCAGCTACTTATATGCAAGTTCAGCTGAAACTAAAGAAGGTTAAATAAAATCCACAGAAACCAAATTTTGACCTTGAGTCTATCCCACCTGAATTTCAAAACCATATCAGGAATAGATTTGAGGCCTTGAACACTAATCTCTGAGGACAAGATGAGCTGCGGGAGGATATAAAGAATATCATCCAGGAAGAATGAAGGGGATCATTACAAAGAGAGAAGAAAAGACCAAGATGGATGTCAAAAGAGATTCTGAATATTGCACTAAAGCACTGAGAAGCCAAATCAAAGGGAAGAAATCCAGAAGTTAAGAAGCTGAACAGAAGATTATAAAGGGCAGCCTGAGAAGACAAAGTAACGCAATATAATAAAATGTGCAAAGAACTGGAGTCAGAAACTCAAATGGGCCAAACTCACTTAGCATTTCTTAAGCTAAAGGAACTGAAGAACAAATTCAAGCCTTGAGTTGCAATAACTAAGGATGCTTTGGGCAGAGTATTAAATGATCCACGAAGCATTAAAATAAGATGGAAGGAGAATATAGAGTAAATGTACCAAAAGGAATTGGTGGACACAGAAGAATTTCATGAAACAACATATGAGCAAGAGCCTCTGGTAATAAAGGAAGACGTTCAAGCTGCTGCAAAAGAATTGACAAGAACCAGGAATTGATGGTATACCAATTGATGTATTTCAAAAAACAGAAGTTGCCCTAGATGCACTCACCAAGTTGTGCCAAGAAATCTGGAGAACAACCAACTGACTGGAAGAGATCCATATTTGTTCTTATTCCAAAGAAAAGTGACCTGAAAGAGTGTGGAAATTATAAAACAGTATCATTAATATTGCAAGCAAGCAAGATTCTGCTGAAATTATCCAAAAACCACTGGAGCAGCACATCAAAAGAGAATTGCCAGATGTGTGGTTGGATTTAGAAGAGGTCGTGGTACTGGAGATATTCTAGCTAATGTTAGATGGCTCTTGATTGAAAGCAAAGAGTACCAGAGGAATGTCTATCTGTGTTTCATTGACTATGCAAAGCCATTTGACTGTGTGGATCACAACAATCTGGGGCTATCTCTGAGAAGAATGGGAATTCCACAATACTTGATTATGCTCATGCGAAACCTTTGTTTAGACTCGGAGGCAGTCGTCAGAACAGAGCAAGGAAACACTGTATGGTTCAAAATTGTGAAGGATATATGCCAGGTATGTGTCCTATCTCCATACCTTTTCAATCTATATGCAGAACAGATCATCTGGGAGGCTGGGCTCTATGAGGAGGAATGTAGCTTCAGGTTTGGAGGAAGAATCATCAACAATCTGCCTTATGCAGATGACACAACCTAGCTTGCTGAAACTAAGGAGGACTTGAAGTGCTTGCTGCAGGTCAAGGACTGCAGCCTTAAATATAGATTGAAGCTCAATATCAAGGAGGCAAAGATTCTCACCAGTGGGCTGATTGGATGCATAATGATAGATGGTGAAGAGATTAAGATTGTTAATAGCTTCAGTTTGATTGGCTCCACGATCAACCAGGTACCAGTAACCAAGAAATCAAAAGACGAATTGCGCCGGGAATGTCTGCTGTCTGGGACGTCTCCAGGGTACTGAAGAGCAACAATGTCATTTTGGAGACTAAGGTACACCTGGTCCAGGTAATGGTCTTTGGAAGTACTTGTTATGCATCAGAAACCAGTACAATGACTAGGGATGATAGAAGTAGAATTGGTGCCTTTACCTGAGGGTACTGAAGAATAGTACAGAATATATAATGGACTGCAAGGAGAACAAACTGATTTTTCCTGGAAAGGGTGAATCCAGGGTGCTCCTTGGAGGCAAAGATTCTGAAGCTTCATCTGATATACATTGGACATGTTTCAAGGAGGGACTTATTCTTGGAGAGGGACAACATTCTTGGGAGGGTGGAATGATAATGCAAAAGAGGAAAACCCTTGATGAGATGGATTGACTCAGTGACCAGAGTAATGGAGTTAGGTATGTCAGAGACAATGAGGTTGGCTCAGGATAAAACAGGCCTCACAGCTGTTGTACATAGGGTCACTATGAGTCTCATGGATCTCAAAGGCTCATAACAACAACAAACAATAAAATAGGATTTGTCATATAGTAGCAGAAACTATCAGTATCTGTGATATGAAATGGATTAAGATAGTCTCTGACCTCTGATAATTAAAATCTAGCCTCAAAAATTAAAGGGAGACAAAACAACTATGAGATATCATCTTACTCCAGTAAGAATGGCAAAATTTAGCAGAACAGCAAACAACAAATGCTGGCAAGGTTGTTGAGAAACTGGAACCCTTATTCATTATTGGTGGGAATGTAAAACGGTGCAACCACTATGGAAGGCTGTATGGCACTTTCTCAAAAAGTTACAAATAGAAATATCATTTGACCCAGCAATTCCACTACTGGGAATATACCCTAAAGAAACCATAACTGCCACCCAAGCAGATATATGCACACCCATGTTTATTGCGGCTTTGTTCACAATAGCAAAGAGTTGGAAACAACCTAAGTATCCATCAACAAACGAATGGATAGAGAAGTTCTGGGATATTCACATGACAGAATATTATGCTGCATTGAAAAACCAGGGACTCATGCAATATTATTCAAAATGGATGACCCTGGAGGACATTATGTTGAGTGAAATATCTCAGTCACAAAAGGACAAATATTGCAGAGTGCCACTGTTATAAAATGAGACTGACATCGGAGTTGAGGGAAGACTGACAAAGAGGGGATAAATAATGTACTGCATTGAAACAGAAGAGGGAGAGACTGTTTAAAAGGGATATATGATTAGGCATTATTGTTATGACAGGAGTTCAGAATGAAGGTTGCGCAGTGGAGGGATTGTTTCATAATGAAAGAATTTTTCTTTTACCATTCAAAGAGAAGAACAAATTGGGGAGGGTTGGCCAGGGGGAAAAGTGAAACAATGAATCAATGGAAACCCTAAGTCTCTGTAAACTTTCACTAAAATTAATAAAAAAATTAAAGGGAGAGAGAAATTTCAAGATATAAAACATAATAGTACATCCATGTACTAAACTATATTCAAGTCACAAAAAGAATTTTGGGTTTATATTAAGAGTTACATTGAAGCAGGGAAGAGTTTTAAACAGAAGAGTGGTATGATAAAACTTCAATTTTGAAAAATCATTCTTCCTAGAGGAAAATAGTAGTATTAGAAAAGAAGGGAGGGGGTGCAGGAGTCCAGATATAGAGAAATCAGAAAGGTGCTACAGAAACCCATGAAAAGATAAAACAAATACCTTAGGAGGCAAACACAGATGAGCAACAATAGAGACTATGAGAATGGAGAAAAGCAAATCACTTCAAAATACATCAACATATTAGAACTAATAAGACATGGAAATTAATTGGAAAATCAAGAAGCGTCATTGATGACCCCACAGCTTATGGATTTTGAGAACTGGAGAGATAGTTGTATCATATTTGGAAAGAAGGACAACATGGAGGAGGCGCAGAGATGAAAAATATTACTCTGTTTTTGACATGCTCGATTTGCTGGTGAGAAATCTATGTGAGCATGCCAAGTTGGCTGGTACAGATACAGGCTTGAAATTCAGAACTATCGGATATGAAAATATTCCAGTGTTACTACAATATGTGTTGTAATCGCAGCCATTGATTCAGGTTCATGAACAGCAGGTAAAGGAAAGGACACTCACCTTCAAGGAGCCATCTTTGTTTCCCTTTTTCAAGTATCCTTTGATCTTTCTGTCTTCTTGTCTTATTTCTACTTTTTGGACAAGAGGCACTGATTTAATAACATCCACCTTCTCTAATCTCATTTCAAGAAAATGAAATCATCACATTGAGAGATGTTTTATTAATGAATTAACAGAAATAATAGAATCCACATAGCAATTGGTTTCTAATAACTTAATACCACAATAATTGATAGAATAGCATGCAGGTTTTGTTTCTTCCAGGTAAGAAATTGTCCAAGAAAACAGCAACAACTAAAACCCTTTTTTACCAGTTAGTATATTAAAGAAAGTTATTAATTAATGAATATTTCATAATTATTTCTTGATTAATAAATTAAAATGTTCTTAATTACAGTAAATCAATAGAAAAAAAACTCTTCTGTTACATGATACTACAGATATACATTTTTGTATGTTTATCTTTCTCATGTATAAAATTTCCATTGTTTCCATTCTTTTTCAGCATTCCAAAATTGCCATCTACTCTAAAATAGTCTTTGATGTCTAATGTGGAAGGGATTTACATTAAAGGTATAAAGTCTAATAGAGCCATAAAATAAAATTCTCTTTCCTAAAACTAATACTTGTAACTAAATATTATAATCACGTTGTATTTACTGAATTTTAAGCAATCTATTCCCAAATGTAGTCATTCTTACAAAAATATTATTATAGTTAAACTTAATTAACAGCATTGAAAAAGATACAACTATCTCATTTCTTTTTCATGATCATAGAGGGCATTTATGTTTCTGTGGCTGAGTATTAACAAAAAATTATAATAATTATACTTTTAAAATATGTAACTGAAAAATATAGTGCAGTCCATTCTTTATAGGTATAATTTCATTATCTATATGTACACAAATCACCCAAAATTTTAGCTATTCATTTAGAGAATAACTTTCCATTGAAATTGTTTCAAATAAAACATTTGCAAAGAAGAATGAATCCAGTCTTTGCCATTTTTTCTTTCTTTTTTTTTTTTTTTACCAGATGGTCCCCACTGTAATGAAATGAGGCTGTTTTATACATTGGAAGGAAGGCTCATCAGAAGAGCGATATAAAAGAAAAAAAAAAAGGATTTCAGTGCTTTATAAACACATTAGAGAGCTATGTACCTGTGCAAAAACTACTTATAAATGACTGCAAAATGTTACAAAATACTATAAAAGTCATGTTTCAATATGATTTACTTTTCAGTGGTGAAAAATTCAGCTCCAACACAGGAATAATAATAGAAATGATATCTTTTTAATAGGTTGTAGGAGGCAATTATAATTATCATGTTATATGCTTCTTCATTATCTAAACAGAATCTGTTAAAAGCAAGAGCACTTAAAATGAGAAACTAAACAATGGTTTACATTTCCATAACTGAAAAAAAAATCAAATTTTGATTCTGAGGTTAAAAAAAAAGTTTTTACCAAACATGCATTTGGCTTTTCAGATAATTGTCTCACAGTGAAGCATTTCTCACAGCCCAAAGTGCATAAGAACTACGGGTGGAAAAAGTGATCCTAAAGATGGCGAGGGTAGGGAGGCAAAGCTCTTAATAAGTTATTTTTTTTAAAAAAAACCCCAAAACAACAAAGGTCCCCCAAAATCCCAAAGTATGAATTATATCGTGACGGTCTCTGTTTCCTTCAAGTCATTAAAATAGCTGGCAAAATTTACCTCCAGAATTCCCTGATGATTTAGCCTATGGAAATAAAAAACAAAACCAAAACCAGTGACATAGAGCATGTAATTCCATAGATAAATTCCCGTCCGAAATTCTTTTCCTCATGACAGGAGAAAACAGCCTTCCCAACCCAAATGCTCATGTGACTTAAAGATCAATAGCTCATTTTATTTGCCCCACAATCTTTAATGCTGATACTGCCAACTTCTTTTCTTTTTTTACTTTACTCTGAAAAAGTCAAACATGTTTTTCTCTTTCATTCATAAACCCATCTTCCATCCAAGTACTGTCCTGTTTTTGAAAGCTAGTGTGTTTATTTAGGCTCCATCAATCCATTTTCCAGCCATTACACTAAACATGCTTTAACTTAGATGTTCATTTTCTTATGTGAAATGGGCAACCAGAAAGGTCCTTTATTCCCTGGAAACCTCCACAGCCAGAATTACACACCTGGTCAGAATTCATCAGTATATTGAACACATCTGGGTCAGAATTTATCAGTATATTGAACACATCTGTTCCTTACACATTTGTAGCCTCGGTGAAAGAGTCATTGGGGTCACTATTCATTTTGACTGTCAAGTTCTTTTTAGCCTTGCATGTCTCAGACACCTCAGAGTGAATGGAGTCCAACCTCTGCTCACAGTGGAAGGCTGAGAGAAAAGCCTTCCTGTAGTTGCTGTTCATCCAGCCGTAGAGCAGGGGGTTGGCAAAGGTGGAGCACATAGCAATAATGTGGAACACTGTGAAGATGAGTTTGTATTCTTTTAGTTCTAACACGTGACTGTTAATGTCAACAGTGAGTTGGAAAGCATGCAAGGGTAACCAGCTGACTGCAAACACCACCACCACACACACCAGCATTTTAGTGGTTTTCTGCCTTCGATGATGGTGGTGATCCTTTGCAGCTCCAGGCCTCACGTGCTTCTTAAGTTTACTCCAGATGCGAATGTAGGAAACAGAGATGATGCACAAAGGCAACAGATACAGGACTAACAAGGAGGAAATGCTGTAGACAGTGCCGTAGTTTAGCTTCTCCTGGGGCCACTTTTCAGTACAAGCTGTGATCTCAAAATCTGGGAAGATCTCAATCAGTGAATATTCCCGGAAGATGGCCAGGGGGCTTGCTAGTAAGGCACTGATGCCCCAGGCCACGCCGATGATCAGAAAGCTGATGTTCTTAGAGATCTTGCTCTCCAGGTGATAGACAATGCATCGATGTCGGTCCAGGGCAATCACTGTCAAGGTGATGGTGGATACCTGCACTGCCAGGCCCTGTGCATAGGGCACCAGATGGCAAAGGACAGGGCCCATTTTCCACTCTCCCATTAAAGTATAGGAGAGAGTGAATGGTAGGCACAGGGTGTTCACCAGAAGGTCAGCCACAGCAAGATTGGCAATGAAAAAGTTGGTGACTGTGCGCATGTTCTTGAACTTGACTACCACGTGAATCACTAAGGAGTTTCCAATCACTCCAAGCAAGATGATGGAGCAATAGGCCATTATGAGGACAATCTGGACCTCAATCAGCTTGGTGCTGTCTCTTAGTTCTGGTTCAGCGCCAGAGGTCAGTTCATCTGAAGGAGTGGTTTTCCTTGGCCCATACAGCTTTACTTTTACCTCTTCCTCCACTGTCTGGTTCTCATCGTTCCCCGAACCTACTGGGCCCATGGTTGGCACAGTTCTCCATGGAGTCCACAGCTAGCACAACAACCTACAACAGAAAGACAAGTGATGATGGGACAAAGATGACACAGAGTGAGGCAAGTAATTGTCACAAACAAGCTGGTTTCACTTGGGCTGAGATTCAAAATACCTGTCCCGTGATCCCTAAAATTTCACGTAGCAGAACATTTTAGTAAAACAGGTTCTATATTTGCAAATATGGATACAGATTAAATACTGTAGATACAATGCCAATTAAATTAATCTTAAAATTAAATTCATCTTAAAAGTGTAGCTACAATGCCAATTAAATGCATCTTAAGTGTGATGGCTACAAAAACTTTATCAATTAATTTTATAACTGCTATGAATCCATTAAGTTATTTAAAAACATATAAAGAAAGATTCTGTTTTTCATTGTTTTTGTTCAAACATTCTTCTAGGTCATATAGCCCTGGTGTGTCCACTTGCTGTACAGAGGTAACTTGTGGTTGCTGTAATGCTGAACACTGTGAACTGATGTGTCAAATGCGAGAATGGTCACCCATGGTGGACAGTGTTTGGTGGCGCTCCCCGATTAGAACAAGTTTGGAAGCACAGTGCCATCCACTTCTGAAGTAGCTTGCCTCCAGAAGCTCTCTGAACCTGGAGAAAGGATGAAAGTACAAGTGTTGAGGACTTTCATTCATAGGGTCACTGAGTCACCTGTGACTTGAAGACACTTAACAACAACAAAGAAAGAAACATTTCCCTCAATATATAAACTGTTTTCCATTTATAAACATTGTAACAAAATACACAGAAACCTTGACATATATTAAAACCTTTGTCTGATAGCTGGACTTTGAGAAGGGTAAGCATTTTTACACTGCATTTTCCTAATCTTACCTTCTTGTGTTTCCCCCCCCCCTTTCTTCATCGGTTAACTCACTCAAAGTTGTTATTTTTTAATAGGTTATTTGTTGTTGTTGTGTGCCTTTGAAGAGAACGGACCCATAGATGACCCTCGAAAGAGACTAGATCACATGAGAGATTTCCCATTCTCCTACAAACAAGTTAGTAAGTCTAGATATTTTTCACAAAAAAAATCTAGACTTCACATTTAAGAAGACATTCATAATCTCTCTGCTTTCCTCTATCATCATATCCATCACAACAGTTTTGTCCTTCTTAATTTCTCATTGGAATCATTGCAATAGATTTTAATTTATATCCTATCCCTTCCTAAGATTCATCAACACCTGCATTATATGGATGACACAACCTTGCTTGCTGAAACTGAGGAGGACCTGAAGCACTTACTTCAGAATGTCAAGGACTATAGTCTACAAAATGGATTGAAGCTCAACATCAAGAAAACAAAGATTCTCACCATTAGGCCAATTGGCAGTATGATCATGGATGGTGAAGAGATTGAGATTGTTAACAGTTTTAGTTTGCTTGGCTCCATAATTTCTTGATACCAGCAGCCAGGAAATCAATAGACTAATTGCATTGGGAAAGTCAGCTGTCAGGGACCTCTCCAGAGTACTGAGGAACAATGAACTCAGTCTAAAGACTAAGATGCACCTGATCCAGGCCATTGTCTTAGTAATTGATTGTTACGCATCAGAGAGCTGGACAATGACTAGGGATGATAGAAACATAATCGATGCCTTTGAGCTGTGGTGCTGGAGAAGAGTGTTGAATATACCATAGACTGCCAGAAGAACAAAGAGATTCATCCTGGAGAAGGTGGAACCAGGCTGCTCCCTGGAGGCAGGGATTCTGAAGCTTCGTCTGACATACTTTGGACATGTTGCAAGGTGGGATCAGTCCTTGGAGAGGGATGTCATGCTTGGGAGTGTGGAGGGACAGTGCAGGAGAGGAAGATCCTCGATGAGATGGATTGATTCAGTCATTGGGGTAATGAGGGTAAATGTGTTGGAGACAGTGAGATTGACACAGGATACAGCAGGGTGTAGGGCTCTGGTACATAGGGTCTGGATGAATTGCAAGTGACTCGATGGCACATAACAATAACAAACAACATCCGTTCCTAGTCTCCTCCTTTCTACCATTCATTCACTTGACTATAATTGATCATCTATTAAACATGTGACACAGCTCTAAATGTCATGCACATTTCCGTGAATAAACAAAAATCCCTACCCTTCAGGTGCTTATACTTATTCAAACATGCATTCGTCCAACATTTAAAGTCAAATACTAGGAAGTAAAATTTGTGCCAGGCAAAGAAATTTGCCAAGAAAGTATCTGTATTTAAAGGTTGTGGTATCTTATTGTACAGAGGACATAAAAACCCCAAATATAATATTTTTTTCACTTTTTTAAATTGTTAATTTAATAGACATTTACAGAGGTTTTGGATTTCCATTCATTTATTTCCTCACTTTTCTCCCTGCCCACACCTCCCCACCAGCTCGCTTCCCCCTCTGAAGAGAAAAAGAAAAAAAAATGCCTTCATTAGTATACAATTCCCACGTCCCTTCCCACCCACCCCCCACCCTGAGTACACTTCTCTATGCAACCTTAATTCTGGATTCCTGTGCTAACCGTAATAATCATATATCACTTCTAATCTGTTCTTTCCCTCATCTGTTTCAAAACAATATACATAATTTATCCAGTTTTTTCTGTCATACCCCCACCCTGATGTCAGACCCATTCTACAACAGTGGCACCATGCAGTATTTGTCCCTTTGTGACATACATTTCACTCAGCATAATGTCCTCCAGGGTCACCCACTTTGAATAATATTGCATGAGTTCCTTGTTTTTCAATGCAGTGTAGTATTCCATTGTGTGGATATACCACAGCTTCTCTATCCATTCGTTTGTTGATGGGCCCTTAGGCTGCTTCCAACTCTTTGCTATTGTAAGCAAAGCTGCCATAAACATGGGTGTGCATGTATCTGCTGGATGGCAGACATGGTCTCTCTGGGGTATATTCCCAGTAATGGGATTGTTAGGTCAAATGGTATCTCTATTTGCAATTTTTTGAGAAAGCGCCACACCGCCTTCCACAATCGTTGCACCATCTTACATTCCCATCAACAGTGAATAAGAGTTCCAGTTTCTCCACATCCTCGCCAGCATTTGTTGCTTGTTGTTCTGTTATATTTTACTCAAATATAGTATTTCAACTTGAAACAATGTGATATGTGATAGATTGATTTTTAATGTAAGACCCTCCTTTCAAGGTTTTAGAAAACATTCAGAGCCTAACATGACTAGCAGTGGTAGTGAAAATATACTACTGTATTAATTCAGATTCTCTTTTAAATGAATCTGTGCTTTATTAATCATAGCAGTATCTACTTACAGTGCTGCTGTTTGCTGTCAAGTTGAATCCAACTCAGAGCAACACTATCTGACAGAGTAGAACTACCCCAGAGAGTTTTCTAGTAACTTTTTTGAGAAAATCACCGTATTTTTTTCTCATTTGAGCCCTTGGTAGGGTTGAGCTGTTAACTCTTCTAGTTAACAGTCAAGCAGTTAACTATTAATCTACCAGTGTTGCACCTCCAATGCTAGATGGCTGCTGTTTCTGTGTGCCATCAAGTCCGAACTGACCCATAACTGACCCTCCAGCTGGTTTTCAGAGGCAGTTAGTTGCATGGGAGGAGATTGTTCATCATTCTCCATGTAGCATTGGTGACTTTGAATCACATGCTGGGTAAGTCATATTTAGTCAAGCTACAAAAAATGCTTGCCAAAAATAAAAAATGCTTGACCAATTGCCCTCAGTCCACCCCCTGCCTGCCTCACACCACAGGAGGTCTGACTCCCCTGGACCATTGCATTCTTGGTAGGCTCCTGGAACGTTGGTTTCTGGCTGGCTGCAGCAGTAGGAGACCAAACTCTACCGCCTTTAAGTAGTCGCCAACTAATAAAGACCCTGAAAGGCAGCACAGAACTAACTGTTCTACAGCTTCCAAGGCTGTAATCTTCACAGATATAGATTGTCACATTTTTCTTTTGTGAAGTAGCTGGTTAATTTGAACTGATAACTTTTCAAATGACCTCAGTGTTTAACCTCTGAGACACCAACAATGCAAATAGGAGACATTCCTAAGATATTTCAGGACAAGTGGATGAGAGAAGACAAAATGGTCTTTGCCGCCCTTTGTGCTCTGAATGATGCCCCCTGCTCCAAGGCTCTGGTACCTAGAGGACTGCTCTGGTATGAGTCTTGTTTCAGCCAGTGTCCCTACTCTTATCCCGTGATTGCAGTGTCCCTGTGATTTGAAACAAGTAATGATTTTCTGTTCATGCTAATCCCTGAGTGGTTGGTCTACAGCATTCCCTGTTTGTCTTGCATTACCTGTATAATCTATGTTCGGCATTAAACTTCTGTGGTGTTTTGTTTTTGGTGTGTGTGTTTTCTTTAATTCTTAGATAAATTCTATGTTGTATTGTATACTAAGCCTGAGCATTTATTCTTTCATTGATTTGCTTTCCTACCAAAGTGTCTGTGAGCAACATCTCAGGAACAGGTTTGAGGCCTTGAACACTAATGAGCGAAGACCAGATGAGTTGTGGGAAGATGTCAAAGATATCATTCAGGAAGAGTGTAA
>NW_006399784.1:14930482-14957503 GCF_000299155.1 Elephantulus edwardii
GTGTTCTGATATTCCCATTTTTCTCAGAGTCAGCCATAGTTTGTTATGATCTACACAGTCAAATGCCTTTGCATAGTCAATGAAACACATATATGTGCTAAATATGTTGTGTTTGCAAAGTGTCACATTGCCAATTGTTTTCCTTCATATACTCCACCACAGAAATCTTTTCAGGGACAGAGATCTTTTTTATCTTTTGCATTATCCCTGACACAGTAATGGTACTCCGTAAACTAGCAAAACAATATTAAGTTAATGGAAAGCACAATGCATAAGACAATTTTATCTATTCATTAACAGAATTCTTTTCTAGGGTATACTGACTGCCTTTACAAAGGAAATCTGTCATTGTATGGTAGCACTTCCAGGAAGCAGGAGCATATACAAGCAATACAACAACTGGGAGAATAAACTCAAAAGTAAAAAATGAAAAGATAACTTGACATAAGGAGAAAACTTTAAAAAAATAAGGTAAAAACAGATGTTCACATTTTCAAGGCATTTACAAAGAACTGCAAAGTAATTCAGCTTTCTTGAACAAAATAGAGATTTTTTTAATTGGAATATCTCATTACATAAATACTAGATTTAGTTTCTTGTAATAATTGGGTAAACTCTGCTAAGATCCCTCTTCAATCCATTTGTGATAGCATTTTAAACTATCATTTAGTTGGTGTCAAAAACTTTTCTTCTTTACAAGCTATTACACACACACACACACACACACACACACTCTCACACACAGCCCTAAATGGAGATTTCCACCTATCTACATTTGCTACCTTATATATTCAAGTTATTTCTCCATAGTTTCAAACAATGTGACCAGCAGTCTATACCCTCTTTCCCTTTTGCATCCATTCTTTTATAATTGGAGAAAATGGGAATTAATAATTTAATTATTGGAGGGTATATTTGGCAAACCTTACCTTTTCCCTTAGATGAAGAAAGAAATTGGCTATACCCCGACAAAACAAACAAAATTAAGAAGACTCCAGCGGTCTGAGTTTGGGGATTTCAGTAGTTTAAATTGAGAGTCAACATAAACTTGAAGAATGTTGGAAGTAGGATTATATTTGCTGTATTGATTTATTTTTCTTTTCCTTGAAGTCCTATATTCTTTATTAAGTCCTATATTCTTTATTACAGAGCTTTTCTGAAGGGATGGGTATTGATCAATAGTCTCTTTGCATACTTGCTGTTCATAAGCACATCACTGGCCTTCAGGCAAGTTAGAATTCTGCCCAGAGAATGGGTCATTTAGGACAGCACTTCGATTAAAGTGAAAGAGGTAAAAAGAACACACAAAGTGACTTGCCAGATAAAAGCCCCCAAACACAAAAACTGAAAACAAAACAGACAAGCAAAATTCCTTTTCTTGAAACAAGGCAAAATCAGATGTTCGCATTACTTAAAGACATTTAACAACCGTGAGGTTTTTGAACAAGAATCTTTAGATATTTTGCCATAGCAATCTTTCTCATAGAATAGGAATGTAAGTTTCAGGGTTGTTGGGGGTTTGCCCCTACAAATTCAAGGAACTTTAAGCTATTGCGTGGAGAACAGTTCATGGTTTAGCTATCTATTTAAAATTTGTGGAGACTTTAGTAACAGTTTTCTTAGAATCACAGATCGGTCTTAGCAAAAAACAATTTAAAATTCATAATTATTTCCAGCAATTTTTTTCCTCGGGGAAATTTTTTGAGAAATCAAGCCATACCTCATGCTTTTGTTAATGTGTGGGTATTACTTTTAAGAATGTACCATACAGACATGACTGTTTGCCTGTTAAGTAGAAAGCTGAAAATATTCATGAAAAGACCAGATTCCATGTTTGTGAGGTTCTGACTTTTCTTTGAAAAGAGCATTGTCTATTTTATACCATTAAGTCTGAAATGACAGATCCCTTTGGAAGGGGGCAATAAAAAGGTATGTGAGCATTGAATATTCCTTACATTTCTTTCACCATATGCTCCACCAGAGAGTGAACTCTTATTAAAATAAAGAAATAATGGGGGATCTTTAGATGGATATGTTGATTCTTACTCTTGAACAGCATGTAGAATCCAATTTGACCTTACCATTTGGAAAGGTGCTTGTTTTTAAGGAAGAGGCAAGACTTGCTGTTCTGGGAAGATAATGACTTAACTCTAAGAAGGTCACGGAAACGGTAAAGAATCTTCAGTACATAAGGAAAATTCAAGTGAAAGTAGTTAAGTGGGGATGATATTCACACCCCTCCCTCCTCCCTGAACTCTACTTCAGTCTGAAGAAAGAAAGAAGAGGAATTTCAACAATCAGATTTCCCTCCATGTCCTTTTCAGCAAGACCCTAGTTCTCCTTTTATGATATCCTCATTCCCAGACGGTGAATTAGAGTTGGAATTTATACTTACTGAATTTGGTCTTTGCCTTTCTGCTGAGACGTGGAAGTAAAACCTGTGCGACTGGTCAATCGGATTATCTGTAGCCAGCTGAACAGGACAAGGCACTGCAATGTTCTCGAAGGCAAGCCCTTTTCTGTCCCCTTGGGCTTCCCCTCGGGAGTCTGGGACTCCCACGCCGCGCGCTGGGGAGCTCGCTGCGCGCTGGGGAGCCCGCGTTGTGCTCGCTGTGCCGAGGCGCTGTCCCAGCAAGTACGTGCAGACACCGCACTGCGCTGCCCCCAAGCTGGGCGGTGAGGCTGGGAGGGTGGGACGGGACTCAAGTGCTAACAAAAGAAAACAAATGCTAGGGTCTTAGTTTGACGTTGGAGTTGGAGGGGAAGTTTCCGCGCAGTGGAAGTAGGGGTTCTCGCCCAGGGTCTCTCCTCTACTGGGGCTTTGAAGCCAGTGTAATTGGGACCCAACCCAGCGCGGCGCCCCCTAGCGGGTCCCCAACACCGCCTTTAGCTACTACTCACCCAGCAAGAACACCTGAGTTTTTATCCTCCAGAAAGCCTTATAGCCCACCTCCTTTCGGGCGCACTGGAAGTGAATCCGGATTTACCAGATTGAGGGAAAGCGAATGCTAAACCTGAGCAGACAGACAGACAAAGCTGCAGACTGGCGTCGCCAGCGCTGCGGATCCTCCTGAACCTTGAAGGGTCGCCAGAGACAGAATCTCTACTTGGGGAAGTGAAAATTCCCACAACCCGCAATGAGGCTGGCTTCTCTACTCTGCTTGTAGGAACAGAAAAGGTGGAGCGGGACCGAGAGAAGCCACAGAAAAGCCCGCTGGAGTGCTCAGCGGACAGAGCCTCCGCAGCCTTCCCCAGGGCTGGACCATCTCAACTGGGCGGTCACTGATCTCCAACAGGAAGATAAAATGTCTCTGGATCCTTGCTCCCCAAACCCGCCCATGCACTCTAACAGGTGTCTGCTGAGTGCAGCCTTGCAGACTGGCTCATGCAAACGCTATGAAAGTGCAAATAACACGTCATGAATAGAGCCAGATCTCGATTTCAGCGGTTAGCTGACTTCTTGGCTTGACTTTTTTATCGCGACCCTTGATCACTGTGTTAAAATAAGTCCCCTGTCTCTTCATCACGAAGCCCCCTGCCAATGCCTTGAAGCAGTCAGATTTGCTTAGATGGTGGAACTGTGCAGAAACAAGTGGGTAAACTGCTAAACAAAGCTAAAGGGTCAGATCCCTCAGCAATCCTCCACTGTTTGTTTAGAACAATTTCTTCTAGAAGTTTACAGCCAGTGTTTCTTTTGTTCATTTTTAGAGTGGGTAGCAGATATAGATATATACATACACACACAGACATGTATACACATATATACATACTTATATACATACACAGATATACAAGCACACACACACACACACACACACACACACAGACGGTTTAGTGTTAAGAAGCTGCGGTTGCAATCCTGAAGGCACAGGGTTGAAATGCACCAGCTGCCCGGTGGACAAAGGATGGACAATCTCCATCCTGTGAAATTAACTGCCTCTGAACCACACCCCTCCGCCAAGGGCCACCTATGGGTTGGTTCTGACTCACGGGTACACAACAACTATATATATGGCGGTTCTGGCGGCCTAGTGGTAAGCAGCAGCACTGCAACCCTAAAAGGCATGCGGAATCAACCACAGGCTCTGAAGGAGAAGGATGGGGAATCTCCTCCCACTGCTTCTATAAACCTACTGAAGGTCAGCTATGAGTTGGTTCCGACTCGAAGGCACACGGAGATAATAACATAATCGTATATAATATATATTATTTTATTTTATATAATATCTAGTTCGTATGGCATGAGATGGAGTGACTCAGTAACTGGGGTAATGGGGGTAGGTGTGTCAGAGATGATAAGGTTGGTTCGGGACAGAACAGGGTTCAGAGCTGTTGTACAGAGGATTTCGAAAAGTCATAAGCACTTAACAACAACAGCAACTATATATATATATATATTCCTTATGTATATTCCTTATACATATTCCTATATATAATGTGATCTAGATTCAACTGGTGGCATAGTCCATATGGACTGCACTGTTAATTTAGAGGCTGTGGAACCTCTCTAGCAGTTGGAATCCACTAGTGACTCCCTGAAATAAAGATGGATAATCATTTCCCATGTGATAAACAGCATCAGAAACCCAGTGGAAGGTCAGATATGAGTGTGCTGGGACCTCAGGCAGTGAGTGAGTGACTCAAATACACTTTATTTTAATTTACTGTCAATACCCAAGAAATATCAAAACCAACCAAAAACAAAACCAAAACACCCATGTTTCACTAGGAAAATCTGCTGTTAAAGACCTCTTTAAAGTACCAAAGATCAAGGATGTCACTTTAAAGACTAAGGTAACCTACTCAAGCCATGTTATTTTTAAGTGTTTTGTATGCATATGAAAATTGGACTGTGAATAAGGAAGCTAAAAGAATTGATGGTTTTGAATTTTGGTCTTGTTATTGTTATGAGCCCTTAAGTCACTTATGACTCATAGTGACCCTACTACAATAGCTCTTAACCTTCTCTATCTTGAGCCAACTTCATTGTCTCTGACACACCTACCCCCATTATCTTAGTCACTGAGTCAATCCATCTCATTGAGAGTCTTCCTCTTTTGCAATGTCCCTCCACCCTCCCAAGCATGATGTCCTTCTCCAAGGACTGGTCCTTCCTTGTGTTATGTCCAAAGTACATAAGGCAAAGCTTCAAAATCCTTGCCTCCAAGGAGCAGTCTGGTTTCATCCTCTCCAGGACAAACTTGTTTTCTCATAGATGCATCCCTGGTGTACACCCTTCCTGATTTTGAACCATGTAGTATTTCCTTGTTATGTTCTGACAACTGCCTCCTGGTCCAAGTATAGATTTTGTGTAAGCACAATCAGTATTTGGGAATTCCTATTCTTCTTAGAGTTAGCCACAGTTTGTTGTGATCCACACAGTTAAAAGTCTGTGCCAGGAGCACCAATATCTCAGGGGAGTGAAGAAGAAACGGGATTTGAGGGTTTTATTTATTTATTTATTTATTTATTTTTTAGGACAAGAGGAATTTGGATAACTTAAAAAACAATACTTATTCGTTCCTCTTGAGATAAACTAAAGAAGATTGAATAATCCTGTGAGAGTTTATCCATGCTCTAATAGTATTTAATGATTAATTAACAAAGCTACTTGGACTTTTCAATTATCAAGAAACATAAGTAACAGAACTGGAAATGAAATGACCAAGATTTTCTGCATAGTTAAAATATTTTTGCAAATTGTCTTCCCCACCTTGGGAAACAGTCCTTTGCTTCTCACACATGTATGTGTATACAACACATACCCTTCATTTTAAAAGAAAAACAATGGCTTGAAACAGCAACTACAAGGGCAGAAAAATGTAGACAGGAAAACTAATGAGCACGGTCCTTCAGAGTAATTGCTTTAGAGGGTTCAACTTATTTCACTGGTGCTTTAACTGCACAAAATAGTCTCGCCTTCTGTAGAATTGCCTTTCAAGACAGTGTAGCATCCATGTAGGAATACTTGTCTCACTCCCTGGGACATGTATATGTCCCGGAGGAGCCACACAGTGTCCCACATGAATTATATTAAATGACTTCTTTGAAGTTTGCATAGTTAATGACATAATTGGATAAGAAACTGTTTCATTGAAATGAAAATTACTTTGCTGTATATCACATTCCCAGTGATAGTTTTAGTAATTAACTTATGATATGCTTAAGCATTAAGATTAGATTAATCTCTTTTACTGGCAGCTTATGTTTACTATTGTAACAATGACGGATTCTAATGAGGGCCAGTAAATCATACCATGATACTGATAGAAGATTTTTTAAGTTATGGTGTAATGATGATTAATCTAATTTGAACAGAGGATAATTTTATTGGAACCTGATTCCTTTCATGTCACATCATTCTATTTCTTATCAAATTTCACATTTAACCAGAACAGGTCCTGACTCCTCTCCAAATAAGGTCCATTCAAATTTAATAACATCCCAAGTGTCAGTAACAAAAATGTACCATTAGACTAGGCTTTAGGAGAGAGTAGAGATAGACTCTAAAATCACAAGAGTCAATGCTTCATCTGAAGGGGGAGGCTTCTTAAAGAAAGCAACTGAGCTGCTCTGTAAATCCAGATTCAGTATTATCAGATCTGACTTGTTAATAGATGCAGAATCCAGTTTCTTAAAATCCGGAGAATTCTAAAAGAAGGAAATGAATGTAAGTCACATCCAGAGTGTATATAGTGCTAAAATAAATTGTTGTTTTTATGCACCATCAAGTAGACTATGACTTTTAGCAACTCTGAACAATGGCTCTACCCTGAGCCAACTTCACCATATCTGACACACTTGCTGCGTAGTCACTGTGTGAATCTATCTCATTCAGTGTCTTTTTCTCCTGGCTGACCCTCTAGCCTTCCAAGCATGATGTCCTTCTTAGAGGACTGTTCACTCTTGGCCACATGCTCAAGGATATGAGATGAAGTTTCAAAACCCTTGCCTCCAAGCAACATCCTAGTTTTACACTTTACAGGACAGGCCTGTTTGATCTCTTGGCAGTCAATGGTATGTTCAATACTCTTATCCAGCATCATAACTCAAAGGCATTGATTCTTCTATCATCCTTAGTCATTGTCCACTATCAGATGCATAGTAAGCAACGAGAAGACCATGGCCTGGATGATAGTCTCTAAACTGACATCACTGCTCTTTAACACTCTGAAGAGGTCCCTGACAGCAGACTTTCCCAACGCAAAGTGTCGTTTGATTTCCTGACTGCTGATGCCAGCTGTATTGATTGTGGATCTAAGCAAGATAAAATTGCCAAGAATCACAACGTTTTCTCCATCTATCCAAAATAGAAATGTTTTTAGGTCTAGTGGATTTCTTTACTCATAGTGAACTGAATGCCTAAGCTTTAACCTTTCCCAGAGCACACCACAGGGTCTTTTCTCCCATGGAGCTCTGGGTGGATTTGAATCAAGAAATTTTCAGTTAGCTTCCAGGTGCTTAACTGTGATGCCACCTGAGCTCTTGAATTAAATAGATAGATGACTGGCTGGATGGGTAAGTAACTAGGTGGTTGTTGTTGTTGTTATGTGCCATCGAGTTGCTTGCGACTCATTACAACCCTATGTACAAGAGCCCTAAATGCCATTCTATCCTGTGCCAACCTCGCCATCTCAGACACACTCATTCCCATCACTCCACTTACAGAATCGATCCATCTCATCGAGGGTCTTCCTCTCCTGTGCCGTCCCTCCACTTTCCCAAACATGATCTCCTTCCCCAAGGACCAGTCCCTCCTTGCAACATGCTCAGAGTATGTCAGACAAAGCTTCAGAATCCTTGACTACAGGGAACATTCTAGCTACACCCTCTCCGGGACAAACCCACTTGTTCTCCTAGTACTCCACGGTATATTCAACACTCTTCTCCAGCACCACAGCTCAAAGGCATCAATTCTCTTTCTATCACCCCTATTCATTGTCCAACTCTCTGATGCATAGCACGTAATAACTAGGTTGTTGTTGTTATGTGCCGTCGAGTTGCTTGCAACTCATAGCGACCCTATGTACAACAGCCCTAAACTCTGCTCTGTCCTGTGCCAATCACACTGTCTCCGATACAACCATCCTGATTACCCCAATCACTGAATCAAACCACCTCAATAACTAGGTAGATAAATAAAAATCTATAACCTATCCCATGAAGCTCTCACTTTGTAGCATACTAGTTTTGTAGTATTTGACAAGGACAAACTCTTTAAAATATCTACAGTGTGACTATTGTATTATTTCCACTACTTCATAAACCATCCTAAAGTACCTGTTAGGGTTTTCTGGTGGTATAGTTGTAAGGAGTTTTGCTGCCAGTTTAAAGACAGGTGGCTTGAATCTACCAGCTGCTCTACAGGAGAAAGGTGAGCACTCTCCTCTGAAAATCCCCTAGAGGTTCAGCTATGAATGAATTGGTTCCAACTCAATAGCACAGTGACAAATGCATGTCAGTATGAAAAGAATTCAGCCAAAGATTGATTGTCAAATGAGGAAATACTCTGCTGTATTTCTTGCTGGATGGATAGATGATCTTATTGAAACTCCGTAGAGAAGAATATGCTTAGTAACTAAACAAGTCAGATATCTTATGCAGATAGAAAAGAGCTTGACTTTAAAAAGCCAGCAGCACCAAGTAATAGTTGCTGTTATCTACCATTCAGTCAACCTCTGACTCGTGGTGATTCCATGCCTAAGAGAACAAAAACGGCACCTCATGAATGGTTTTGGAGCAGACTGTGTGGTTTGTCCACTGAGTTTTCATTGATTTCTTTTCAGAACTTTTCTTTTTAATCTACTTTGGGCAAGAAGCTCTTGTGAAATCTATTCAGTTTCGTAGTAATAGTCAAACCTCCACTGACACTGTATGAGGTGTAGCCATCAGGAATTTAACACTGGTCTCCCATGTGGAAAGTGAGAATTCTACACCAAACTACCAATACCTATCTATCTATCTATCTATCTATCATCTATTTATCTATCTATCTATCTATCTATCATCTATCTATCTATCATCTTTCTGTGCTGTTGGCCTACCGGTCAGTCTGTCTTCCCCCCCCCTTCTTTTAATTAATTTTAATGAAAGTTTACAGAGACTTAGGGTTTCCAGTCATTCATTGTTGCACTTTTCTCCCTGACCACCCCAACCCCCCCAATTCACTCTTCCCCTTGAAAAGACAAAGAAAAACTTTCATTGTTATGCAATCCCTCCCCCAAGTCTATTCCACTATGCAGCTTTCACTCTGGACTTCTGTAATGCAAGAATACCCTTCATATACCTCTTTTAAACAGTTCTGTCCTGTTTCAATGCAATATACATCATTCCTCCTCTCCTTTTCTGTCTTCCCTCAACCCTGATGTCAGTCCCGTTTTTTTTATAACAGTGGCCCTATGCAGTATTTGTCCTTTTGTGACTGAAATATTTCACTCAGCATAATGCCCTGCAGGGTCATCCATGTTGCATAATATTTCATGAGTTCTTTGTTTTTCAATGCGGTATAGTATTCCATTGTGTGAATATACCAGAGCTTCTCTATCTACTCATTTGTTGATGGGCACTTGGGTTGTTTCCAGCTCTTTGCTATTGCTAACAAAACCACAAAAGACATGGGTCTGCATATATCTGCTTGGGTGGCAGTTATGGTTTTTTTAGGGTAGATTCCCAGTAGTGGAATTGCTGGGTCAAATGGTATTTCTATTTGCAACTTTTTGAGAAAGTGCCATACAGCCTTCCATAGTCGTTGCACCATTTTACACTCCCACCAACAGTGAATAAGGGTTCCAATTTTTTCACAACCTCGTCATCATTTGATGTTTGCTGTTCTGTTAAATTTTGCTATTCCTACTGGGGTGAGATGAAATCTCATAGTTTTTCGGTCAGTCTGTCTTTTATCTAATCATCTTTTTGCAAAAATAAATGGTACTCATTCATAATCTACTTTTTAACTTATCAAAGACATCTTTCTACATCTTTAATATTTATGTTGTTGTTGTTGTTGTTGTTGTTATGTGCCGTCGAGTTGCTTGTGACTCATAGCGACCCTATATACCAACAGCCCTAAACTCTGCTCTATCCTGTGCTAATCGCACTGTCTCTGACACTCTCAGTACTGAAAACTACAGAATTACATTCTGACATATGTTGCTTGCAAACAAATCTGAGAAATGAATCTGTATGTATTCACAGTGAATTTGGCCAGTAGTTTCTTTTGCATAAATCCCATCAGAAGGTAAGAAAAGACATAAGGTTCTTAGACCTGGTTTACCTTTCATAAACGTCAACCACAGAGGCCAAATTGAGTAAAAAGTTGAGAATATTTTCCCATATGATAAACAGTTCAGATACCGTGGAGTGAAGGGGTCATGGCATTACAGTGGTTACTGTTTGGCTAACATTGCAATGGATAGATAAGTAAAAGGTTGATAATTTGAACTTGCTCACTCCGTGGGAGAAAAACGAGGCCATGTGTTTCTTCTACAAAATTACAACCGTGGAAGCCCAGTAGGACAGTTCTACTCTCCTTATCATAATGGACTCTATGGCAAAGAGTCACCACAGACTGTGGACTACTTGTTTTGTGTCATTAAGTCAAAACTGACTCTAAGCTGGCACTTCCAACTGGTTTTCGGAGGTGGTAAGTCATATGAGAGGAGATTATCCATCTTTCTCCCAAAGAGCAAAAAGAAGCAGGTTGATTTGAACTGTGTGCCTTTGAATTGGCAGCACCACTCCTTACTAGTAAATGACTCTTAAAGATGCCAAAAAAAGTATTCGGTATAAAATGTCTTTGACCTCAGGAAGGGATGACTGAGTGCTGACTATGTTTCATTTTTTTATTTCTTTCTTCCTTCTTTCTTTTCTTTCTTCCATTCTCCCCCCTTCCCCCCACCCCGACCACCCCATGGGAAAACTGAAACAGCAGAAACAAGCACTAAAGGAAATGAGTACAGTCACAATGGAAGGTTGTCTTGAGCTTTCTCAACAAGATGGAAATAGATCATTTGACTCAGAAGTTCCATTACTGGGAATATAATCTAAAGAAACCAGAGCCATGACTAATACAGATATATGTACACCCATGTTTATTGCTGTGTTGTTGACAAAAGCAAAGAGATGCAAGAAACTCAAATGCCCCAAAACAAACGAATGGATAGGAAAACTATGGAACAGTCACAAAATGGAATATTATGCAGCATTGAAAATCAATGAACTCATAAAACGTTACACAATATGGGGGAGCCTGGAAGACATTAGACTGGGTGAAATATCTCAGTCATAAAAGGACAAATACTGTATGACACCACTGCTGTAAAATAGGACAGACAGGGATGTACAAAGAATTGGAAAAGAGCGAATAAATAATGAACATTGCAGTATTATAGATGATGAGAAGAACTGTCTGAAAGGAATATATGATTAGCCATTATACATATGACAACAATCAAAACAATCCCAATTGCTGGATGGGCTTGGGAAGGGAAGAAAATGTACAACTAAAAAAGGAAAAAATTATAAATTAAAAGTTAACTAGGGAGGGAGAAAGAGAAAGATGTACAACAATGAATGAATGAAAATCCAAATTTTCTGTAAACTTTCATCAAAATCACCTTAAAATAAAGTTGAAAAAATACAATATATGAGTTTGCTTTGATTTGTAGGAGAATGTCTTTTGATTCACTCTGCCTAAGAGGAGTTCTTTTTGCCCTTCAATTTACTGTCATTTTTTTTTAGAGATTATTGGATAACCTTCAAGCTTTACTAGCCTGACTTAAATCATGAGCACAAAGCAAACGGCATAGTGCTGCAGGAATGTGGAAGCTTATTCTTAGCAAGAATAGAAGCAAGCACCATAAATCAAGATGGCTGTTAGAAAAGATGGGGAAACTCTGATGAATATAATCTGAAAAACACAAGCGGTATAGGAAAGGCCTACAAGCCAAAGTGGGATAATCAGCTAAACTCTTTATGTCTGGGAAAACAAAAACACAACAACCCAATGAATCTAATAATGATGCATTTAACCTTTCAGGTCAAACAAAGAAAAAAAACAACAACCTTATCCCTTCCAAGTTCAAACTCAGTGATGTTGTGTAGATTCTGACTCACAGAGACCCTCCATTGGGTTCCTGAGGCTGTAAATCTTTACCTAAAGTGACTTCCCATCTTATTCTCAAGGAATTTCTACTGGGCTTGAACCTCCTTTAGATTAGGAGTTCAACTGACTGTGGAACCCAACACAACTAGTCCCTTGTTAGGTGATAAAACCACTTTACTTAAATAGTTATTGATGCTGTTTGATATATTAAAACTGACTCAGTCATGCTTTATCTAAATAATCAACGAATTTAATAGTAATTTCTCCTCAACCTTATTAAGTTCTTGCAGAAATAAGAAACTTAGAAATACTAGCTCAAAAGCACCAATTCTCCTTCTATCATTCTTAGTCACTGCTGTCCAGCTTTCTCATGCATAACAAGTAATTGCAAAGATATGGCCTGGATCAGGCTCACCTTAGTCTCCAGACTAACATCTTTGCTCTTCAGTATTGCAGAGAGGTCTCTGACAGCAGCCTTTCCCAATGCAATTCGTCTTTTTAATTTCCTAGCAGCTGGTACCAAGAGGGTTAATTGTGGAGCTAAGCAAACTAAAGCTATTAACAATCTCAATATCTTCATCATCTATCATGAAGCTACCAATTGATGCCTTTGAGCTATGGTGCTAGAGAAGAGTATTAAATATACTTCAGACTGCTAGGAGATGAAACAGGTTCATTCTAGAGAGGGTGAGATCAGGCTGTTCCTTGGAGGCAAGGATTCTGAAGCTTCGTCAGACATACTTTGGACATGTTGCAAGGCAGGACCAGTCCTTACAGAGGGATGCCATGCTTGAGAGGGTGGAGGGACAACATAGGAGAAGAAGGCCCTTAATGAGATGGATTGATTCAGTTACTTGAGGTAATAGGGGTAGGTGTGTATTGGCACAGGATAGAGCAAAGTTTAGGGCTGTTGTATACAGGGTCACTATGAGTAGCAGGTGACTCAACAGCACATAACAACAGATAAACTAGTGATCATTTTGTTATAATATTGATCCTTAATCAATCATAAGCGTATTCCTGATTATGTTATAGGCCTTATCTTCCTTTTAAACTGGGAGGCAGGAGTAATGGGAATTAAAGTCTGCACAGAAATAGTATTGGATTTGAATCTAATAGGAATAGGATAAAAAGAGGCAGGGGAGGGAAGGAGGGAGGGAGGGAGGGAGGGAGGGAGGGGGAGAGAGAGAGAGAGAGAGAACAGTTTCTATGAGAGGAGCAGGAATACAATTGTTAATAACCTACTGTTAAAAAACTTGATTTAAACCAATAAATAGCAACTAGGCAATCTATTGAGTTTGTTTTGATGAAAAGATAAAACTTTTGCTTTATGTTCTGGTCTAAACTTGGTTTATTTATATACTCATGAGACTAAACAGTTTGAAGGAATAAGCAAGAAAAAAATCACCAAATACTGTAGTCCACAAAGTAGTAAATAGGATAGACTGTCTTTAAAATTTTTCATGTGTAATATGTTATGAAGGCAGGTGTTTCATTCAAGAAAACTGCTAGTTACTCATAGTGAATGTAGACTAAATCCTACTAAATTGGGCATAAATATAATATGCTATGATTTTTCTTTCTGTAGACTTACTTTTTTTTGTTTTGTTTTGAGTGCTTGCTTGCAGATTCAAAGCAATTAAGGAGGATTGTAAGCCACATATGCAACATTTTGCTGAGATTTTTATCTTTATGATTATCTGAATGGGTATTGAGACTAGCAAGGAACCAAATCTGAAAAGATACTTAGATGCAAATGAGTCACAGTTCAAATTTTATGGAGGAACTTTTAAGGAAAAAGACTTTTTTTTTAGGAATTCAAAATTTTATCAATGCAAATTTTCATTTGATTCTGTGAGGGCCTATGGGTTAAGAGGAAGCATGCACACTTTTAGAGATTTCCATTTTATTTAATAGATGTTTATTTTTTTAAATGTATAGAAACATAATTTTATATTTTTTTAATCATACATTACAAATATAATTTTTTTTTCTTTTCTGAAAAGATTCTACTTAAAATCAGAGTTCCTGCTCTCAAGCTCAAGTTAGGTTACTATGGAAAGATGTGACGAGGAAATTAAAAGATTTATATAAAACTTCTACATATGATTTTAGAGATTGTAAAATAGTCAACTCAAACGAAATTAAAAAAAAACCATTAGTATATATAATGATTAAAACAAGTAACATTTTTGACTGGCAACTTTTTTATAAAAAATATATATATAGGAAATCCATACAAACATTTTATCACCAACAGCTCTTGTAAAGGAATCTTTATTGGATACCTAACCAAATATTACAGAAACTATACTAAGCATTCAAAAAACCATATTTCTGTCAACTTGGAACCAACTCATAATGACTGTCCAGTAAGTATTTGGGAAGCTGTTTATCACAAAGGAGATTACCCATTGTCTCCATGGGTGGGTTTGAACCACCAAGAGATATTGTACTTGGATTAATAGCACACATCTTTGTGTTATTGTTGTTATGTGCCATTGTTGAGTCACCTGCAACTCATAGCGACCTATGTACAATAGCTCTGAAGCCTGCTCTGTCCTAAACCAGTCTCACTGACTCTGACAACGTACTCCCATTGCCCCAGTTACTGTATCAGTCCACCTCATCCAGGGTCTTCCTCTCCTGCACTGTCCCTCCACCCTTCCACCTGACCCAAAGTGAGATGGAGCTTCAAAGTCCTGGCCTCCAAGGAGAAACTTGGTTTCACCCTGTCCAAGACAGATCTACCATGGAATGGCTCCTGTTCATTAAGAGGATATGTTATGTGGTTGTATACCGTTAAGTCAGAACTGACTCATAGCTGACCCTCCAGTGTTTTCAGAGATAATAAATTGCAAAGGAGGAGATTATGCATCTACCTCACATGGAACAGCTAATTGATTCAAATTGCATGTCATTGGATGGTAGTGCAGCTCCTTACTTCTAGGCCACCAGAAATACATATCTGGAGATCTAGGATCTCGGTAGAATACAGCTTTGGAACCAACAGGAAAGGAAGAGTGAATTGTTATATGAGCTTTGAATGTGGGAAGGCTCAGGGAAATACTTTGTGGTAAAGATGACTCAGTACAAACCCAAACAGAGTCCTTCTCAAACACTGTGATGCCATTTTCTACATGAAATATACTGCGCCGTCATGTTTAGCTGAATTGTGGAATACAGAGTATTGGAGAAGCAACGTCATTCATAATAGGACAAAGTTTGTTTTTAAAGGTTAAAGGCAATCATGAAAGATTTAATTTTCATGAAACTCTTCTCTGTATTAATTTTTTAAAAGTTAAAAACATTCTCCAAGTATGTAGTGAACATATGCCACAGATATATTTACTTGATCAATACAAGGCTGCCAGCTCAATGGTAAAACCAGTTCAAAATAGGATCCCAAAGATAAATGCATACAGTCATTGAAAGAACTAATAACTGAATAAGACTGATGGTCAGATTTAAAACTCTCTTATATTCTGTTACAGGATAAGCCATAATTTATAGACTAGTATTTCCACTAGACAAAAATCATTTGCCCTTCTGCCAGACAGAAATCCGATTTAACAATTCTCCATATATTTGTACAGATCATCATGTTGTTATTGTTATACACTATCGAGTCAGAATCGAATAATCGCTGACCCCCCAGTGAGTTTTCAGAGGCAGTAAATCATATGGGAGGAGACTTTCTCCCTTGGAACAACTAGTAGATATGAACCAAGTGCCTTTGAGTTGACAGAGCAACTCCTTATCACTAAGCAATCAGGGCTTTCTCTGCAAGACAAAAATAAAACTTAACAATTATCTATGAATTTGCATGGAATATTATGAATATTCTTATGTATAATAAGAATTAAGTGCATTATTTTTACCTGGAGAGTCAGATTATTCTAAAGATCATTAAAAAAATCCTCTGTGATGTGACCTGGAATCACATGGATCATCTAATTCTGTTTCTAATGCTGTGTTGTAAATTATTCCAGAATTCAGTGACTTAAAACAATTATTTTCCATTGTTCACGTTATTGTGAGTCAAGAATTCAGGAGAAGCTCAACTGGGTCATTAATCTCTGGTTCATGTGCCATCAACTAAGGTGCCTGAGGGCTACATAAGATTCTCTTCTTAGCTGGTGCCTTCACTTGCAAGTCTGCATCCTGAGATGAGTTATCCAGAACAGATAGAAGGCAGCTCACATTTAATATTCTATACAGAGAATGCAAAAGTTGGCAACAGAAAATAAGAATCAGTAGTCAGAAAACATAGACTTAGTGATAGAAATAAGGCTGAAGATAGAATGACCAAAATTTATATAATCAATGATTTATTCATTGCAAATGCATTTTTAAGAAACATAGTGATTTTACACATAGATTTCACCTGATGATATGCACAGGCATCAGATTGATTACATCTGTGGAAAGAATCATTGGAGAAGCTTGATATCAGCTGTGAAAACGAGACAAGATGCTGATGGAACAATTTACTCATATGCAAGTTCAAACTAAAGCTAAAGAAATGTACATCAAATCCAAAGGAGCCAAAAGTTAACATTAACTCTATCCCACCCGAATTTAAAAACCTTCTCAGAAATTGGTTTGAGATCTTGAATAGTAATGAATGAAGATCAGATGAGCTGTGGGAGGATATAAAGATTATCACCCATTAAAAAAAATAGCAAAACGTCATTATGAAGACAGAGGAGGAAAAGAGACCTAGATGAACCTCAGAAGAGACTCTGAATACTGAACTAGAGTGCAGAGAACCGAAATCAGAGTTAAGAAATCAGGAAGTTAAGGAGCTGAATAGAAGATTACAAAGGGCTGTTCAGGAAGACAAAGCAAAGTATCATATTGAAATGTGCAAAGGACTTAGAAAATCAAAAGGACCAACTCATTTGGTATGTCTTAATCTGAAGGAACTGAAGAACAAATGTAAGCCTCGGGTTTCAATACTTAAGGAAGCTATAGACAGAATATGAAATGATCCAGGAAGCATCACAAGAAGATGGGAGAAGTACACAGAGTCATTGCACCAAAAAGAATTGGGTGACACAGAATTTCTAGAAGCAACATATGGTCAAGAGGCAATGGTGATGAAGGAGGAAGTTCAAGTTTCTCTGAAGGAATTGGCAAAAAAACAAGGCCCCAGGAATTGATGGAATACCAGTTGACACACATATGCTTCCCTGGATGTGCTCACCAGTTGTGCTAAGAAAGCTAGAAAGCAACTACCCAGCCAACTGATTGGAAGAGATCTATATTTATTCCCATTCAAAAAAAGGGTGACCTGACAGAATATGGAAATTATAGAATAATATCACTAATATCTCATAAAATCACATATCATCATAAAATCATGTTGAAGATTATCCAAAATAGACTGGAACAGTACATTGACAGAGAACTACCAGAAATACAAGCTGGATTTAGAAGAGGCCATGGGATTAGAGACATTATCACAAATGTCAAATAGATCTTGGCTGAAAAGCAAAGAGGACCAGAGGAGTGTCTATCTGAGTTTCATAGACTATGCAAAGGCATTTGATTGTATGGATCACAACAAATTTTGGATAACCTTGAGGAGAATGGGAACCCCAGAACACTTAATTGTGCTCATGAGAAACCTGTACTTAGACCAGGAAGCTATCCTCGGAACAGAGCAAGGAAACATTACATGGTTCACAATCAGGAAAAGACTTTCTCCATATCTTTTCGATCTGTATGTGTAACAGGTCAATCAGGAGATTAGACTTTATGGAGAAGAATGTGGCATCAAGATTGGAGGAAGACGTATCAACAATGTGCATTATGTAGATGACACAACCTTGGCTTGCTGAAACTGAGAAGAACCGGAAGCATTTGCTACAGAAGGTAAAGGACTGTGGGCTTCAATATAGATTGAAGTTCAACACAGAGAAGACAATGATTCTCACCACTGGGCCAGTTGGCAGAACCATGATGGGCAGAGAAGAAATTGACATTGTTAACAACTTCAGTTTGCTTGACTCTATAATTAATGCTCTTGATATTAGCTGTCAGAAAATCAAAAGATTAATTGTATTAGAGAAATGCACTGTCAGGGACCTCTCCAAAGTGCTAAATAGCAATGATGTCTGTCTGGAGACTAAGGTGTGCCTGATTCAGTCCGTGGTCTTTGCAATTACTTTCTATGCGTCAGTGAGCTGGAAATGATTAAGGATGGCAGAACAACCAATGCCTTTGAGCTGTTGTGCTGGCAAAGAGTATTGAATGTACCATGAACTGCCAAGAGAGCAAAAAGTTTGTCTTGTGGAGGGTGAAAGCAGGGTCCTCTTTAGAGGCAAGGATTTTGAGGCTCTGCCTCACATACTTAGGTAACATGGCCAGGAGGGACCTGTCCTTGGAGGAGATCATGCTTGGAAGGGTAGAGGGCCAACACAAGAGAGGAAGAAACCAGATGAGGTGGAGTGACACAGTAAGAGAGATAATGGGTGTTAGTGTGTCAGAGATAGTGAGACTGGCTCAGGATAGGGCACGGTTTGGTGCTATTGTGTATACGGTTGCTATGAGTCACAGACAACTCAATGGCACATAACAACAACACATGGAAGTCTCAGAGAAGTTAGGTTTTATATATGGTTTTCTGACTTTTTGTTCAGAAAGAATCTTTTAAAACGAGTCTTTTGAAAAAGTTAGAAATGATAAGCCTTCTTGTGAATTCATTCAGAGTATATCATTTCTACTTTATTCTTTTGGTGAACTAAGTAATTAAGGTCAGCCACAGAAGAACTGATGCCTATGATCTGTGGTGTTCAAGAAGAGTACTGAATATCCTATGGACTGCCAAAAGAACAAACATATATCTTAGAAAGAGGTAGAGAGTTCCTTGGAGGCAAAGATCTTCATCTCTTATGCTTTGGACATGTTTTAGGAAAGACTACTTCTTGGGGGGAAAAAAGCCTCATCCTTGGAAAAATGGAGGGCTAGCTACGGAAAGGGAAAACTTCAATGAGATGGATTAAATAGTGACTGCAGCACTGGGTCAAGTCTACCAGAGATGGTGAGGATTGCCCCAGATAGGACAGCGTTCAGGTCTGTTGCTGAGAGTGTTGCAATGAGTTGTATCTGACTTTATGGCACCTAACAACAATAACAGAAGGAAGACGGAAAATATTTCACCTCCAGATTGGAAAAGAACATGATTACAGAGAGGGAAGGAAGTGATGATGACATAAGAAGAGATAATTCATTGCTCAGTGCTTTACATTGTACCATATTTTTTCCCCATTTTCTTTTTAAGCATATTCATTAAAGAGGAACTTTGTTGGGAAAAGTCTCAGAGTTTCTGGACTTCCACAAGGAATTCTTTTTCTGTTTTATTTGCAGTTGATGAAATGATCAGAACTGGAGATGGCAAAATCTAAAATCCCATTTGTTAGTGGAAGGCCTGAGGCAAGACTACATAATGAAGACAGAAGAGTGTTTCCAACACTTGCACTTAGATGAACTCAGTGACCAGTGCAAATAAACAAACTTGTAAAAAGGAAGAGTTAAACCTGAATTCAATTCCCATCTCCAGATGGTAGATTTTAAGTGGAAGGAGGATGGCTCATAAATCTTACTTAGATCACTATGCTAGGCACTAGTCTTTCATAATGACGCAAGGTGAATGTTACTTAAATTTGTCCTTAAAAAACAACATCACACAGGTATGAAGAAAACACAGTGATCCATGGATGTCAATTCCAGCACATTAACTACCGTTTTATTGACACTCCTTCCATTGAGCCTGGTACGAACAGTGGAGACTTGGTTTCTGAACAAGACCTTACAGTTAAGTAATGCACAGAAGATGAAACTGAAAGAGAATCAGTGGTTAACATTCTGTGTTTGGAAATGTCATTGAACGTTTCTGCTTAAGTGTTTCTTTAACTGCAAAAGGAGAGGTACACATGATAATTTGAAAGCCAGTTAACACTGAAAGTCAGCGAAATAATAGCTGCCACAATCCGAACAAAAAAGAATTTATATTAAGAGACTATGGTGATGAAGGAAGAAGTTCAGGCTGCTTTGAAGGAAATAGCAAAAAACAAGGCCCCAGGAATAGATGGTATATCAATTGACATATTTCAGCTAACAGATGCTGCCATGGATGTGCTAACCAAGTTGTGCCAAGAAATCTGGAGAACAACCACTTGGCCAACTGACTGGGAGAGATCTATATTTGTTCCCATCCCAAAGAAGGGTGACCCAACAAAGTGTGGAAACTATAGAACAATATCATAAATTTCACATGCAAACAAGATTTGACTGAAGATTATCCAAAAACAACTGGAACAGCACATCAGCAGAGAACTTCCAGAAGTCCAGGCTGGGTTAGAAGGGATATTGTAACTAATGTTAGATGGATCTTTGCTGAAAGCAGGGAGTACCAGAGGAATGTTTATCTATGCTTCATTGATTATGCAAAGACGTTTGACTCTGTGGACCATAACAAACTGTGGCTGACTCTGAGAACGAGAATCCCAGAACACTTGATCGTGCTAATGTGAAACCTATACTTGGACCAAGAGGCAGTTGTCAGAACAGAGCAAGGAAACACTGCATGGTTCAAAATTGGGAAAGGTGTACGCCAAGGATGTGTCCTGTCTCCATACCTTTTCAACCTGTATGCAGAACAGATTATCCGGGAGGCTGGGCTCTATGAGGAGAAGTGTGGTGTCAGGATTGGTGGAAGATTCATCAACAATCTGCGCTATGCAGATGACACAATCCTGCTTGCAGAAACTGATGGGGACCTGAAGCACTTGCTGCAGAGGGTCAAGGACTGCAGCCTCCAATATGGATTGAGGCTCAAGATCAAGAGGACAAAGATTCTCACCACTGGATTAGTTAGCAGCATCAGGATGGATGGTGAAGAGATTGAGATTGTTCACAGCTTTAATTTGCTTCGCTCCACAGTCAACACTCTCGGCCAGGAAATTAAAAGATGTATTGCCATGGGAAAGTCTGCTGCTAGGGACCTCTCCAAAGTACTGAAGAGCAATGGTGTCTCTCTGGAGATTAAGGTGCATCTGATACAGGCCATGGTCTTTGCAATCACTTGTTATGAGTTAGAGAGCTGGACAATGACTAAGGAGGACAGAATGAGAATTGAGGTCTTTGAGCTGTGATACTGGATAAGAGTATTGAGAGTACCATGGACTGCTAGGAAAACAAACACATTCATCCTAGAAAGGGTTAAACCGGGAGGTTCCTTGGAGGCAAGGATTCTGATGCTTTGTCTAACATACTTGGGACATGTCATAAGAAGGGACCGGTCCTTGGATAGGAACATCATGCTTGGTGGGGTGGAGGGATGGTGCAGGAGGGGAAGGCCCTCTATGAGGTGGATTGATTATGTGACTGGGGTAATCGGGATGGGAGTGTCGGAGACAGTGCGATTGGCACAGGACAGAGCAGAGTTTAGGGCTGTTGTACATAGGGTTGCTATGAGTCTCAAGAGACTCAATGACGTAACTTCAAGAACCATATTTTCAAGTTTCATAGACAGTAGCATGAAATTCAGCATTTTTTAAATTTACATTAACCTTTCTTTTTTACAAATTATTTTTTACTATTATCCACTGGCACAAGTTGCTGTTATTCATAGGTTTTCTGCTGTCAAGACTTCTTTAAAATTCTAAAGAGCAGGGTGTTCGTTTAAAGACTAAGGTGATGCAAGACATTATATTTTCCATTCCTTCTTGTGCATGCGAAAGTTGGAAAATGAATAAGAAAGCTGAAGAAGAAAAAAAACACTTTGGGATTGTGGTGAGGGAGAAAGTCTTGAATATTCCATAGACTGTCAAAAGAATGAAAAAAATCTGTCTTGGAGAACATGAAACTGGAGGGTTCTGTAGAAGCAAAGATGTTGAAACTTCATTTCACATACTTTTTAAAGCCACATATTGGTATTTATGTTATATTATTGTTGTTAAGTACTATCAAGTGGGGACCAATTTATAGCTGACCCTTCAGGGGGTTTTCTGAAGCATAGAAATGGATAGTCCATCTTTCTCTTGAGATGCAGCTGGTGGATTCAAACCAAGTACCTTGGCATTGGCAGAATAATTCCTTACCATTACACCATCAGAGCTCCGTCATTTCACATACTTTGGACATGTTGTCAGGAGGAGCTGATTCCTTGGAAAAGACATCATGCCAGGAAAGGGGGGAGAATTGATGCCTTTGAGCTGTCGTGCTTGAGAAGAGTATTGAGGGTACCATGGACTGCTAGGAAAACAAACAGATTCATCCTGGAGAGGGTGAAACCAGGCGGCTCCTTGGAGCCAAGGATTCTGGGGCTCCATCTAACATACTTTGGACATGTTGTAAGAAGGGACTGGTCCTTGGAGAAGGACATCCTGCTTGGGAGGGTGAAGGGACAGCACAGGAGGGGAAGGCCCTCTATGAGGTGGATTGATTCAGTGACTGGGGTAACCAGGATGGATGTTCCAGAGACAGTGTGATTGGCACAGGACAGAGCAGAGTTTAGGGCTGTTGTACATAGGGTCGCTATGAGTCGTAAGTGATTCGATGGCACATAACAACAACAAATCTCATATGGTAGATAATGTTGATCATTTATGTAGTAGTAATAATCATAGTGAATTAATGATGCCAATTAGCAATTTGGTTCTTGATTAGAGCTCACTGGAAAAAATATTATTTATATATGAATGTTCTTGTCATTTGATGTTTTTATTAAGTATATGCTATGAAATATAAAAATCTATACCTATACCTATACCTATACCTATACCTATACCTATACCTATACCTATACCTATATCTATATCTATATCTATATCTATATCTATATCTATATCTATATCTATATATCTCAAATTAAATTTTCAGACTTTTCTAACTACATGATCCAGTCAGTGGTCATTGAAATTACTCTCTATGCATCAGAGAGTTAGATAATGAGTAAGGATTATAGAAGAAGAATCGATGTCTTTGAGTTGTGGTGCTGGAGAAAAGTCTTGAACCTACTATGAACTGCCAAGAAAACAAGTAAGTCTGTCTCTGAAAGAGTGAAATCAAACTTCTCTTTGGAGGCTAGGATTTTGAAGCTCCATATCACATACTTAGGGCGTGAAACCATGAAGGACAGACCCTTGGAAAAGGACATCTTGCTTGAAAGGGTGGAGGGACAGTGCAGCAGAGAATGACCCTGTATAAGCTTGATTGATACAATAACTAGGGCAATGGGGGTAGTTGTATTCTAGTCAGTGAGACTGGCTCATGACAGGGCAGGTTTCAGAGTTATTGTACATAAAGGGTCATTAAGAATCATAGGTGACTTGATGGCACATAGTAAAAATAATATAGTTGCTAAATAGTGCACTGAGCTATCCCAGGCTACTATAGCAAAATCTTAGGGGCATTTGGGGCATATTTTCAAGATTATAGGAAAGGCTATAAATCCTCAACATCTATTGAATACCAGCATAACATCTTATAGAGGCTGCTTAAAATACAGCTTTCATTCACTCATAGTTTCAACAGGATTCAGAAGAGGTAATGGCAAGAGAGATATCATTGCTGACATCAGATGACTGAAAGCAGAAAGTACAAGAAACATGTTTGCTTGTGTTATATTGCCTATGCAAGAGTGTTTGACACTCTTGTGTAGATAATGGCAAGTTAAGGGTAATATTGAGAGTAATGGAAACCCCAGAACACTTAATTGTGCTCATGGGAAACCTATACACAGATCAAGAAACCATTGTCCAAACAGAACAAGGAAACATAGGATAATTAAAATCAGGAAAGGTATGTGTCAAGGTTGCATTCTCTTTCTTTACCTACTCAATCTGTATGCTGAGCAAATAATTAGAGAAGCTGGGCTTTATGAAGAAGAATGTGGCCTCAGGACTGTAATAAGACTTAGCAACAACTGTGTTACTCAGATGACACAATTTTGCTTGCAGAAAATGAAGACTGGAAGCACTTACTGTAGAAGATCAAAGACTACTGCTTTCATTGTAGATTACATCTCAACATCAAGAAAATAACAATCATATCCACTTGACCCAAAAGGCATTATGATAGATAAAGTTTGAAGTTTCAAATGACTTAATTATATTTGGGACCACAATTAACATGCACAGTAGCAGGAGTCAAGAAATGAAAAGATGTAATGTGTTTTTGTTGTTGTTATGGGGTGTGGAGTCACTTGAAACTCATAGTGACCCTATGTGCAACAACGGGAAAGCCTGCCCTGTTATGAGCCTGTCTCACTGACTCAAACACACCTACTCCATTGCCCTAGTTACTGTATCAATCCATCTCATCCAGGGTTTTCCTATCCTTCATTGTCCCTCCACCCTTCAGAGCATGACGTCCTTCTCCAAGGATTAATGCCTCAAGGGATCCAGTGTCCTAGCTGATCTGTTCTGCATACAGATTGAAAAGGTATGGAGACAGAATGCATCCCTGGTGGACACCCTTCCTGATCTGAACCATTCATTGTCTCCTTGCTCTGTTCTTATGATTGCCTCTTGGTTCAGGTATAGGTTTCACATAATCACAAATATTCTGGGATTCCTACTCTTCTCAGAGTCAACCACAGATTGTTGTGACCCACACAGTCAAAAAAAGCCTTTGCATATTCGATGAAACACAGATAGACATTCCTCTGGTACTGTCTGATTTCTGCCAAGATCCATCTAACATTAGCTATAATATCCCTAGTACCAGGGCCTCTTTTAATCCCAGCCTGCACATTTGACAGTTCTCTGTTGTTGCTCCAGTTGTTTTTGGATAATTTTCAGCAAAATCTTGCTTGCATGTGATATTAATGATAATTTCCACATACTGCAGGCCCACCCTTCTTTGGAATTGGAACAAATATTATAATACAAAAATGTTTACTTCAAAATTACATTTGTTTTAAATCTAATATATAAATGTGTATACATAAGGCACTTAACAACAACAACAAAGAGAGAGCTCTGTTGGCCTAGCAGATAGAAAGTGATGCTACCAAGCCAAGGGTGAGTGATTTTAATCTGAAGCCCTCAAGTCTGGTTTTAATTGGTTTTGGTCAAACATTCTTCTACATGGTATAGCACTGGTCTGTCCATTTGCGGTATAGAGGTAACTCGTGGTTGCTGTGATGCTGAACACTGTGACACTGATGTGTCAAATGTGATAATGGCTACCCATGCTGGACAGTGATTGGTGGACTTCCCAATTAAAACAAGCTTGAAAGCAGGAGCTTGCCTCTGGACACTCTATGAACACTGAGAAACGATGAAAATGATACTAGTGTTCAGGTCTTTCGTCCATAGGATCGCTATGAGTTGTCTATGATTCAAGGGCACTTAAAAGCAACATCTTTTTTACAGTATACATATTGTTTCTAATGATCAAGAAAAAAAGATTGACAAGAAATAATTGCCAAAGTTAATTCTAAATATATTATAAAAGCTATATATAACATCTTCATTTTTCTAGTATTTTCTTATCTAAGCCTTATGGTTTTGTACAAGGAAAGTAATACATACTATAAAAATTTTATTTTGACAGTGGTGATTCTGACAAAGAATAGAACATAGTCCAATATCTTGATAACTCGTGATGTCATGTGTGGGAATTTTATTCTCTCATCCATTCAATTTCTTCCGTCAAACTCTGGCCCTGACCATCTTTTCTAACCTGGGGATCTGCATTTAAACTGCATAAGAATTTTATATTCATGCAGATGATGTTAGGATTCCCTCTGTCCCAGAGATTCTGATCTAGTAGGTCAGAATGACACTGAAATTTCGATATGGAACTGTGTCTCTTCTTCACTGCACTTTGGTCTTTATCCTTCAGGAAACTAGTCTTCTTTCTTATGTCCAAATTGGAATTTTCTTGTTTTCTTTCTGTCTTCCATAATTTAAACTGTTACTCAAAATTCAACTGTAGTCAATTCAAATTACATACTCTAATAGACATAGACAACATTTCTCTATGAATTCTGTTAATTTTTAATCACTCCAACCATCTGATCTTCCCTAAATTCAATCTATAATCTCTGCTAATCACAGTCCCTTTGAGACTATGGTCACTCCCGTTTCAGTCAGCATGACTGTGTCAGTTCATACTCAGTCTCTTCCCTGTCCTTCCCTCTATCACTGATTCCTTAAAAGGTAAAATCAATTGTTATTGAGTCAACTCAAACTCACGGTGACCTCATATGTGTGAGTAAAACATGCTGCATATAGTTTTCCATGCTGATTTGTACAAAAGAGACCAACATTTGGAAATACCATCTCAGACAAGGGTCTCATCATGAAAATTTACAGAATCCTACAGGGCCTCCAGAAGAAAAAGACTGATAATCCAATTACAAAATGGAAAAAACAGACATGGAAAGACTTTTCACAGAGGAGGACATTCGGATGGCCAACAAACATGTGAAGAAATGCTCTAAATTGCTGGCAATTAAAGAGATGTAAATCAACACCACAATGAGATACCATCTTACCCCACCAGCAGTGGCAAAATTTAGCAGGGCAGTAAGTAATAAATGTTGGAGAGGTTGTGTCAAGATAGGAAATCTTATCCCACACTATTGGTGGGATTGCAAAATGGTACAACCACTCCTTTTTTTTTAGATTTTTAAAAAATTGTTTATTGGTTTGTATATATATATATATTCATTCATTCATATTCATGATATTTTGTACATGGACTTTGTGTTTTATACAATCATTTATGTACATTACATTTTATATAATTAGTTACCATTGCTCTGTGCCTATTATCACACCTTCCTGTCAAGTCCCTATTGAATCTTTCCCATTATTTCACCCCTCCTCCACCCACTAACCACTATTATCCTAGTGATTTTTCCTCCTTGCCTTTTTTCTGCCTCCCTTCTTCCTTTC
>NW_006399784.1:14958045-14967937 GCF_000299155.1 Elephantulus edwardii
AAAAGTAGGCTTATGAAATATCTGTATTTGTGTGATATTTCATACAGCATGTGCTCCATCTTATATAGTATTTTATAAAATTGTTTCTCTTAGTGCTGCTTAGTATTCTATTGTATGAATATGAAACAATTTCTCAATCCATTCATTTGTTGATGGGAATTTTGGTTGTTACCATTTTCTTTTTTTAATTGTGGAAAAACATGTATGGGGATACAAGAGGGTGAGAGTTGGGAGCAGAAGAATGAAGATGGGCAGGGATGAAATCACAGGGCTGCACAATTTGATGGGTGGGGGAAGTAGGCAAAGGGAATGAGAAAGATCCAGTGGGGACTAGAAGAGACAGGGTAATGGTAAGCATAGTCATGGTGATTAATTTTCTTTTTAAACAAAGTAATTGTCTTATTCACTTATGTGTTTGCCTTTTGGGAATGGGGCACAGACTCTCTGACTTCTTCATACTGAACAGGGATGTTGATGTGAAGGGGGAAGAGGAATCCACTTTAACACCTTACTGGTAGTCCTGGGTTGAAGCTGTATGCCTTCTTGTTCAGTTAGAATATATTTTCCTGATGTTTACTGCTCTCTGGACTGCAAAGCGTTTGCCAAGGTGGGCTCATTAGGATTGGCTGATTGAACCCTGAGGCTGCATCCAAGGAGTCACACAATTTGATTGGTGGAGGTAGGAGTCGATAAAGGAAAGGCAAAAGATCTGGTGAGAAAAACAATGTATAGGAATTTTATGAACTTTGTATGTAAACCAGTGTAAAATAAAACATAAATTTAAAAAAAAATTTAGACTCCTGAAAGGCCCTTCTGAAAGGACTCGAACTTGCAAACTTTTGCTTAGTAGCTGAAAACATAAATGGTAAGTGCCACCCAGGGACTCTCTATGGAGGTTTTCTTTTTAATATTCTTTCTTTCCTCTTCCACCTCTGCAGTCTATTCTCAGGAAAGTATCAGAGGTTATTTAAACACAATGGAGTGTCAATAATCCAAAATGAGGAGCCCAGAAGCAGAAAAAAGGGAGCTGAGAGAAGATGGTTCAAGTATGAAATGTGAGGCACAGCCAGTATGTAAAAGATGCAAATTTGGGATAAGGTGTTTGGAGTTCGGGTTTTCTTTTTTAATTTTTGTTTTATAGCCACAAAACTTACTAAATTTCTAAAAATCATATAAACTATGTCATTATACATGAGTGATATAATGTTTACGAGTTCTTCGGTTTATACTTGGAAATAATCACTAATATCTTCAACTTAACCTTTTCACCTTTAGTGTACCCTTGAATGGGAATAGGAACAAATATGGGCCTCTTCCAATCTGTTAGCCAGATAGCTATCCTCCAAATTTCCTAGCATAGAATGATGAGCACATCCAAGACTGTACCTGTTAATTGAAACAAGGCAATCAGTATTCCATTGATTCCTGGGGGTCTTATTTTTTGCCTTTGTCTTCAATGCAGCTTCAACTTCCTTTGGCTCCTGTTCATATGGTACTTCTTGAAATTTTTCATTGTCAAATGGTTAATTTTGATAGCGTGATTCTGTGTGCTCTCTACATTTTCTTTTGATGCTTTCTGAGTCATTCAATATATTGCCCATTGTTGTTGTTCTTAAGTACCAGTAAGTCGAACACAACTCACAGTGATCCTGTGAACAAAAGATCTGAACCCTGCACTGTCCTGAAGTATCCTAACACTTCCTGACACACAAGAGCCCTTTGCAGCAGTCACTGTGTCAATCCACCTGCTTGAGGGTCTTCCTTTCTTTCATTGATCCTCCATCCTTCCAAGCATCATGTTCCTCTCCAACACTTTACACCTCCTAGCAATATGTCCAAAGCGTGTGAGGTGAAGCCTCATCATTCTTGCCTCTAAAGAGCACTCTGGCTGTACCATTTCCAAGACATATCTATTTGTTCTCTTGGCCATCCATGGGATGCTAAGTGCTTGTCTCCAGCACCACAGCTCAAAGGTGCCAATTCTTTTACTGTCATCCTTATTCATTGTCCTGGTCTAGGATACATAGCTAGTAATTGGAAAGACTATGGCCTGAATCAGATGCATCCCTTAGTCCTCAAACTGATATCACTACTCCTTAATAGTTTGGAAAGATCCCTAAATGCAGATTTCCCCAGTGCAATGTGTCTCCTTATTTCCTGACTACTGGTACCATGGGTGTTAATTGTAGATCCAGGCAAGATGAAATTGTTGACAGTTTTGATCTCCTCTCTATTCATTATAACACTGCCTATTGGTCCAGTGGTAAGAATTTTTGTTTTCTTGATATTGAGATGCAATCCATACCGAAGGCTACATTCCTACATCTTCTTCAACAAGTGCTTCAAATTCTTGGCATCTTTTAATATTGTGACTTGAAGTTTAATTTTTTTTACTCATTCTCTCAGTTTGAGAAATGCAGAGCAAGTCCTTCCCTATTTATCCTCCAATTCCAGCTCTTTGCACATTCCATTATAATCCTTTGCCTTCTAGAGCTGCCCTTTGAAATCTTTTGTTCAACACTTTTACTTCAGCATGTTTCCCCTTAATTCTGACTTCTTGATGTTCTAGTGCAATTTTCAGAGTCCCTTCTGACATCCATATTGGGTCCCCCCCCTTTCTTCTCTATCTTTGTATTAACCTTTCACTCTCTTCATGAATGATATTCTTTGTATCATCCCAAAACTCATCCAGTCAAATCATTGGTGTTCAGTGACTCAGACTTATTCCTAAGATGATCTTGAAACCCAGATGAAATAGATTCAGGATCCTATCTTGTTTCTTGTGGACTTATTTTTATTTTCTTTGGCCTCAATTTGAACCTGCATATGAATAATTGGTGGGCTGACCCACCAACCACACCTGGCCTAGAGGTCTATATCTGTTCCCATTCCCAATAAACGTGATCCATTGGAATGTGGAAACTATCAGACGATATCATTGCTATCATATACAAGCAAAAATCCTACTGAATATCATTCAAAAACAGGTAGAATAGTACACAGATAGAGAATATCCAGAAGTTCAAGCAGGATTTAGAAGAGGCTGTGGCACACTGCTGATGTCAGATGGATCCTGGATGAAATGAAGAGAATATCAACCAGAAGAATGTCTGTTTCTGCTTTACTGACTATGCAAATGCTTTTTACTGTGTGGATCATAAGTTGTTGTTGATAGAAGAAGGAGAGTTCCAGAGCACTTAATTGTGCTCATGTGAAACCTATACCTGGATCAGGAGGCTGTTGTGTGAACAGAGTAGGGAAACACTGCATTATTTAAAATTAAAAAAGGAGTGTGTCAGAGTTGAATTGTCTCTCTGTACCTGTTTGATCTGGATCCTGAGCAAATTAATCAAGAAGCTGGATACTATAAATATAGCATCAGGATCTGAGGGAGACTCATCAATAACCTGTGTTATGCAAATGACACAATCTTACTTGCTGAAAGTGAGGAGGACTTCTAATACTTGTTGCAGAAGATCAAAGAATGCAGCATTCAACATGGATTTCATCTCAGTGTTAAGAAAACATAGATTCTTACCACTGGACCATTAGACAACACCATGATGATGGAGAAGAAATTGAAACTGTCAACAACTTCATCTTATTTGAATGCACAATTAACAACCTTGGTACCAGCAGTTAGGAAATAACTTGTACTGGGAAAGTCTGCATTCGGGACATTTCCAAATTTCTAAGGAGTAATCATATCAGTTTAAGGACTAAGGTGTTTCTGATTTAAGTCTTGGTCTTTCTGATAATTTGCTATGTATCTTGGAGCTGAACAATGAATAAGAATGACAGAAGAAAAATTGATCCCTTTGAACTGTGATGTTGAATAAGAGTAGTGAACACTCCATAAAAGGCCAAAAGAACAAACAAATATTTCTTAAAGAGAGTGCAGCCAGAGTTCTCTTTGGAGGCATGAATAATGAGGCTTTGTTTCACATACTTCAGGTATATTGCTAAATGGGTCTATTGCTTGGAGAGGGACATGATGCTTGAAAGTGTCAAAGATCTGTGAAGCAGAGAAAGTTATTTTCCATGCTAATTGACACAGGGAGTAAGTACCACAATGGTTTCTAATGTGCCAGGAAGTATGAGGATGTCACAGCATTCAGATCCTATGTTCACAAGATTGCTATGAGTCATATTTGACTTGATGACACCTATCAACAACATCACCTCTGAATACAAATTTTCTTTCATAACCTTATTCTAAAAGAGCTCTAGTGGTATAGTGAGTTGTATTGCTAACCCAGATACTCTATGGATTCAAATCCACCAATTCCTCTTTGGAAGAAAGATAAGAATCCTTATCCTGTTAAAATTTGGAAACCCAAGAAAGGGTCATTATGAGTCAAAACCAACTCTATGGTAGAGTGAACCTTATTGTAAAGATTTATCATCATTGAATTATTTTTAAAGAAGACTCTAGAATATTACAGGATTCAGTAACATTCAAGAAATTCTGTCCTCTGAAATATTGTTGATGACTTCATTTATTTTGTGACAGTGTAAAAAATATCTGAACTAAAGCTATTGACTGATTCATTCATCTTCTTTTGGTTTGCTAGCACATTCAAACCTGATAAAGTATACTGTGTAGAAATGGCAATTAATCAAGTTTACCTGTCACAGGGGATATGTATAGAAAATATAGATGCTACCTTCTGTTAAGTGTATTATATATTCTAACCTGAGGTATAATAGCCAAGATTATGCCCAAATAAGTGGAATGGAATTAATGGAAATATGAAATACAATTATAAAAATGAGAGTTATTTATCACACTGTGGTCCTAAGATTCTCCTCATCTTGGTCATATGAGTTGCCTCATAGCAACATAGATTGCAAAATTCTGTGATCAAACCATTTCTTGGGGTAAGAAATGCAATCATCAATGATCGCTGCAATTTAAATACAAACCAATCTTTGGAAAGTATTCACCTTGGGTAATATTTTCCTAATGTGCTAATAAATAAAGGAATAAAACTAAAACTAATAAGCAAACAACCATTATAGAAATAAATTCATGATGAGAACTTTAACTGACTTATTCAGATTGGTAGTTGTGGCTTTTCACATCTTGATGAGATAATTTGTCTCTTTAATTACTTGTTGTTGTTTGTTGTTAAGTGCCACTTAACATAGACGACTCAAAGCAACCCTATGAACGAAAGACCTGAACACTTGTATAACTTTATCGTTTCTCTCTGTTACTATAGTCTATTGCTGTAGTCTTTCATCTTCTTCAGTAAGTTCTTCAAATTCTCATCACTTTGAGCAAGCAAAATAGTAGCATTTACATATGTTGTTTTTGCTAGGTGCCATCAAGTTGAGTCTGACCCATAGCGACCCTATAAACAACAGATCTGAATCATGTCCAGGTGTGTGCCAGCCTCACACTTTCTAACACACTCAAGTTGCTCACAGGAGTCACTGTGTCAATCCATTTGGTTAAGGGTTTTCTTTTTTGCCAACCTTCCACCTTTCTGGGCATGATGTCCCTCTCCAAGTAATAATAGCTCCTCCTAGCAATATGCCTGAAATATGTGAGCTTTATATAGGCATTTGAATATGTTATTGTAAGGTGCCATCAACTCACCTGGGACTCATAGAGACCATATGTACAACATCTCTGAATCCTGCTCTATCCTGAGCCAAACTTATTGTCTCTGACACATCTATGCCCATTAGCCTAGTCACAGAGTCAATTCATCTCATTGAGTGTCTTCCTCTCTTGTGCTGTCCTTCTCTCCTCACAAGTAAAATGCCCCTCTCTAAGGACTGGTCCCTCCTTTCAACATGCCCAAAGTATGGCAGATGGAGCAATAGAAATCTTTCCTCCAAGGAGCAGCCTGTTTTCACTCTCTTGAGGATCAACTTGTTTGTTCTCTTTGCAGTCCATGGTATATTCAATACTCTTCTCCGTAACCACAACTCAAAGGCATCAATTCTCCTTCTATCATCCCTAGTCATTGTCCAACATTCTGATGCATAGCACATAATTGTGAAGACCATGTCCTGGATCAGGTTCACCTTAGTCTCTAGACTGATATTGTTGCTCTTCAGTACTCTGGAGATGTCCCTGATAGCAGACTTTCTCAGTGAAATTCATCTTTTGATTTTCTCACTGCTGGTACCAAGAGCGTTGATTGTGGAGACAAGCAAACTGAAGCTGTTAACAATCTCAATCTCTTCACCATCTATCATGATGCTGCCAATCATATAGCATATTGTTGCCTTCCTTCAAAGTTCATAACATGGTCTCTTTATATAGAACATATTGTTTCCTCAACATAAAAATGGGTAAGACTAGGGAAAGGATACATATAATCTTGACTCACATTTTTCCAGTAATTAAGTTATTCAATATTTCCTTATTCTGTTTGAGTAACTGCCCTTGGTCTATGTGCAGATTTTGCATGAATACAATTAAGAGTTCTCTAATTCCCATTCTTTGCAATGATATCTATAATTTGTTTTGATTCACATAATCAAAAGCCTTTACATAGTCAATAAAGCATAGGTAACCATCATTCTATCATGTTGGCTATCAGCCAAAATCAATATGACAGTTGCAATAATATTCTTAATTTCATGTCTTTTAAATTTGATTTGACTTTCTGGAAGATCTCTGTCAATGGCAACTTCAACCACTTTAAAAATTATCACCAGCAAGATTGTTGCTTGGCGATTTCCACACCCTGTTGCATTACTTTTCTTTAAAATAGCCACAAATATGTATATTTTCTAGTAGAGGAGCCAGGTAGATGTCTTCCAAATTTCTTGGCATAGAAAAGGAAGCACCTGGTGTATGTCATCCATGGTTGAAACATCTCAATTGGTGATGTTCATTCATGTTATTGTTAAGTACTTTCTAGTTAGAACTAACTTAAGGTTCCTATCTTACCCTCCAGTGGATTTTTAGAGGCAGCAAATTTCATGGTAGAAAATTGTCTTTCTCTTGCAAAGAAGTTGGTAAATTTGAATTGTATAGCTTTGATTTGCTAGTACACCTTCTTAACCAGAGTGCCCTTCATAGAACCTTGATTTTCTCCAATGCTTTCTGTGCAGTTTAAAGTATTTTCTCCAGGTGCATTGTTTTTTTTTTTTTTAAAGTTGAACACTGATTATAATTTTTAGTACAGTGACTGTATATTCCTTCAATATTCTTTTAAAGTTTCCTGCACCATCAAACGTCTTTGCCATATTGCAGTTGGAAGCTTACATGTTTTCCTTCTATTTTTTCATCTTCAGAAATACTAAGCATGTTCTTTCTTTTTTGTCTTCGAAATCCAAATTCTGTACATTTTATTTTAACACTTTGTCTTCTTGAGTTACTTTCTAAAATCATCTGTTAGCTTTTTTGATTCTTTGGTTTTCCATCTGGTGAATTCCTTGTGTGAAGTTATTGTCTATATGGTAAAAAAGTATTTATAATAAATAATTCATTAATCTTGCAAAATTCTAGGGAGAATATTTTTCCCACTTCTGGCAGTCCCTGTGTTACTAATAAGATCTGGTCCTAAGTGTATCTTTAACCTTTCTTTGTTTTAAGGAAAGGCTCAAATTCTTTTCAATGATTTATAAACGGTATGTCCTGCAAATGAAGAGCATGAGACAGAACTTGTTGCATAGGTATTAGTTCAATTATTTCAAATTGAGGGCAATCTTATGTTATATTAAAGGGCAAGCACAAATTGTAAGACAGGCGTGAATAATTTTTTTTGCTTATTAAAACATTTATTTTTTTTTTCTTTGCATATTGAAACCCGTGGAGCACATTAGAAATTTAGGTTTGCATCTGTCTTGTTTGGTGTCTTACAGGCGTGAATAATTTGAGAACTTCATGTACTGATTCTTCTTGCTTCCAACTTTAGCTTTCCAAGTAATTGTCAACTTACCTTGATTGCATGTTTCATCATTTTCAGACTATAGAAGTGGAAAAATCTTAATTTATCTTATCCTTTATATGCTAGATTAGAGTAAAAATTTGAATACCACTCATTAATTAATTAGTTTTCTTATAGGCATTTGAGTATTATTCTACAATTTACAGTGTTTTCTTATTCTACAATATACAATGTGTTATAAGCGGTATTGGTATCCACTTCCTAAACAACACGCCTCTGGGAATTCTATGAACTTTGAGAAATGACAATAGTTATAGAAAGGCTTCAGGCCCTTTGTTCATAGGGTCATTATGAGTAGTGGTTGACTAATCAACGGCAATCAACAACAACATAATTGACAATGCCTAATGATGAGACTGTTAGGTTGAGAGGAACTAACAATATAACTGGAGAAGACTGCCTCCTCCAAGTAGAGTCAACCTTAAAGGAAAGAAGAAAGTGACAGGGACCTGCATTTGCTGGTGTAACATACTTCAATTTGGGAAGAAACATCCATTAATAGTTGGAATGTGAGGTTAATGAAGACTGAACCTAGGAAAATTAGCAGTTGCCAAAATGAAATGGAACATAAATAGCTACTGTAGGCATTGTTGTTGTTGAGTACCATCAGGTGAGAACCTACCCATATCTGACTCTCCGGTGGGTTTTCAGAGGCAGTTAATAGCATGGAAGTATATTGCCCAGCCTACTCCTGAAGAGCAGGAATCTCTGGTCTTGAATCTCTTCTCTTTGGGATTGCAGAACAGTTGCTTACATCTAGGTCAACAGAGCACAGACAGATAACCTTTTCACTTAATCAGTGTAGAAAAACCCAGCTACATAAAAGCTTTAAAAGAGCAATCAGGCAAATTTCCATGTGTACTTGATAGCTATGGTTTATGTTACTGGTGCATTTCTTGAATAATTATGCATAAAATGTTTATTTATTTACATCTTCCAAAATAAATTCTTAAATTTACTTTTTTGTACTGATAGTACAGATATCAAGAATTTAATTTAAAAATGACATAAAGATCACCCAAGCAAAGATGAACACTATGTGTCAAGCATCCTCCTTTGTTTTCTTTGTCACGTGCTCACCAATGTATTCTGGAAAGTCTAGACAAAGTAGCCCAGAAATTACATAGTCAAGCAGCCATGAAACTGTGTTGCCTACTTAATATTGAGTGGCCTTTTATTTACTTATGCTACTTAATGATCATTGTTGGTTGCCATGGTGTTAACTCTATTTGTGACCACTTCTTATAGAACAGAATCAAATGTTGCCTGGTGCTGTCTCATCTTCACAAACTTTGACATAATTAATCCTGTTGTATTAGATATTGTGTCAGTCCCCATTTTCATTGATCATTTTTGTTATCAGACATAACATCCTTTTCCAGGGATTGATATTTCTTGAATGCCTGAGCAAAACCGAAAAAACAAAACAAACACAAAACAACCAAACCACAAACAAAACATTTGAAGTTCCACTATTTTAACTTGCGAGAAGCAGTAAAGTGTTGTTTCTTCTAAGAAACTATTGCAAAATAGATTTTCAATACTTGCTTTTCTTAAAAACACAAAGCTCTGAATGCTTATGTTCTTTTTCATTTACAGTTACAGTACGCTTATAAATAAACATGGATATTTAACTCATTCCCAATACTAGTTATTATTGTTAATTGTTGTTGAGTCAATTTTCAAATCGCATGTGACAAAGCAATATCATCAAGTTGAGTACATCTGGCTGTAATGTTTACAGGAGTGAGTTTTCAAGTCTTTCTTACTAGAGTGGTGTGTAACTTTGAATCACCAACTTTTCATTTAGCAGCCAAAGTCCGAACAGTTGTACTACAAGGTCTTCTTCAATTTGTATCCTCTTAGAGTTTTCCCTACTCGTGGCACCAGAAAGGAGATGTCTGGTTCTATAATTTAGAACATATTAAGAATGTGACATATAAAATTTTTATTTGTCATTATATTTTTTAATTCAA
>NW_006399784.1:14968207-14970141 GCF_000299155.1 Elephantulus edwardii
TACCTTTTCAATCTTTATGCAGAAAAGGTTATCCGTGAGGTTGGGCTCTATGAGGAGAAATGTGTCATCAGGATTAAAGGAAAACTCATCAACAATCTGCATTATGCAGATGACACAACCCAGCTTGCTGAAACTGAAGAGGTCCTTCCTGTGGAAGGCCAGGGTCTTCTGTCTTCAGTATGGATTGAGACTCAATATCAAGAAAACAAAGATTCTCACAATGAGCCGACTGGCAGCGTCATAACGGATGGTGAAGAGAATGAGATTGTTCAGAGTTTTGGTTTGCCTGGATCCACAGTCAACACTCTTGGTACCAGCAGCCAGGAAATGAAAAGATGTACTGCAATGGGAAGGTCTGTGGTTAGAGACCTCTCTAAAGTGCTGAAGTACAAAGATGTCATTCTGGAGACTAAGGTACGCCTGATACATGCCATGGTCTTTGAAATCACTTGCTATGCGTCTAAGAGCTGGACAATGACTAGGGATGATAGAGGGAGAATTGATGCCTTTGAGCTATGGTATTGGAGAAGAGTATTGAATATACCATGGATTGCTAGGAAAACAAACGGGTTTTTCCTGGAGACGGTGAGACTGGGCTGCTTCTTGGAGGCAAGGATTCTGAAGCTTCATCTGACATAACTTGGACATATTGCAAGGAGGGACCAGTCCTTGGAGATGGACGTCATGCTTGGGAGGGTGGAAGGACAGTGCAGTAGAGGAAGACCCTCGATGAGATGGATTGATTTAGTGACTGGGGTAATGAGGGTAGGTGTGTCAGAGGTGGTGAGATTGGCACAGGATAGGGCAGAGTTTAGGGCTGTTGTACATAGGTTCACTATGAGTCGCAGGTGACTCAACGGCACATAACAACGAGAACTACAACAACAGTCCTAAATGGGCTCTGGCTTAAAGACAACTCAATATAATTTAAGAGAAATAAAAAGAAAGGCATATACCAAAATATTATTTTGTTCTTGGAAGGGTTCTTTACAAAAGATATATTAAAGACGTCTTTTGAACAATAAAAGGCACCAATATTACTTGATTCACAATACACTGAATTAATAGTGATAAAAACATATAACTCAGGCTCATAAGAATAAATATGGCATTTGACCATTATTGTGAAAATAGAAGGATAGTAAGATGTGTGTAAAAGTCCAAAGGGGGAAACAGAGGGAGGTAGAGGAATTGAAAATGGGGGCGGGGGAAATTACAGGGTGGCAGAGTTTGCTGTATGGAGGATGAGGGTGAAAGAATTGGGAAAAATCTATTGGAGACCTGAAAATATGGGGTGATAGTGGGCATAGATCAATGGTGATTAATTTTATAAAGCACAGAAATACAATATGATTAAAAGAAATTGTGAAACACAGTATACATGAGTGACATACAATGTATATGAATTTTGTATGCAAACCAGCATAAAATTTTTTTAAAAGTTAAAAAACCCAACATGTATTAAGTATATGAGCAATGATGCTGTTAGGTGCCATGGAGTTGAGTAAGACCAAGAGATACCATATGAACAACAGAGCAGAACCCTGTCTATCCTGTGCTTTTTATACACAACTGAGCCCTTTGCTGTGGTCACTGTGTCATATCATCTGGTTGAGGATCTCCCTCTCTTTCACTAATTCTCCATCTTTCTAACATGATATCACTCTTCAATTAATAATTAATTAATTCTAATTAACAATACACCCAAAGTATGTAAGACAAAGCTTAATCATGTTGCATTCAAGGAAGATTCTGACTATCCTTTCTCTAAGGCACCTGTTTGGCAGTCCATGGAATACTCAGCACTCTTCTACAACACCATAGCTCAAAGAAATAAAATCTTTGTTATCCTTTGTTATTGTCCAGCTTTCAGAAGAATAGCAAATGAATGAAAAAACTATGGTCTGAATCAGGCTAGTCCTCAGACTGACATA
>NW_006399784.1:14975763-14976770 GCF_000299155.1 Elephantulus edwardii
TTTGTCTTCTTGACATTGAGCCTCAGTCCATACTGAAGGCTGCAGTCCTTGACACTCTGCAGTAAGTGAATGAGGTCCTCCTCAGTTTCAGCAAGCAGGGTTGTGTCATCTGCATAATGCAGATTGTTGATAGATCTTCCACCAATCGTAACGCCAATATACAATTTTAAAAGTATAAAAAGAACCCAAAACTATAAATAACAGAGAAATAATAGTAACATACATTTTATTTAAGTGTCATCAAGTCAACTATAACTCAGCAACCCTAATAACAACAAATCAGAACCTTTGCCTGTCTCTTGTACCATCCTCACAATCTCTGATATGCTTTTACCCATTGTTTACAGGGTCAATACACCCTGTTGATGATCTTCCTCTTTTCTCTGACCCTCCACCTTTCCTAGCATGATGACTTTTCCAAGAATTGATCTCTCCTAACAATGTGCTGAAAGTATTTGAGACACAGTTTCAGTTCTTTATGCTAGATAGTTGTATTTTATTGCATTGATAATGTAAAATCATTGAAAGGGCATAAAGTATACAAAAAGTGTAGTCTTTTTCTTTATTTTAGAAAGGATATTCTAATAGCAATGCAAAAGTATTATGAAGGTAAGCATGACATGCCACAACTATCTTTAAGAGTTGTAACGTGGAATATACCAAGTATGAATGCTGAATGCTGTAAATCTAGAAGTCATGAAAAATGAAATGGATTGCATGAACATCCACATTCTTGGCATTAATGAGATGAACTGCCTTTGGCCAGTTTGAATCAGCAATCACATGGTATACTATGTCGGGAATAAAAAACAGAGGAAGAATAGTGTCACAATCATAATTAACTATGCCAAATTCTATTCTGAAGCACAATGTTGTGAGTAAAAGGATATTATCCATATGGATATAAGGAAGAACTATTAATGCAACTGTTATTCAAATATATACTGTGACTGCTACAGCCAAAGAGAAGGAAATTGAAGATTTTTACTGAAACTTGCAGTTCATAA
>NW_006399784.1:14976870-14977956 GCF_000299155.1 Elephantulus edwardii
TGGATATAAGGAAGAACTATTAATGCAACTGTTATTCAAATATATACTGTGACTGCTACAGCCAAAGAGAAGGAAATTGAAGATTTTTACTGAAACTTGCAGTTCATAACTGACCAAACAAGCAACAAATATATGATAATGATAATTGGTGATTGGAATGCAAAAATTGGAAATGATGAGGAAGGAATAGTAGTCAAAAAGTATGAACTTGGTGGCAGAAATGAGCTGGAAATGGAATGATTGAATTTTTCACATTCAATTACTTACTCATAATAAATATCTTTTCAAATCAGAGATTGTTTTTGTTAAGCACCAACTAATTATATTTTAAAGGCTCTCTAACTAAAGGAGTTTTATTATAATTGCCTCACAGAGAAAAAGAAAATTTATATGGATGTGATTCCTGATGTTTGTGAAAAATACAAACTGATCTTTTTGTACTTTTGAGGAAATTTTGTTAGAATTTTGAGGAAAATCCCTTTCTTTTACTACTAGTTTTCATGTTAGAATCTCAGTCCATACAGTCAATTAAAATCTCGAGGTATATTAGACTTTTAAAATAAATTTTGTTAAAACAAACAAGCAACAACACCAATAAAAAACCTAGCTACTTGGCTTTTCTGTAATGTAATCATCAAATTTGTGTATTCTGATACTTGTTAATGCAGGAGTGGCAACCACTTCCTAAACAACATGTCTCGGGAAACTTTATGAACTTTGAGAAATGACAGTAATTATAGAAAGGCTTCAGGTCTTTTGTTCACAGGATTACTATGAGTCATGCTCTACTTGACAGCAATCAACAACAACAACGTTAATTCATCTGAACTTGTTGTTGTTATATGCCGTCAAGTCCCTTGCAACTCACAGCGACCCTATATACAACAGCCCTAAACTCTGCTCTGTACTGTGCCAATCACACTGTCTCTGGAACACGCATCCTGCTTATCCCAGTCACTGAATCAATCCACCTCTTAGAGGGCCTTCCTCTCCTGCACTATTCCTCCACCCTCCCAAGCATGATGTCTCCAAGGACCGGCCCCTTCTTACAACATGCCCAAGGTATGTTAGACGAAGCCTCAGAAT
>NW_006399784.1:14979934-14995352 GCF_000299155.1 Elephantulus edwardii
TACAATATCTCTAGTACCACGACCCCTTCTGAAACCAGCCTGGACTTCTGGTAGTTCTCTGTTGATCAAGTGTTCTAGGATTCCTATTCTTCTCGGAGCCAGCCACAGTTTGTTATGGTCCACATAAACAAATAAAATATTTGTTATTGTAAATAATATAAAATTGTGTCAAACTAAATTTAATAAGAAGTTTAGCAAATTTTTATATCAACAATAATCATGTGTTCTAATATGTCAGTTTAAAACATGATTTCCAAGAGTTTTAGTTAACCTTATAACTTTGGACTCATATTAATCATAATTTATAAATGACCTTTGAGCCTCTAAATAATTCCTAAGTAACGAAAAAAAATACCCAAATTCATTGCTGTCAAGACAGAACCTGGGAATAGTTGAACCCTTAAAAGCTATAAATTACATGGGGGAGATAATCTGTCTTTCATACACATCTGGTGGGTTTGAACTGCCTGCCTTTGGACTGGCAGCACAAATCCTTCTCCATTAAGTTACTAGAAAAGATGTTGAAACATTTGTCATAGGAATTAATGTTTTACAAATGTGCTCTTGTTTTATTTTAGTGAGTGATCTTAACCTATTTTAAGTTGTGCCTAATGATTACATTTTTACTTAGTTCTCAGTTAAATATAAGTTGGCTATAAATTCCAAGTTAAATATAAGAATGACAAATACCTTAAATATTTAGCAAAATTCACTAATTTCTAATGGTCTTCTACAGAGGATAATTTTTAAAGAAGCCAAAACAATTGTTTCTTGTCAAATATTGTATTAATACAGGCACAATTTAGTGTTCTCTCTAGTGAGATTACTGTTTCGGAGCATGTGGTTCCATCTTCATAATGGATGATATGTTGTTAATTTTTACCTTCCATGTCAGTTTACCATATTGCACAAATTCCACAACTCACTGAAAATATTTACTGTATTCTTGATTGACTGTATTATGCATTTAATTACTAAAAAAAAAGAATGTTAGGCCTTTCTAAAGAAGTGAAGATTCTTCAGAGTAGCATTACTGTCTTCTATGTTTGTTTAATATATTGTTGGGTCATCATGGAATTCCTGGGTGACAAGTAACCAAGTCCTTAAGTATTAGACAAAATCTTGGTAATTAAATCCACTCAGAGGAACTTTGTAAGGCAGAAATTTTGATCTAAATCTGAAAGCTCAGAGTCTTGACATTTCTATAAGGCGTTTGTACTCTGCATACATGTGGTTATCATGGATTAAAATCTACTCAGTGGCAGCTAACAACCCCAACTGTTGCACTATTTGAAAGGGTGGTTGTTATTGTTACTTGGGGCTATTCAGTCAATTGCAACTTATAGGATCCACGTGACAGTATAGAACTGCTTCATTAAATTTTCTTGGCTCTAGTCTGAAGAAAAATGGGGCCTCAAAGATTGGAAGACGATTCTTCAACAACCTGTACTATGCAGATGCCACCACCTTGCTTGTACAAAGTGAGGGACACTTAAAGAACTTATTGTAGAAGATCAAAGACTACAGTCTTCAATATGGATTACATCTCAACCTCAGGAAAACAAGAATCCTCACAGTAAACTAATAAGCACTATCATGATACATGAGAAACAGATTGAAGTTGTCAAAGATTTCATACTCAACACTTACTGTAGCAACAGTCAAGAAGTGTAAAGACGTGCTACATTGGGAAAGTTCGCCGTCAAGAACCTTTCCAAAGCAATAAAGAGCAAAGTTGCCAGTTTAAAGACAAAGATGTGCCTGATATAAGCCACGGTATTTTATTTTTTTTTTCCTCTGCATATGAAAGTTGGACGATGAATAAGGATGACAGAATAGAATTTGATGCCTTTGAATTTTGGTATTGGCCACAAATACTGATTACCCATGTATGGCCAAAAGATCAACCAAGTCTGTTCTCAGAGGAAGGGTAACTATGTGCTCCTTAGAAGCAAGGAGTGTGATGCTCTGTTTCACGTGCATACTTTGAGCATGTTGTCAGGAGAGACCAGTTCTTGGAAAAAGATAGCATGCATGGAGAGGTGAGGGGGTCAGAGAAAGAGAGGAAGACCCTCAGGGGAATGGAATTACAAAATGACGGTAACAATGGGCTTAAGCATGTGAGTGAGTGTGAGAATCGGGCAAATAGGGCAGATTTGATCTGTTGTTCAGTGAGTCATTAGAGGTTATACTAGACTCAACAGCACATAGCAAAACAGTAACTATCTTTGTGGAAACAGCTGCACAGATCTTCCTTTTATATAGACACTGTGTGGGAGTGAACCACCAAACATTCTGGCTATAGCAGCTAAGAACTTAAATGTTGTGTCACCAGGACTCCCTTTTCATTGTTTTCACTAGTTTATTTACAAAATTCTAATACAAATTTGAACAAATTCTTTCAATTTCCCTCACCCCTCCCACCCATCAAATTGTACAACCAAGTGATTAATCCCCCTTTTCCCCTGCGCATCCACATCCCTCTGCTTCCAGCCTCTCCCGTCCCTCTTGGATCCTTATACTTATTTTAAAATAACAGTCTTATACAATTTTTATCCTTGTGGGACTCTGTTAGTTCACTCAGCTTAATGCTTTCCAGTCCCTCCCAAGTTAGGTAATAATTTACGAAGTTATTGCTCCTGCGTGCTGCATAGTACTCCATTGTGTGAACGGACCATAATTTGCCAGGACTTTTTTTTTAACCAGGACTTTTTTTTTTTAGATTTTGTTAATTTTAATGAACACTTTCAGAGATTTTGTATTTTCATTCATTCATTGTTGCACTTTTTTCTTTAATGAAACCAAGAGGTTCATTTACCAGACAAAAAAATTCCTCTAAAAATTAAATTTCTTTTTTGTCATTCATTTTAAGATTAAAAGTAAAATTCAATTTTTAAAAATTTCTTTAGCACATAAAGCTAAGTTTGATATTTTCAAGAAGGGCCTAAAGGAGGGATCAAATATGCGACTATTCATAAATAATTACTGGTGCGTGGAATGCAAAAGTTGGGAATAAGGAAGAAGTTGAAAATATGGAATTGGGAATAGAAATGAGGCTGGAGATAGAATAACAGAATTTTGTAATTCAATAATCTATTCATTGTAAATACAATTTATTAAAAACGTAAATAGCAACTATATACATGAACCTCACCTGATATAATATACACAGCAATTGATTACATCTGTGGAAATAATTGTTGTAGAACCTCAATACCAACTGTGAAAACTAGATCAGGTGCTGATTGTGGAATAGATCTCCAACTACTCATGTGCAAGTTCAAACTAAAGCTAAAGCAATTAAAGATCCAAAATATGACCTTGAGTATATCTCATCTGAATTTAATAACCATTTCAAGAACAAATTTGTGACTTTGAGCGCTAATGAATGAAGACCAGATGAGCTTCAGAAGGATATCAAGAATATCATCCATAAAGAAGAATGAAAAAGGTTATTACAAAGACAGAGAAGAAAAAAAGAAATCAATATGGATGTCAGAAGAGACTCAGAGTATTGGACTAGAACACTGAGAAGCTAAAATAAAAGGAAGAAATCTTAGAGTTAAGGAGCTGAACAGAAGATTTCAAGGTCAGCTCAGAAAAACAAAGCAAAATATTCAAATGAAACGTGCAAAGAGCTGGGGATAGAAAATCAAAACTGAAGAACTTGCAAGGCATTTCTTAAGATGAAGCAGCTGAAGAATAAATTCAAATATTAAATTGTAACACTTAAATATGCTGTGGGCAGATTATTAAATGACATAGGAAGCATGAAAAGAAGATTGGAGGAGTACACAGCATTGTTGTTGTTGTTATTATGTGCCATCAAGTCGCTTGCAACTCATAGCGACCCTATGCACAAAAGCTCTATACGCTCTTCTATCCTGTGCCAACCTAGTCATATCAAACGCACTTATTCCTACCGCTCCAGTCACAGAATCGATCCATCTCATCAAAGGTCTTCCTCTCTTTCCTACAGTAATAAAAAGAATTGGCCAAGACAGAATATTTCATGAAATTGCTTATGCTCAAAAAGCAATGGTGATGAATAAAGAAATTCAAGCTGCTATAAAGTAATTAGAAAAAAAAATAAGACCTCAGGAATTAATGGAATATGAGTTGATCTATTTCAACAAGCAGGTGCAGCCCAAGATAAGCTCACTAGTTTGTGCCAAGATATCTGCAGGACAGACAGCTACCTGGCCAACTGACTAATAGAGATCCATATTTATTCCTATTCCCCAAAAACTGGTCTAACAGGGTGTAGAAACTACCTGACAGTATCACTAATATCGCATGCAGACAAATCCTGCTGAAGATTATTAAAAATGATCGGAACAGTGCATTTATAGAAAATTACCACAAATGAAAGTGGGTTTAGAAAATGTCATGGTACTAGATATATAATTTTCAATGTCAGAAGTATCTTGGCTGAAAGAAGACACAAATTTCCTTATATCCCAGGTTATTTCTGAGACATCTTCCAAATATTCATTCTGTAACTCTTATCAACATTCTTTAATTCCTTAAATTAAACCATTAGAAAACAGCCATAAATTTATGCACACTTACACAGATACTTCTAAGTAACTTTTTCCCTGAAGAAAAAATTAGATCCTCCAATCAGATCCTCAAGGTGGGTTTTGTGAGCTTGTTTTAATTTTCTTCAGCTTCAAATTGAACTTGTATCCTCAGAAAGCTGAACATATAAATTCCATATGACCCAGCTATTTCACTGCTTGAAATACACCCTGAGAAAATTAGAACTTAGGCACAAAAGGGGATTTGTACACCAATATTCAAAGAAGTGTTATTCACCACCGCAACAACATGGAAACAGGTCAAATGTCCAACCATAATTGAATGGATTAAAAAAATTATGATACATTTACACGAAGAAATACTATACAGCATTAAGGAGTAATGATTTTGAAAATCACTACCTAACTTGGGAGAAATTGGAGTGTGTTATGCTAAGTGGGATAACTCAATCCCATAAGAACAAATACTGTATAAGACCATTATTGTAGAAATAGAACTATAACTAGTAAAATTTGTATGAGGACCCAACAGAAGGAGTGTGGGAGCATAAAAGTGAGGATGGGTGGAGAGGACCATAACCATAGGGTGGCACAATTTGATGGATGGAGGGAAAGGTTGGTAAAGAAAATGGGAAAGATCTGGTATATATTATGTATACAATTTATACAGTGTATATAATCTTTGTAAATAACCCAGTAAAAAAATAAAAATTTTATTTAGAAAAACTGAGGTGCAATGGTTGAACTTTCAGTTGTCAGTTGAGCAACTTATTTTTCTTTTTAAAATTTCTCCTGGGGCACCTCTGGGAGGAATTAAATAATCATCTTTTGGTTAATAGCCACATAGATTAACTGCTCAAATATGGCTAACAAGGTGGGGGGAAATTTATTCCTATTCCCAGGAATGATAATCCAACAGAATGTGAAAATTATTGAACAATATCATTAATATCACATACAAGTAAAATATTTCAGAAGACCATCCCAAAACAGCTAGAACAGTAAATTGACAGAGAATTATCAGAAGTTCAAGCTGGGCCTATAAGAGGCCATGGCACTAGGGATATCATTGGTGATGTTGGATGGATTCTAGATGAAAGCAGAAAATATCAGAAGAATGTCTATTTGTGTCTTATTAACTACTCAGAAGCTTAAACTGTGTCAGTCATAACAAACTGTGGCTAATACTGAGAAGGATGGGATTCTCAGAACCCTTGGTTGTCATAATGTGAAACCTATACCTAGACCAAGAAGCTGTAGCCCAAATAGAACAAGAGAACACACGTGGTTTAAAGTCAAGAAAGGTGTACATCAGGATTGTGTCCTTTCTCCAAATCATATCTGTTCTCTGAACAAATCACTTGTGAAGCTGGAATGTAGCATCAGGATTGGAGGAGCACACAACTGCTGGCACTATGCAGTTGTCAATTTTACTTGTTGAAATTGAGGAGAACTTGAAACACTTCAGAGGATCAAAGACTACATACAGGTTGAAATACAGATTGCATCTCAAGATTAAGAAGACAAAAATCCTCAACACTGGACTGATAGGCAACATCATTATAGAGGGAGAAATGGTTGAAATTGCGAAAAAATTCATCTTACCTGTGTACACAATTAATGTCCTTGGTATTAACAGTCTGTCGATCAGGAGACATTCTGCTTTGGAGAAGTCTGCTGTCAGGGATCTCTCCTAAGTACTGAGGAACAATGATGCCAGTTTCTAAGAACCTTGTCAAGACTAAGATTCACCTGATTCAGATCATGATCTTTTGAGTCACTTGGGATGCACCTGAGAGATGGATGATGAATAAGGATGGCAGAAGAAGACTTGATGTCTTTGAGCTATGGTGTTAGAAAAGAGCACTGAATTATCACTGACATAAAACCAGATAAGTCTAGGGAGCAAAGATAATGAAACTTCATCTCACGCATTTTGGGCATAGCACTAGGAGAGGCTTTTCCTTGGAAAGGGATAGCAGGCTTTGAAAGGGAGGGTCAGGGAAAGATAAGATGAATCTCAATGAGACTGGTAGATACAATGACTATAGCAATGGGCTTAGATGGTTCAGAGATGGTGAGGATGGCACAAGATAGGACAAGGTTCATATCTGTTGTTAATACGGTTGTTATGAGTTGTATTCAACATAACAACACCTAGCAACAACAAATAACAGAAAAGTGAAATCATAGCAGGTAAGAAGTTGCACTGCCAAATCAAAGATAAAAAATTCAAATTCACCAGCTCTTCTGCAGACAAAAGATGGGCAGTCTTTTACTGTGCAACTTGTATCCTCTGAAAACTAGATAGAGGTCAGCTATATAAGTCAATTCCACCTCAACAGTACTCAACAACAGCAAACAAATAGATAGACTATAACAGCAAGAAGCTATAAGTGAATTCTGGATTCTTAGAGGATTATCAAGCAACTACTTAAAACTGAAGGAGCGCTGGTGGTTTAGTGGTAAAAAATTGCTCTGACAGGACTGAGGTACATCGTTCAAGTCCACTAGCTTCTCTGTAGAGAAAAGTTGGCAACCTCCTCTAGGGTGATTAATTACTACCGAAAACCTGCTGGAAGGGCAGGTATGGGTCGGTTCCTGATTCAAGATACACAATAATAACCTAAAACTGAGATGCATCATCAGATTATAAGAAATTGTAGGAGGCTGGTCCTCTTTCAAATAAAACTAAAAAAAAATAAATATTATAATAATAACAATAAAATTTAAAAAAATGGAAGCACCTCAACAACAGCAGCAAAACAATGTTGGGTTTCCACAACATGGAATATGGAACTATCTAGTCTAGTAATATAATCTTCCCTAATGCCTCTCTTCTGCACACTCACATTCATCTTTATGGATTTGAAGCAATCAATATGAGACATAAAATGTGAATAAGAATAAAGAGCAGATGACCTCACCCTTTTCCTGACAGCAGGCAGAACATTTGAAGGAACATTAAATAAACCACTAATCTCCCCTATTAAACACACCGTTGAGTCAAGACTGTCTGTATCTCCACATAACCTTCATGCAGCCTGACATTGTAATGTGAATAAAAAGGCATGGGAGCTATGACAGGAAACAAGTTTATCATTGAATAAATGTTACAGGGATGATGGAAGACAAAAATGAAGTTTTGCTGTATTTATGTCAAATACCAGGTCTATATCATCTCAGTCACATGGCTATGAGGTAAGGTTTTACTATATTTATTATTTAAACTAGAATGCCTTGGAGAGTACAAAGGCATTCCAAGACAGTAAATAACTATCAGCTATTTGATCTTCCAGTTGAACAAGGCTGTATATCAGTTGTCTTAGAATCAATTCTAATTCATGGAAACTCCATGTATGTCAGTGTGAAGCTATCCTCCACAGGGTTTTGAATGACTAATTTTTCTGATGTGAATTTCCATGTGCATCAACAAGAGTACAATCCAAGGAGTCCGTGGCCACTATAAGAGCTTCGTGTTCCTTGAATAATTGATGATCATCCACCACCTAGAAAGTCCTTGCCTGAACATGAAGCCAGAAAAGCAGAAGGCAGCACTGGGGTGGGGAGGATGGGGAGAAAGAAATTGATGGGATCACTCCATGTGAATCACTACACTCTTGTTCTCATTCTCACTCTTGTTCTCGCTCTCCTTATCTCTCTTCTCTTCCTTCTAACCTTTTCCTCCCCTATTCATTTTGCTTAAACGTATTAAAGTTAATTTACTTAACCTACAAAAAAATAAAAAACTAGTACACATGACATTCCCAGGCATTTTACCCAAAAGAGTTAATAGCTTTCTATCTTGCATTTTCTCTAGAAACTACGTTTGAGGATGGCACAGAATAGGACAGGGTTCAGATATTTTGTTCATAGGGTTGCTATGAGTCGTACTCAACAACACTTGTGTTCGAAGTAATAGATACAAGAACATAGAGACCATGTCAGGCCACCTAGGAATTAATTTTGTTGTGTGGATATTCATGTTGGGAACAGTTTCCCCTAGTGAAGTTAATAGAAGTCAGAAGCAACTGTTTCCATGCCACCTTCTCTCACCCTCACCTCTCCCTACAGTTGCCTTTATTAACTTGAAAATCTATAAGATATAAAAAAAGTAAAATGACCACTTTCTCAGTAACTCTGAAATGAATAGACTAAAAGCTATTATAAGATTTGAGTATTAAAGTGCATTGAAGCTATTTTTAATACGGATTTTTCCCCCTTTTTTGAGGTTCAGTGCATTTAAGTCAACTTTTTTTTCCCCTTTGCAGATTAAATTTTTTTAACTGCATGCAGTTTTCACTCTTTATATCTCCCCTGTGTTTTAACAAATGATTAGGCAGGTTATATATCACTCATCTTTTCTTCTTTTCCTTACTTCATACTTCTTAGGATTATAAAGCTATTATTTGTCTACAACTGGTATTTAGTTTTTCAAATTTTCATGAATGGTAATGAAAATTTGCTGTACCATATTTGCTGTACCATATTTCATTTTTTTAAACATAAGACTTCTTAAGCTGACTGTGGAACATAATAGAAGGTTAGACAGATTCTGATGCTTTTAACTGTCTTATCTTTCCCCTTTCATGTAGGAGATTAAAATAGAAATCAGCTTTAAGGGTTGTTTTTTTTAATTCATATTTTTCAGAGGTTTTAGAATCAATCAATTCTATTCTAAGTCATTTCACATCATGTAATAAAAGAGCCATAAGGAATAAAAATAAGCCATGAATACATCTAGTATTATAAGATGGTTTCCATGTTATCATGAATAATTATTTAAATCATCACAATTTTAAATATCAGAATGCTTATATTCATATTCTTGCTTCTCTTGAACTTCCCATATTCTACTCAATTCATGTAGATTTTCCCAAAGTCTTTATTCTGTACCATTTAAGATAGGTCTTAGAGTTATTAGGGAGAAAGGATGACTTTCTCTATGGAATGGATCCCAATATTATATTTTAGAATTGTGTTGCATTTTTTGTGATTTACATGAAAAATTATTTTGTACTATGCACTTAATGAAATATCCTGATTCAGAGATTTAAAATAAGGCTTTGAACAATAATTATTACAAAAGTAAATCCTATAATTTCTCCAATATTCTTGTTTGTAGATCTGAGTTCTGTCACTATCTAAGCCAGGTTTATTTTCTTGTCTACAGAATGGAGACATCAATATTTGTAGAATAGGAATACTTATGAGACATAAGTAAGACAATAAGGCAAAAGTGCCCAGCATAAGACCTAATATTTCTATATTATTTAATTTGTATATAAAATTATTATTTAAGGTACTCTTGATTCTTAGTTTCTTCAGTGTCAACAGACATGAGCAATTCAGTATTTCCATATTCTAAGCCTAGTTTTTCCTTGAATAAAATCAATGTGAATTTTTTTACAGCAGGCTAAAAAACCCCTTTAATTTAATATTCTGAAATGGGATAAATTAACTACTTAAAATGCCATAAAATTTCTGTTCATGCTGATAATTGAACAAATTATTAACTTGGACTTAATCCTAAAGTGATTTGGAGAGTTTAAATTCATGTTTGGTTAAGCATTAGAAATATATTAATATTGGGAAAAGAAAAATATGCATGAGTGGGAGTTCTGGTGGCATAGTGGCAAGAAGCTGCGCTAAATTCTAAAGGCACTTAGTTCAAAGCCACCAGCTGCTCAGTGGGAGAAAGATAGACAATCTCCTTTTGTGTGATTAACTGTTCAAAAAACCTGCAGAAAGGTCAGTTAATGGGTCAGTTCTGACTCAATGGTACACAACAATAACAACAAAATGAGCAACAGAAAAATATTCTTATTTTTTTTTTCAGGAGTTTGGACTCCAAGAAAGATGACATCTCTTTTGAATAATACAAAGATGATAAAGTAAGAAGAAGAAAAGCAGAAACTTTCTAAAAGGAAAAGTACATCTATTTACTTGTTTATGTTTGATAGGTTTCTATAAGAAACTGTCAGGAGCTTAACTTGAGTGACTATGGCCCCAATTTCCTGCACTGGTAATCATAGACTAATAATAGCATTTTAAAAACCAGAGCAAAGTCAGATACAGCAAAAAGAACTGATGGTGTGCTAGCATTTAATGATTTGAATGAAGTACTATACAGTGTCTCAGTGCATATTAGAATTCCCTTCAGAGTTTTGAAAACAAATACTTGACAGTTTGACTTAATTACTGTTATATGTAACTATAATAGTTATAATTTATAAAATAATATAAATATTTACATTTCTTCAAAGCTCTCCAGTTGATTCAAATGAACACCAGAATTGAGAAGTATTGCTTGCTGTATAATGGTTTTACTGTGTCCAATTCCCTGTGTTTAAATCCTGTCTCTGTTTTTATTTTCTGTTTACACTTAGGAAAATTAGTTGACCAATCTAGATTGAGTCTCTATACTCAATGATACGTAATGTACTGTTCATTGTCTATCTTAATGCAGGTCTGTTGTAGCGTTATTTATTTCTGTAGTATTTTCAAAAAATATTTATATAGACAAACTCTCACACTTTCCTGTAAATACAAGTATCCCTCATCTGCTGACTAATACCAAATAATCACAGCAAATGAATACCAACAAGAGACGGTGGTCATGATTCTCTGTTATCAATTTTTTGAACAACACAATCTCTACTGAATTATTTACCTTGGTGGGGGAGACACAAGAAATGTTTTGCAATGTTGTTGTTGTTATGTGCCGTCGCGTCACTTGTGACTCATAGAGACTCAAATTGGAGTTATTTAGTCTACTTTCTGCTTTTTACTTTGTATTTTATAGAACTCTTAAAGGATAACAAAGCAATAATAGTACAAAACATGCTGCAAATGGATGTAATCATTATAAAAATGTTAGTGTGCTATTTATATTTTGGTCATATTTCTTGTTTTTACGTACCTTCAAGTCAGAACCAACTTATAACTGTTCCTTAGAGGCAGTAAATTACAAAAGAGATTGACTAGCTTTGTCCAGACAGTATATCTCAACTCATACTGACCATATTTTAGGCACCCAATAGACTACAACAATGAACTCAAGCACAGGAGCAATTATGAAGATAGCACAGGACCCAGCAGTATTTGCAGTCTGTGGACATAGGACTGTTATGAGTCAGAATGGTCTCAATGACATCTGACGACAGCAACAACTTGGGTATAAATGGTAATACATTCTACTGCTAACCAAACAGTTGGTTCTCAGGTGTCTCAGATGAAAAGCCTCGTGATTCTTTAAAATTTGTCTTTGGGGGAAAAAAATAGTCATTGAAAATCATATGGAGCATAGTTCTAGTTTGACATACATAGGATGGCTATGAATAATATTCACTTCTAACAATCAGAGAAATATTTGCATTGGCCAATAAAGAAATATTAGACTTAGAATAAAACAGATATGGATTTGAACTGGGGCTGTGTTGTTCATGAATTATGTGATATTGGCAAATACCTTCATTATCATCATATGTAAAATTTGTAGAACATATGTTAGTCTATGTTAATTCCTAGGACAGTTGTAAGCTCTCTGTAAATGTTAACTATAAATACTTATAGTTGTGTTGTTATAGCACGATAGTTAAGCACTTGTCTGGCAACCAAAGCAGTTCCACAGGAGCAGGTCCTGGCAATTTACTCCCATAAAAATTCCATTCTGGAAAATCCGATGGAAGCAGCTGTACTTTGTCACAATTTATTATATTGCCGCAAATAGATTGTGGTGCAATTTTATGTATCCTTTAAAAAATTATTTAATTTTTATTTCATTTTTTTGCGCGGGTATCATCAAATCAGATCTGACTGGTAGAGGAGGAAATTGTCCCTTCTTCTCCAGCTGAGCGTCTGGTGGATTCAAAGGGCGTACCTCTGGGATTGTGCTGCAGCTTCTTGCCACTAGGCCACCAGAGCTCTCTGAATGTGGTGCAATTTTAATGGTGAATCTATACTAAATGTTTTTAAATCTTCCATAAAGGTGTTGTTGAAGACAAGTCAGTTCTGAGTCCTGGAAGGCCTGTATAGAGCAGAACAAATCACTGCCTTGTCCTGAACCATGCTGACAACCGTTGCTGTGTTGGAAACCATTATTGGAGTCACTTGTCAATTAATCTCATTGAGTAGCTTCCTCTTCTCTGATCTACTTCTTTATCAAGCATGACGTCCTACTTTAGGTATTGGTCCAGAACAGGGCAAGGAAACACTGCATGGTTAAAAATTGGGAAGGGTGTGCATCAAGGATGTGTCCTATCTCCATATCTTTTCAATCTATATTCAGAACAGACTATCTGGGAGACTGGGCTCTGTGAGGAGAAGTGTGGCATCAGGATTAGAGATAGACTGATAAACAATCTGCATTATGCAGATGACACAACCCTGATTGCTGAAACTGAGAAAGATCTGAAATGCTTGCTGCAGAAGGTCAAGGACTGCAGCCTTCAATATGGATTGAAGCTCAATATCAAGAAAGCAAAGATTCTCACCACTGCGTCGATTGGCAACATCATGATAGTGAATAAATTGAAATTATTAACAGATATAGTTTGCTTGGTTTCACACTCAACACTCTTAGTACTAGCAGCCAGGAAATCAAGAGACAAATTGCATTGGGAAAGTCTGCTGCTGTTAGGGACTTCTCCAAAGTATTGAAGAGCAATGATGCCAGTCTGGAGACTAAGATGTGCCTGATCCAGGCCATAGTCTTCACAATAGCTTGCTATGCATCAGAGAGCTGGTCAATGACTAGAGATGATCGAAACAGAGTTGATGTCTTTTAGCTGTGGTGCTGGAGAAGACTGTTGTATATACCATGGACTGCCAGGAGTACAAACAGGTCCATCCAAGAGAGCATGAAGCCAGGCTGCTCCTTGGAAGTAAGGATTTTGAGGCTTAATCTGACACACTTTGGGCATTATGTAAAGAGGATCAGTACTTTGAGAAGGACCTCATGCTTGGAAGGGTGGAGGCACAGAGAAAGAGAGAAAGACCATCAATGAAATGGATTGATTTAGTCACTGGGGTAATGGGGATCGGTGTGTCAGAAACAGTAAAGTTGGCACTGGATAGGACAGGTTTCAGGGCTATGGTACATAGAGTTGCTATGAGTCTCAAGGTGACTAGACAGCATATAACAACAACAATGTATAAAACAGATAGATATACTTCTGGTACTCTCTCAGCCAAGATCCATTTGACTGACATTACCAATGATATCCTTCTGAAACTAACCTGAACTTCTGGCAGTTCTCTGTCAATGTACTGTTTGGGCCATTTTTGGATGATATTCAGCAATACTTTGCTTACATGATATTAATGATATTGTTCTATAATGTCCACATTCTTTTGGACTGCCTTTCTTGGGAATGGGAACAAGTATGGATCTCTTCCAATCGGTTGTCCAGGTAGCTGTTTTCCAAATTTCTTGACACAGAATGGTGAACACTTCTGTTGAGACTGGTAAGCTCCACAATATATATTGTTGGTGGTGATTGCCTTTGAGTTGAGCACAACTCATAGCGACCCTATGAACAAAAGGTCTGAAGCCCCTCTACAACTACAGACATTTATTAGAATTCATAGAGTTTCCAGAGGCATGTTTTTTAGGAAGTGGATGCCATATCTATCTATCTAGTTAGCTATCATCTATCATCTATCAATCTATTATCTATCTATCTATCTATCTATCTATCTATCTATCTATCTATCTATCTATCTATCATCTATCTATATCTCACTGATATAAATGTTAAAAATGAATATATTTGTTACTTTATCACTAACTGACTCACTCATTGTCACTGAGTTAAGTTATATTTTATAGTTAACCTCCCAGGAGATTATTTAGGAGGCTATAAATCATTTAGAAAGTGACATTCCATCTTTTCCTTGCAGAGCTGCTAGTAATTCAATATGCCAGAGAGGTGCCACCTTTGGGTTAGCAGTGAAATTTCCCATGCGCTGCCCTATCTTTTTGTCTGTAAAGGAATTCTAATGTTAAATGATGTTCTTCATAATTGTCTTTTATGGGCTGTCAGAATAATCTCTTATAAATCAGTGGGGAGCACAATGAAGTATCCATTGTTCTAACTTCGATGGCTATCTGCAAGCTTATAAAAGTGAAATACTATGCAACAAAGTACAAGATAGAACAGAAGCACTAAACAAGCTTGTAGGTCAGCCAGCCAAGATGTTCTATGAAATCAGGACTTCCGAGGCTAGAAATAAAATTCTATGAAGCGTTTAATTGTAAATGAATAGTTTTAACAGATACTCTTTATTACTTTCTTTTTTGTTGTATCACACAATTTTGGGAATTCAACTTTTCACAGATATAAAACTTATTAATACTAATTATCATAATTAGTTGTGCAAATCTCCTCAATAAATATGATTACCCTCTTACCTAAGATCTAATAAAATTTGGTCTCCATATATTTGCCTTTTCTTTTTTTAAATATAAGTAAGATTATATAATGTTTGTATTTTAGCGATTGATTTATTTCACTCCACATAAGGTTTTTAAGTTCCAATCATATTGTACTATGTATAAAGACTTCGTGTTCTGGAAAAACTAATGCAAGTTTCAGAAGAGACTGAAAATTGCACTGCAATGAAAAGAAATAAAAATAACAGGAAGAAATGCTGAGAGGTAAGATTTCTGAACAGAAGATTTTAAAGGAGACCTCAAAAAGATAAAACAAAATATTATCATGAAATGTTCAAAGAGCTGGAATTATAAAACCAAAAGGGAAAATTATGCTCTGTGTTTCTAAAGCTCTAAGAACTGAAATTAAATTCAGGCCTTGAGTTGCAATGTGGAAAGATTCTATGTGCAAAATACTGAATGATGTAGGAAACATCAGAAG
>NW_006399784.1:14997507-14998586 GCF_000299155.1 Elephantulus edwardii
TTATTCACTGTTGGTGAGAGTGTAAAATGGTGCAACCACTGTGGAAGGCTGTATGGAGCTTTCTCAAAGTTGCAGATAGAAAAACCATTTGACACAGCAATTCCACTAGTGAGAATATACCCTAAAGAAACCATAACTGCCACCCAAATAGGTACATGCACACCTATGTTTATTCCGGCTTTGTTAACAATAGCAAAGAGTTGGAAACAATCCAAGTGCCCATCAACAAATGAATGGATAGAAAAGCTCTGATATATTCACACAATGGAATACTATGCTGCATTGAAAAACAAGGAACTCATAAAACAGTACACAAAATGGGTGACCCTGAAGGACATTATCCTGAGTGAAATATCTCAGTCACAAAAAGACAAAGATCGCATAAAGCCACTGTTATAAAAGAGGACTGACATCAGGTTTGAGGGAAGACTGAGAAAGAGGGGATAAATAAGATATACTGCATTGAAACAGATGAGGGAGAGAACTGTTTAAAGGGGACATATGAGTAGATATTATTATTGTTATGATAGGAGTCCAGAAGGAAGATAGCATAGCAGAGTGAACTTGGGGGAAAGATTGAATAACAATGAAAGCATTTTTTATCTTACTTTTCAAAGAGAAAAGCGAATTGGGGGGAATGGGTGGTCAGGGCGAAAAGTGCAATAATGAATGAATGGAAATCCAAAGTCTCTGTAAACTTTTATTAAAATAAATTAAAATAAATACTTATACAAAAGCATTTTACTGTATTGATCATAACAAATTATGGATAACATTGAGAAGAATGGGAAGCCCAGATCACCCTATGTGTTCATGCAAAATCCACCCATAAACCAAAATTATATTGTCTATACAGAGCATGAGAATACTGCATGGTTTAAAATAAGGAAAGGTATGTGTCAGCCTCATATATTTTCTCGATGCCTATTCAGCTGAGCAAATCAATCAAAAAGCTGAACTTATGAAGAAGAATGTGATATTAGGATTGAAGGAACACTCTTCAACAACATCCGTTATGCGGATAGCGTAATCTTTCTTGCTGAAATTGAAAACATTTTGAAACACTTATTGTGGAAATC
>NW_006399784.1:15000171-15002109 GCF_000299155.1 Elephantulus edwardii
ATGATCCACACAGTCAAACGCCTTTGCATAGTCAATGAAACACAGATAGACATTCAACTGGCATTCCCTGCTTTAAGCTAAGATCCATCTAACATTAGCTATAATATCGCTAGTACCACAACCCCTTCTAAACCCAGCCTGGACTTGTGACAGTTCTCTGCTGATGTGCTGTTCCAGTCGTTTTTGGATAACCTTCAGTAGAATCTTGCTTGCATGTGAAATCAATGCTATTGTTCTATAGTTTCCACACTCAGATGGGTCACCCTTCTTTGGAATGGAAACAAATATAGATCTCTTCCAATCAGTTGGCCAAAGTCTATATACTTTGATCTTCTGCAACAAGTGTTTCAAATCCTCCTCACTTTCACCAAGAAAGGTTGTGTTATTTGCAGGATACTGATTAGTCTTACTCCAATCATGATGGAACATTCTTCTTCATAGAGTCCAGCTACTCAAAATACTCAACATATAGATTAATAGATTTGGAGAGAGACTATAATTCCTGGCACATTCCTTTCATTATTTTAGACCGTGTAGTCTTCTCTTGCTGTGTTTCCACAATGGCCTCTTGGTCTAGGTATAGGCCAATTCAGCGTCCTGATATTTCCATTTTTCCCTCTGTTGGTTTTAACTTGCTGTGATCCACAGAGTTAAATGTTTTTGTGTCGTTGTCCATTCACTGGCAACAAACAAAACCCTGATAGGAGTAAGCACAATGGAGATGCACCTCTCTTGGAGCCATTCAGAGAGTCAATCCAGCTCAACTCTATTGGAGGCTGCAGCACACTTATATACGAGTAAGTGAACAGGAAGACAGGATAGGGTGGGCTTGCAGACGTGGGACATGCCGATTGGATAGGAGAACCTCAGCCTCCTGTGGACTACTCCCACCTCCACAGATGTGGCAGCCATCTTCCTAGGTGGTGAGCTTTCTCAACCCGACATGACCAAACACAGGAGAGCTTTCTCTATCCCATATTAAAGGCCAGTGGGAGCCTTTCACTTATCTGGAGCTAGGTGATCTGTTGTCCTGGCAAGAGGCTCTCCCTTCCTCCCCAACATTACCCAACACCTTTGCATAGTCAATAAAGCATAGACATTCTTCTGGTATTCTTTACTTTTAGGCAGGATCCATCTGACATTAGCAATGATATCTTTGATGCCATATCCTCTTCTTTTTTTTTTTTAAATAGCTATTCCCTTTGAAAAAATACATACTGATATATTTACAAAGTTTGAATATATTGTTTTCACTAAAGATCCTTCCTATTTCTTTCACCCCACCCTAACCCCACCCATCAAATAGTACAACCCTCTGATTTGCACCCCACCCCTCCCCCATCCCATCTTCCCTCCTCTGCTTCCACACTCTCCCCCCCTTGGATCCTCATAGTCATTCTACAATATTGGTTTTATACAATGTTCGTCCTTGTAAGATTGATTTCACTCAGCAGAATGCTCTCTAGTGCCTCCCAAGTTAGGTAGTAATTTACAAAATGATTGCTCCTGTGTGCTGTGTGGTATTCCACTGTATGAATGTACTACAGCTTCTCAATCCATTCGTTTGTGGCCATGGCCTCTGCTAAATTCTGCTTGAACTTATGGCAGTTTCCTCTCTATGTTTTAGCCATTTTTAACTATCTTCAGCACCTTTATCTTATTTGTACATGTTAATCATATTGTTTGATAATTTCCATATTCTGTTGGATCATCTTTCTTGGGAATGGGAACAAATATGGATCTCTTCCAATTAGTTGGACAGACAGCTGTCCTCCAAACTTGCTGGCATAGACTAGTGAATGCATCCTAGGTTGTATCTGTTAGTTGAAATTTGTTAATTGGTATCTCATCAATTCCTGGGGACTTTTATTTTGCCAATGTCTTCAGTGTACCTTCAACTTCCTTCTTTATTACATTGGCTCCTGTTCATATGGTACT
>NW_006399784.1:15002394-15003634 GCF_000299155.1 Elephantulus edwardii
TTTGAAATCTTCTGTTCAGCTCTTTTACTTCAGCACCTTTTGATTTCTTGCCTCTCCAGTGTAATTAGCAGAGTTTCTTCTGACATCCATTTTTATTTTCCTTTCTCTTCTGTCTTTGTAATGACCTTTTGCTTTCTTCATGGATGACTTCCTTGATTTCATCGCGTGACTCATCTGACCTTCAATCACTGGTGTTCAATGCTTTAAATATTCTTAAGATCATTTTGAAATTCAAGTGGAATAAATTAAAGATCATACTATAGTTCTCATGGATGTATTTTAATATTATTCAGCCTCAGCTTTGACATTCATACAAGTTATTGATGGTCCGTTCGACAGTTTGTCCCCACCCTAGTTTTGACAATTGACATTGAGTTTCTCCAATGATTCCTTCTGTAAATATACTCAATATGATTTCTATGCAGTCCATCAGGTGATGTCCATGTATAAAGTCATCGTCTCTGCTTTTTTTAAAAAGGTATTTTGAAAGAATAAACCATTGAACATGTAACATTTGATGATTTATTTCTAGCCTCATTTCTGTCACTAAGACCATACTTTCCAACTATATTTCCAAACTCTTTTCTGTCCCCAAGTCCATACATTCCTTCTTCATTGTTTCCAACTTTTGCATTCCCATCATCAATTATCAGTAACCATTAATTGCATGTTTTGTCAATTTCAGACTGCAAGATTCAGTAAAAAAATGTCAATTCCATCTCTTTAGCTTCAGTTGTAGGATTATATATTTGAATAATAGTCGTATTTAAAAGTTTTTCTTCCCTGTATGCATGTGTATAATATCCTATTACTCACAACATTGTACTTTAGGATAGAACTTGAAATTTAATTTAGACTACAAATGTAGCACCACCCTTCTTTTGGTTTTCATCCCTAGAATAGTATACCATGTGATTATCTGATTCAAAGTGGCCAAAGCTAGTCCACCTCATCTAATTCCTAGAATGTTCATGCATTCCATTTCAGCTTCCACAACTTCTGTTTTTCCAATAAACATACATCATGCATTTCATGTTCCAATTATTAAAGGATGTTTGGCATTATTTTTCCTCATTTTGATTCACTTCCCACCTCCACACCATCTCTAATACTATAACATCTATGTTCCTCTATTGTTCATAGGGTTTCTAGAGGCCTGCTATTTAAGAAGTAGATGGACAATCCTGCTTCCTAGTCTTCTTAATCTGTCTGCTGTACTAAAACCTGTCCACCATAGGCT
>NW_006399784.1:15003891-15004478 GCF_000299155.1 Elephantulus edwardii
CATAACAAGTGATTGCAAAGACCATGGACTGTATCAGACACACCTTAGTCTCCAGTAAAATAGCAACTCACAAGTTACTTGAGCACAGCAAACTGACAGACAATTGCTGTACTGATTAGAACAATTTATTCTGCAAATACAATGGACAACTTAGTATTGCAACTCTAATAGCAAATCAGGCATATGAATATCATATTACTAGATCCTGTTGAATCCTACATAGATGTGGCAGGATGTGTTCCTGGAAAGGTTTTGAAATGTTCTGGCTGATATTTATAGCTGGCATGCTGAGATAATGTCTCACATGTGTACATTTAGGCCACATGGAAGTTTCAACTGTATTCTTGCTGCTAGAAGAAGAAAGCTACATCCCACAAGACCCAACTTTTAATCAAAAAGATCTGCCTTTTGGGTCTCTACTGCTTTAAATAAAAGGTTCCTTGAAAGCAACTCACTGTTAATAAAAAAAAAGGGCCACGCTATAGGTTCTAAGTGCTTTAAAAAGAGGGTTCCAGCCCCTAATTGTTAATCAAAAAGGTCTACACTTTGGATCCCAACAGCTTTTAAATATCAAAGTCAATACAACA
>NW_006399784.1:15004847-15006760 GCF_000299155.1 Elephantulus edwardii
CTTTGAGTATATTTTTAGTAGTCCTTAGAAAAAGACATCATTCTGGGAAAGAAGGAGGTCCAGTGAAAGAAAGCAAGAGTTTAAAAAAGATGGGTTGAAGAAAACCCTCAACAGTGACTACCACAATGGGAGCATGACAGAAGATGGTGCAGATCAAGGTTCAGATCTGTTGTTCATAGGGTTGCTATGAGTAGTAGCTGACTCTCCTAACAATACCAACAACTTGAAAAAAAATAAATCTGAAGTATAAGGAAGCAATGGACTATTTGGCTAATTTGCTACAGAAATATGATCTCTTTTGCTATGAGATCAGATAAACTGGTATTTATCAATGTTCATTGATAAAATTATCTACAGGAGAATCATGATAAAAGATATGAGGGGGAGTATGGAAATGTTTCAGCCAACATCTCCTATGCTATGATATACCATGTCATGTGGCCTGGAGAAACTCCGTGTTAAAAACAATAATATTTAATAATATTTACCAATCATATTTGATCATATAATCTTTTATTTTGTTGTATATGTTCTAAAACGTTATGAAAGTAATGTTCTATACACAATGTTTTGCTCAGTGTTTTGGAAACATTTATTCTAGCTCCTGATGGCTTCAATAAAAAACAAACTTGATTCTATTTATCTCTGAAGGAAAATGGAAGAAGTCATTAATCAATAATGCTTCCTTAAAACTGACAGGCATGCATTCTTTGTTCTTCTTCATTTGATATATGGAGTATCTTCTCATGCAGTGTCAGCTGCGTCCCTTACAGGATAGTGAAGTCCATATTTGGCCTTGTCAGGTGTATTTTCACCAGAGATGCTGTTAACTCTAAGTGGAATTTGTCATAATCTGTAAGCCCTTTATAGCTCTCAGCTACATAGTTTATATATTCCAGAGTGATTCAACCCAAAGAAAAGTCCAGCAGCACTATTAAAGCTGTGATTGTGAAGAAGCTTATCTCTATATTAGAAGAGTGAGAACATCTTGCCGACATCAAGCTGGGTGATGTTGGTACTGAATGTGTCCTCCAGCATCTCCACAATATTATGAAAGGCTGGAACTAACCTTAAAAGTTGTACCAAAAGTGTAATTACGTTTTCCCTTTCTGTCAATGCCTCCATGCTTATGAGGAATGTGAACCATGAGAAGTATGAGACTCCCTCAAGGTTATCTGCAATGCCTCCTGTGCCACTAATTGCTTGCCCTCCCCATGGTCATTATCATCATCCATTGTAATATCCATTTAGCACTGTGGAGGAACTCATGACCACATTCTTTGTCATAATTTTTATCAGAAGACTGTGATAATCCCTCTAGGAAACTATGACATGTTGTTACGGGACTACCCAGAACATTATCTTAATTTCTACTGGCACTGCCATGGCTATGGACAAGGTCATCCCTAAGATTAATTGTAATCTTACTGTCATGAGTTCTGTGTTCTCACTTTAAATATGCCAGCTCTGGATTTGAAGCTAAGAAAATTGCAAAATTTAATGGCATCAGGAAGGTAATGAAACAGTTGTAGTAATTTCTTGTTGTTTCCTACAGTGATACCTTTGTTGCTATTGTTGATATTGTCTTCAATGACTACTTTGTCAAGCTCATTTCCTGATATGAGAATAAATTACTATAGTAGAATGATGTATCTTATGGCCCACGTGGTTTCCAAAGAATAAGAATTCTCTGGATCATCAACCCTGGAAATATAATGAAAGAAAAGAGGTAAGTTAACTGCTTGGTGACTTTGCCTTAATTCAGCCTTCAAAACACTGCGAATCTCCCATACTCGATACAATTTCTGTTCAGACCTTTTGGTGGAAGAGAGGGTTAAGAGTTTAAACTTGTAAAAAAAAAAACCAAAAAAGAGTTTAAACTTGTTATGTATTATCAATATATTATACTATAC
>NW_006399784.1:15006860-15010080 GCF_000299155.1 Elephantulus edwardii
ACACACACACACACACACAAATAATTGAAAGGTCCACCAAAGATAAGACATGGTTTAGTTCCCATGTCTAAATAATTCATAGAGATTTTGGAAAGTATTCATCTAACTTTTAGTCTTTACTTTCACCATGGTGATTTTTCATGATGCTAAAAATGCTAAGAATTCGCTCCTCAAGGTAACAATGACCAAGTAGCATCACATTCTTTCAAAGCTAATTAAAATTGAAATGTTTAGAATAAGCTCATTCTTCACTTTCCTGCTTATTATTCTTTTAGAAATGTGATGAAAACAATTCAAAACCAAGTGCTAGAACAAGGTTAATGAAAATTTTAATTAAATTCCATCCCAAAACTTAAGAATTTCTTTGATGTTTTTTAGATCATTTTAACTAAAGGGAGCTCTGGTGGCCAAGGGGTAAGAATCTGCACTACAATCCCAATGATATGCAGTTTGAATCCAACAGATGCTCCATGGGAGAAGAATGAAAAGTCTCCTCCTGCGCTATTAGCTGCCTCTGAAAACCCTCTGGAGGGTTAGATGGGTTAGTTTCAACCCAGTGGAACTCAATAACAACAAAGTGCACAATTTTGAGATCGATATAAAATATGAATCTTAGAAATCTGTTTTTTTATTAATACAGTGTAAACCCAACAAATAGAATTTCAGAATTTTAAGATCTTAATTTTTACTACATGTTCTAACATGTAGTAGGAAAGGACAGTCATGTAGAGACCAGATGGGCCCACCACTTCCCTGTTGCCCTATGCCAGAAACACCAATACTACAGGTACATTAGCCTCAAACACAGCTTCATAACATAGGATTTCTTGAGCTCAAGTGGAAGTGGCAGTGGAGGCACAGTTTCTGGAGGGTAATAGTCATCCCACTTGGATGATCTTCCCCAAGAGGAAAGCATCAATATACAGGTCCTTCACAAAATATTGCAACATCCTGGAACATTATATAGCTACAAAAACCTACTATCTATTAAGAAAAGACTTACATAACGTCAAGAAAGCAGCAATCTGCCTCAGTCATCCTGAAAAAAACAAAATAACACTTCTCCTAAAAAAGCAGAACAAACAAATACCTTAGATAGAACCAGAAGAAATAGTTGATGTGGAATTATTAGAACAGCTATAGAAGAAGATACAAATGATAGAAGAAACAAAGGAAGTCATGAAAGAGTAAATGCCCCAGAGACAGCAATTTTGAAGAAATATATTGATGAGGAGCAACTTGAACAGCTATGGAAGAAAATGCAAAAGATGGAAGAAAGAATTGATGACACAGGTAAAGCTGTACAAGAAATTTTTAAAAAATATATAACAAGACAGAGAGGGTATAGCCAACACACTACTGGAAATAACAGAAAAGCATGAAAGTGCAAATCAGAATAAGATTGAAATGGCAAAAGTGCCCAACGTGCTGGTGGGACAAAAAGTAGAGCTAAAAAGATTGAACAGAGCATTAGTGAGCAGGAAGACAAGAGCCTCACTGGAAACATACTAGAAGAAAAATAAAAAATGAGACATAAAGGAAATGAAGAAAGCATTAGAATCATGGGGAATGGCACCAAAGGAACGACATGCATGACTGGTGTTCAACAACATGGGAGTAACATGAAAATCCCTGAGAAAATTATGGAAGATGTACTAGAAGAAAACTTTCCAGACATTTTTAAAAACGGAAATCCATACTCAAGAAGCACAGTGAAGAGCAAATAGACTAGATCCAAAAATGGAAAAAAAAAGACATATCACAATCAAAATCTCCACATTAAAATTAAGGATAGAATACCAAAAGCAGCACAAGAAAAACAAATAGTCACCTACAAATGGGAAACAATTAGATTAAGTTCTGATTTCTCAGTGGAAATGATGTGAGCTAGACAGCAATGGGATGATGGTACATACACAATGTTGAAAGAAAACAATTGCCAGCCAAGAATTTTATACCCAGTAAAGTTCTCCATTAAATATGAAGGAGAAACGAGATCCTTTGCAGAAAAGAAGAAACTTAAGGACTTTGTGAAAATAAGACCAAATCCACAAGAAATTTTAATTGAAGTCCTTCATGTGGAGATTCCAAAGGAAGGGGCTACCATAGTAACCAGAAACAAAGGGAAAATAAACAAAGCAAAAGGCAATGGTAAAACCTGGCCTGACATAAGGAGACTTAATATGAATAGACTAAATGTGCCAATTAAGAGAAAAAGAGCAGCAGAATGGATTAAAAAGCAAATCCCATCACAATGTTGCCTACCAGAGACACATAAAAAATGGAGTGAAAGACTGACTCAGAAATAAAGGTTTAAGAAAAATATCATGATGGTGAAGAAAAGATTGAAACTGTCAACAACTTCATTTTGCTATGAACCACAATTAACACCCTTGGTACCAGTAATCAGTAAATAAGGAAAACATTGCATTGAGAAAATATGCAGTTAGAGACCTCTCCAAATTATTAAGGAGAAATTTTGACAGTCCTAAGACTAAAGTGCATTTGATTCAGGCCATAGCCTTTCAGGTTATGTGCTACGTATCTGAGAGCTGGATAATGACTAAAATTACAAGAAAAGAATTGATGCCTTTGTGGTGTTGGAGAGGAGCACTGAAAATCCCATAGATGGCCAAGAGAACAAACAGATACATCTTGGAGAGGGTGCAGCCAGAGTGCCCTTTGGAGGCAAGAATGATGATGATTCACCTCATATACTTTGGCCATGTTGTCAGGAGGGGCTATTCCTTGAATAAAGACACGATGCTGGGAAAGGTGAAGAGTCAGAAAAGAAGAGAAAGACCCTTGACCAGGTAGAATGACACGATAACTACTGCAATAGGCTCTTATGTGTCAGGAAGTATGAGACTGGTGTATGATAGAACAGAGTTCAGATCTTTTGTTCATATGGTCACTATGAGTCATATTTGATTCAAGGGCACCTAAGAGAAACAACAACAATGATAAGCAAATGGCAACCACAAAAAAAGCAAAAGTGGCAATACTAATCTCAGAAAAAAATAGATTTCAAAATGAAACGATCATAAAAGATAAGGAAGGGCATTATATACTGATTAAAGAAACAATACATCAAGAAGACATAACCTTGGTCAACATTTATACACCAAACGACAGACCTGCAAAATACGTTAAACAACAGTTAACAGAATTGAAGAAAGAAATAGACGACATCAAAATAGTGGTAGGAGAATTCAACACA
>NW_006399784.1:15010745-15014266 GCF_000299155.1 Elephantulus edwardii
TCCATACCAGCAGTCAGGAAATTTAAAGACAAATTACACTGAGAACGTCGGCTGTCAGTGACCTCTTCAAGGTACTGAGGAGAAACAATGTCAGTCTGAAGAGTAAGGTGTGCCTGATATAGCCGATGGTCTTTGCAATTACTTACATCAGAGAGCATCAGAGAGCTGGACAATGAATAGGGATGATAGAAGGAGAGCTGTGGTCCTGGAAAAGAATATTGAATAAATCATAGACTGCTAGGAGAACAAACATGTTCATTCTAGAGAGGGTGAAGCCAGGCTGCTCCTTAGAGGTCAGGATTCTGAAGCTGCGTCTGACATACTTTGGACATGTTTCAAGGCAGAACCAGTCCTTGGAGAGGGACACTATGATTGGGAGGGTGGAGAGACAGCATAGGAGAGGAAGGCCCTCAATCAGATGGATTGATTCAGTCATTGGGGTAATGGGAATAGGCATGTCAGAGACAGTAAGATTGACTGGAGTAGAGCAGGGTTTAGGGCTGTTATACATACGGTTGCTATGAGTTGCAAGCAACTCGATGGCACATAACAACAACAACCAAAACCTCTGGGATGCAGCTAACACAGTCCTCAGGGGGCAGTTCATAGCAATAGGCACACACATAAAAATGGAAGAAAAAAGAAAACTCAATTCTCTAACACAATACCTTAATCAAATAGAAAAAGAACAATAATCTAAACCTGTAGCCTCTGGAATAAAGGAAATTATAAGGACAAGAGCTGAAATCAATGAGAAATAATTGAAAACATCAATAAGACCAGGAGCTGTTTTTTTCAAAGAGTCAATGAAATCGACAAACCACTGGTAAATATAGCAAGAAGAAAAGAAAAGAAAACAGATAACTCAATTAAGAAGTGATTGAGGTGACATCACAACAACAGAATCAGATGAAACTAAATTGATAATATCAGAACAGTGTGAAAAAAGTTAAACTCTGATAAATTAAATAAAAACATAAACAGAAGAATAATTGATGCCTTTGAGTTTTGGTGCTGAAGAAGAGCCTTGAACATACCATTGACCACCAAGAAAACAAATAGATCTGTCTTGGAGAGGGAGATCCAAATTTCTCCTTAGAGACTAGAATTTTGAAGCTCTGTCTCACTTACTTTGGGCATGTGGCCAGGAAAGACTGGTCCTTAGAGAAGGACATCCAGGAAAGGAAGGCCCCTATGAGATGGAATGATATAGTACATGGGACAATGGGGTTTCGTCTGTCAGAGTCAGGACAGAGCAGGTCGCTGAGTCACAGGCAACTTGATGGCACATAACAATAACAAAAGGGAGAATGGACAATTTCCTTGAAATTCATGTCCTACCCAGATTGACATGGACAGATGTACAACAGACCCATCACAAAAGAAGACATTGAAAAGGTTTTAAAAAGACTTCCCCAGAAAAAGGTTGCTTAGTGGAGTGTACTGGGGGGCGGGGGGATGGGAGGGCGGTGAAGAGAGGGGATTGTACACCAATGAAAGAATTTTTCTTTTACTTTTCAAAGAGAGGAGTGAACTGAGGGGGTAGGGGTGGGCAGGGAGAAATGTACAACAATGAATGAATGGAAATCCAAAATCTCTGTAAATGTCATTTAAATGAATTTAAAAAAAACAAAAAACTTTCCCATAAGAAAAGTCCTGGACTAGGTGGATTTACAGATAAATTCCAACAAGCATTCAGATAACATCTATTATTAATTCTACTTAAAGTATTTAAAAAAATAAAAAAAGAAGGAAAACTTTTTTTCTTTAGCATTTCTCAAGCTGAAAGAACTGATAAACAAGTTTAAGCCTCTAGTTGCAATACTGAGAGGTACTGGAGAAGTGTTTTGAGTATATCACGGACTGCCAACAAAACAAATCAGTCTATCTTAGAGAGGATGAAACCAAGTCTGCCCTTGGAGGCTAGGATTTTGAAGCTGTCTCACATATTTTGGGCATGTGGCCAGGTGAAACCAGTCCTTGGAGAAGGATAGTATGCTTGGACAGGTGGAAGGACAGCACAGGAGAAGAAGACCCTGGATGAGATGGATTGATATAGTAACTGGAGCAATGGGAGTTGGTGTTTTGGAATTAGTGAGACGAGCTTAGGACAGGGAAGGGTTCAGAGCTATTGTACATAGGGTGACTATGGTCGCAGGTGACTTAATGGCATATAATAACAACAATGTATTATATTGGTTGTTTTTTATTTAAACCTCTTGTTTAGAGTCAACAAGACCATGTGTAGGGCCTTTGCATTTAAAAGTTGATTGTTATTGTATATTGGAGGACCATTCTTCTAAGTGGTACAGTGCTCTTCTGTCAATTTGCTGTACTGAGGTAACTGGAGGTTGCTGTGATGTTGAACGTTGTGCCACTGGGATGTCAAATGCCATAACAGATACCTATAGTGGACAGTGATTGGTGGAGCTCCCAGCGTAAGACAAGTTTAGAAGCAGGGGTGGCATCCACTTCCTAACATACCTCTGAAAATGTATGAAATTTGAGATATGACTGCAATTAAAGAAAGGTTTTAGGTCTTTTTTTTCATAGGCTCACTATGAGTCGTGCTCAACAAGATGGCAATCAACAGCAACAACATTGGCAAAATCTTGAACAATCCAGGAAGCATCAATAGGAGATGGAGGATCCTTTCTTTACTTCTAGAGATTAACTCACTTCAGAAAGTCTCTCTCTAAGAGATGTATCTTTTCTAGTAAGCTATTTTTGCTTTTACATTAAAAAAAGATTAAGAAAATGGGGAGAATACAGAGACACTGTACCAACAAAAATTAATCTGTACTGAAATATTTCAAGAAGTATCATCTGTTCTGTCTTGGAGAGGGTAAAACCACGTTTCTTCTTGGAGGCAAGGATTTTGAAGCTCCGTCTGACATACTTTGGGCATGTGGCCAGGAGGGACCCATCCTTGGAGACAGGCATCATGCTTGGAAGTGTGTAGGGACACCTGCAGGAGAGGAAAAACCTCATATGAGATGGATTAACACAGTAACTTGGATAATGGGGGGGTAGGTGTGTCAGAGTCAGTAAGGCTAGCTCAGGATAGAGTTTAGAGTTATTGTACGTAGAGTCACTCTCAGTCACAGGTGACTTGATGGCATGTAACAACAACAACAACAATCATATTATCAAGTTGTTCTTGTTAGATGTAGTCAACTTGAGTATATAGCTCATAGCAACCCAGTGAACGACAACTTTGAATCTTGCTCTATCCTGTGCCATCCTCACCATCTCTGACACACTTGGACTAATTGTTGCAGTCACTGTCACTTTAGCTTGTTGGGGAACTTCCTTTCTTTTCTTCCCAAGCATGATGTTCCTTTCCAACGAAAGCGTTTCCTGGCAACATATTAAAAATATGGAGACGTCAACGGTAATGAAGAAAGAAACTGAAGCTTCACTGAAGACATTTGCAAAAAATGAGGTAACAGGAATTGATAGAATACAAATTGAGCTGTTTCAGTGAACAAATATAACCCTGGACATGCTCTCCAGTATGC
>NW_006399784.1:15015932-15018374 GCF_000299155.1 Elephantulus edwardii
CAAACCTGTGGAGCACATAACAACAACAGTGGAACTAGAGGTATTATTGCTGATGTCAAGTGGATCCTGGCTTAAAGCAAAATAAATACCAGAAGAATGTGTATTTGTGCTTTATTTGCCGTGCAAAGGCTTTTGACTGTGTGGATCATAAAAAATTGTGCTTAACATTGAGAAACTGAAGTACAGGTACAAAAAAACAAAAAAACAAGCAAAAAAACCACTAGATCTTTTGTAAGAACACAGCTCAAAAGCAGTCTTACAAAATAAACATATTCTCCTAACCCCAAAGTATCCTATGATTCCTTAAATTTAACTATGATTGTAATATTTTTATTCTTTAAAAAAGAAAAGCTCTTCTCAGTAACTACTCATTTCAGCCTTATGTACAACAGAGCTAAAAAGTACTCACTCCTGTGCCATTCTTGGATTTGTTGCCATGTTTAAGTTCATTATTGTAGCCCCTATGTCAGGTCAACACATTGAGAGTTGGTCTCTTTTCAGCTGACCATCAACTCTACCAGGAATGATGTTCTTATCCAATGAGTGGTCCCTCCAATAAAATGCCCTAGGTATTTGAGAAGAAGTCTCACAATTCTTGCTCCTAAGAAGTGTTTCAGCTGTACTTCCAACACAGACATTAGTTACCATTACTGTTCTTTTGGAAGTCTATGATATAGTCAGTATTCTTCATCAACATTATACCACAAAACCATTAATTGCTGATTTGCCTTATTCATTATGAAGCTTTTGAATGCTTATAAGGCCATAAAATAAATACCATGGCTTGGGCCATATATTTAAGGACTAAAGTGCACCTTGGTCCTCAAAAATTCTTGCATTCTTTCCCCTTCTCTTTTTTATATTCTGTAAGGAATAAAATATCATATGTTAAGAAATCTTTAGTTTATTTAGATGTGTATTTTCACTTTATTTCTATCAAAGTGTACTGTATATAATTTCAAGTTAAGTTATTAAGTGCATACAAATTAGAACTGCTAGAGATACTGGATGTGTTGAATCTATTATTATTATAACATCTCTCTGATTTTGATACTATGTTTTGTCTTTAGAGTTTATATTGTAAATTGAAATAATCATAGAAAATTCAGAAAGGTTATTAATTTTTACTCAAGGCTTTTTATCAGAGACTGCCAAACTATATACACTTTGTTTGATATTTAAATATGTTCTATATTTAAATGCAATATTTCCCCAGAAAACAGATGGGAATAAAATTAAAGGGATGAAAGGCATTAGAAAACATATCTAATATTTGGGAAATCTTGACTATATCCTGAAATAGGGTTTACAGATCAATTCATACTATACAGTTTTAGTCTCATTTAAGAGCAAAACAAAACATACATTAGTTAGGCAAAGTGGTACGTTCGAACTGCGGCCTTTACATCAGTAAATGTCTACAAAAATTAACTGTGCGATTAAACCTGAAACTCTTCCTGGAGGTACAAATATAACAGCCACCAAACTCATTAAACCTCCAATCCTTTCCCCTTTTTTTATCATTCTTCCCCTGAAAAATAAAATCCAAGGAAATAAAATATTTTTTCCTTGTAATAGTGGAAGAGATATTGCTAAGTTTTTAATCATACAGGCTTTTCCCTTCAGCACCAAGAGAGGTAAAATAAATAGAGACCTCTTGAAAGCAGTGCATTGGCCCCTTTAGCACCAACAGAGGTAAAATAAATAGATACCTCTTGAAAGCAGTGCATTGACCCCTTCAGCACCAAGAGAGGTAAAATAAATAGAAGCCTCTTGAAAGCAGTGCACTGGTAAACCACCAAAAAGATATTTATATTTGAAAGTCAGAGTCTCTTATAAATATGAAACCGAAAAATTGCCCTCCCCAAAACCATCTCCAACCAACACTCCTTTTCACCTCAGTTTTCTGTACAAAGAGTCAAGATGGAGTGGCTAAAATCTTGTGTTTCTCTTAGGTTCTTTATTGCTTGTGAGTTCTGTGGCAGAATGAGTAAAATAGAAATCAGATAACCCCTTCTGGTAGAAATGCAATTTTACAGTGAAGAGGAGGTTGTGCAAAGGGCAGAGATCCTCAAAGAGGGAAATGCTGAGAAGTAAAGATAACCCTGAGGTGAGGGTGTCAGGACAAGAGTTAGAAAAGTGGTCACAGGATACCCCCTTTCTTTCAAAGTGGAAAGTACATGTATTCTTTCTTTTTGTTTCACTTGGCTTTCATTAATTCACTCATATGTTGTTGTTATGTACCATCGAGTTGCTTGTGATTCATAGCAACCCTATGTACAATAGCTCTGAATCCTGTTCTATCCTGAGCCAACTTTATTATCTGACACAACTAACCCCATTACTCCAGTCACTGAGTCAATCCATCTCATTGAGGGTCTTTCTCTTTTATGCTGTCCCTCCAACCTTCCATGCATGATGTCACTCTCCAAGGATTTGTCC
>NW_006399784.1:15018924-15028640 GCF_000299155.1 Elephantulus edwardii
TGCTTCCCAAACTACTTAAACTGGGAGCTCCACCAAACTCTGTCCACCATGGGCAACTGTTATGACATTTGAGACTCCAATGACACAAGGTTCAGCATCAAAGCAACCCCAGCTTACCTCAATACAACAAATTAACAGCAGAGTGCTGTGCCACTTAGAAGAATGTTCCTCCAAAACATAATAACACTAAAACTCAAAATAATAATAAATACAAAAGTATTTTATTATAAATAATAATAAATACAAAAGTCCTACACAAGGTCTTGTTGACGCTAAACAAGAGGATTAAATAAAAAATTACCAACCACTCCATAAGGACCCTGAACCAAGATGTTACTGAACACAAGACTGAAGTCAATTTTCAGTAAGACAGAAAGATTGCGATATCCATAAGTACTTTATAACTGATCTGGGAAAAAGCAGTGAGATGCTTCTCAAAGACTGCCTCTCTAGGGCTCATTTACTTAACAGTGCACTTTCATTAGTAAAATTAAAGAATTTTTACATTATAAAAAAACCACACAATTCACATATAAGTACTTGGAAACAGGCAACCTATAAACTAGTTAACGTATGACAGAAAAACAGGTTTTTAAAAGATAAAAGCTAATTTAGGAAAATCTATACTTCCTTTCCTGGTAAACAGGCAGATTAAGATGCAATTTATATATGACAGGGAAAAACAATTTCAAAAAGGTAACACTGATCTAGGAGAAGATGCATTTCCTCTTCTGGTAAACAGACAATTTACTTTGCATGACTAAAGAAAGGAAACAAAAAATTCTAAGACAAAGTAACTAGTTTTTCAGGCTAGAGAAAACTGATGTTAGTTTTATAACTATATAACTATAGTTTTATAACTGACACATATTTAGAGAAGTCTGAATTTATTAATACCATCCCATCAAAAACAACAGCATCATCTTACAGAGTCTAGCTACTTCACCCAGTTTCCAACATGGTGACAACAGCCTGGCCTTAAATACAAGGGCTTTCTACTGAGGTTTTGTTGACTATAAACAAGGGGCTTAAATAAAAATAGCAAATATTTGCAAAGACTATAGCCTGGTTCTGGTACACCTTAGTCTCCAGATACATTGTTTTATATCTTTAATTACAAGTATATAAAGCTCTGGTAGTCTAGTGGCAAGGAGCTGTGCTGCAATCCTGTAGAAACTCAGTTCAAAGCCATCAGATGCTCCGGGGAGAAGTATGAGCAATCTCTTTCTGTGCGATTAATGCCTGTGAAAACCCGCTGGTGGGTGAGCTGTAGGTCACGTCAGACTCTATGATGTTATGACGCTCAAAAGAACAATAACGACAATGCCTTATTTACAATTTCTTACCTCATCCCTTTTGTACCCTCCCTTTCCCTTCACTCTACTCAACTATTCATCAATCTCTGCCCTTTCTCCTTCCTCTCCCCCCAGTCAACACTCTAAATATTTATATGCTTTTCTTTAGTCTTCTCCACCCCCATTCAATTAGTTATGCATCTCCTTTTTCACATTGTTCAGTTCAATACATACAATGTCTAATTGTCCATTCATTACTGATTGATCTTCCCTTCCCGTATTCCATTGTAGTGCTCATTATCTATCCATTTTCCCCTCCCCCTTCCCCACAGCTATCCTATTCTTAGAACAGTGTCATATAGTATTTGGCCTTTGTGATGGAGTTATTTCACTCAGCATAATGCCCTTCAGACTAGTATCCTTCTTCACTGTTTTTAAATGCTGCATAATACTACATTATGTGAATGTGTCACAGTTTCTCTAATAATTTATTTGTTGATGGACACTTGGGCTGCTTTCATCTCTTGGCTCTTGTGAACAACGCTGCAATAAACATGGATGTACTATACCTCTTCTTGCCAAAGTTGATTTCTTTAGAGTATATTTCTAGTAGTGTTACTGTTGTTATTGTTGTGTACTGTAGTGTCAGAACCGACCCATAGCTGACCTTCTGGTGAGTTTGCAAAGGCAGTTAAATCACATGGAAATAATTACCCATCTTTCTCCTGCAGAGCAGCTGGTGGCCTTGAATCACAAGTCTTTAAAATGGTAATGCTGCTTCTTGGCACTAACCCACCACAATAGCTGAAACAATTAGTATTTCTATTCTCAACTTCTTGAGGAAATATCAGACTAACTTTCATAGTGATTGTACACTCCACTCCCACGAGTTCCAGTCCTCTACAAGGCCACTGTTCCATATCCTTGGGACCTAGTGTGTAGAGAGATGTGCTGTTAACCTAAACATGGAGCCTCCCTCAAAATTCAAATCTACAAGTGCCTCTGAGGAAAAAAGATGGGTAAAGATCTTCTGTTTTGGAGATGTGAGGGAAAATATAAGCAAGTTAAAACTTCTTGCTGTTGTTGTTATGTGCCATCGAGTCACTTGTGACTCATAGCGACCTATGTATAAGAGCTCTAAATGCTCTTCTATCCTGTGCCAACTTATCCGTCTCAAATGCACTTATTCCTACCACTCCAGTCACAGAATCAATCCATCTCATCGAAGGTCTTTCTCTCCTTCGCCGCCCATCCACTCTGCCAAACATGATGTCGCTCTCCAAGGACCAGTCCCTCCTTGCAACATGCCCAAAGTATGTCAGAGGAAGCTTCAGAATCCTTGACTCCAAAGAGCCTTCTGGCGTCACCCTCTCCAGGACAAACCTGTTTGTTCTCCTAGCAGTCCATGGTATATTCAACACTCATCTCCAGCACCACAACTCAAAGGCATCAATTCTCTTTCTATCATCCCTATTCACTGTCCAACTCTCTGATGCATAGCACGTAATTGCAAACACTATAGCCCGCATCAGGCATCTCTTAGTCTCCAGTTTGATGTCATTGTTCTTCAGTACTCTTGAGAGGTCCCTCACAGCTGACTTTTCCAATGCAATTCCTCTCTTGACTTCCTGACTGCTGTTACCAAAAGTGTTGATTGTGGAGCCAAGCAAACTGAAACTGTTAACTATCTCAATCTCTTCACCATCCATACTGATGCTGCCAATTGGCCCAGTGGTGAGAACCTTTGTTTTCTTGATGTTGAGCTTCAGTCCATATAGGAGGCTCCAGTCCTTGATCTTCTGCAGCAAGCGCTTCAGATCCTCCTCAGTTTCAGCAAGCAGAGCTGTGTCATCTGCATAATGCAGGTTGTTGATGATTCTTCCACCAATCCTGGTGCCACATTCCTCTTTGTATAGCCCAGCATCTTGGATGATCTGTTCTGCACACAGATTGAAAAGGTATGGAGACAAAATACATCCCTGATGAACCTCTTCTTGATTCTGAACTATGCAGTGTCTCCTTGCTCTGTTCTAACCACTGCCTCTTGGTCCAAGTATAGGTTTTGCATTAGCACAAAAGATTCCCATTCTGAGAGCTTTTTTTTTTTTCTCAAATGTTTTAATTGCTTTTTAAACTAGCTAGAAACTGTCCAGGAATACATCTCTTTGCACAGACTGTTTGTTGTTTTCCAAAGACTGAAACGAGTAGTGTGAGAGAATGGAAAATGTGTCATTTTCTAGGTGTTCGGGGACACATCTTGGTTCCACAAGTGTTGCTATTTGACATCTGGTCAATTCCTGTTGACTTGAACATACAACAATCAGCATAATAAGGACATTGGTTAGTCAGCGGTAGAAGGCTCATTTACCACCATAGAGACCCAGGTTCAATTCTTGCCAATACATTTCATACTCAACCACCACTGATCTCTCAGTCAAGGCTTAGGTGTTACAACAATGCTGAATAAAGCTAAGCAGAGCTTTTAGATGAAGAAAATCTAGGTAATCCACTTCTAAAAACCAGACATTGAAAAGCCACTATGGCCCAACCCTTAACTGATCCCGACATTGGAGTGGGGCCAGGCAATGTCTTTTTTCCATTGTACTGGACATTACTGTGAGGCAGGAGTTGTTGCCATAGCAACTACTAAGATCACAGAGTTGGTGATCTAAACCTTCCTGAATTTTACTCCAGCCTCACATTTACCCTATATATATTTTTTTTCTTACCAACACATATTATTATTCAGACTTGTCACTTTAATAAGGCAGAATGAAAACAAAATAAGTGATTTTAAAAATTATTTAAATGTAATATTTGCAGAAATGACACATAGCAACAAACAATAATAAATGAAAAAGAAAGAAACAAAGATACTCGGTATTTAGTATTTGTTTATATTTACCCCACTCCCCCCCCCAAAAAAAAGCATTGTCCTAGTGTTGAATTGGAACTATGTGGAAATCAGCCTTGTAAAGAAATGCTGAACTTATTTGCACTCTGCCAACAAACAATTGATTTTTCTCACCACTTTTTTGTATGATTAATTTATTTGTCTTTAGAAAAAAAGTAATTTAGCACAAAGATTACTTTTAAACACACAAAAGCAGCATTACAAATCTTTATTTAGTCTGGGTCTGCATAATACTCAATGAGTGTCCCTTACTCTGTATTACTGAAGCAATCAGCATGGCACAGACATGGCATGCAGTATATAAAATTAGATTCCATGGTAGTCTTCTAATTCATTAGTTTTATGGTTTCTGCACAAGTTTTTAAGGGAAAAGGTGTTTTATAAAATTTTATTAAATTAAAATTGTTTTATTCAAATAACTTTTCATGGAGCAAAATTAGTTTGACAGCTGGATAATGGGAATATAGTCAATTCTGTTGTAATAATAAAACTTATTTTTAAAATGTGGACTTGTTTTATTGTTATTAACACATTAGAAAGCAAGTTCAGAATAACACTGATTTTGTGTTTGTCTATTCACAGAATTGTCCTTGAAAAACAATAGATGGTTACAGGAAAATGTACACAACTGATTAAAGATGAGAAGTTGTACATTAAATATCTATGTATCTCTGTGTATGGGCACACACACTAGAATCTACATGTACTCACACACATCCCCCTGCATTTACTAGCTGCATCAATTGTTTATTACACTAGACAATATATGAAAATCAAACTTTCTGTTCATTTCAGATCACTTTATTTCCACCACTTCATAATGATTTACAAATACAAATGCCTTTGACAAATTTGCTATGGTATTTACTAACCATTTGCTGTTGTTGTTGTTGTTGTTATGTGCCATCGAGTCATTTACGACTCCTAGTGACCCTATGTACAACAGCCCGAAACCCTGCTCTATCCTGTGCCAATCGCATTGCCTCTGACACATCCATCCCGATTACCCCAGTCACTGAATCAATCCACCTCATAGAGGGTCTTCCCCTCCTGCGCTGTCCCTCTACCCTACCAAGCATGATGTCCCTCTCCAAGGACCTGCCTCTCCTTGAAACATGTCCAAAGTATGTCAGACGAAGTCCCAGAATCCTTGCCTCCAAGGAGTAGCCTGGTTTAACCCTCTCTAGAATGGATCTGTTTGTTTTCTTGGCAGTCCATGGAACATTCAATGCTCTTCTCCAGCACCACAACTCAAAGGCGTCAATTCTCCTTCTATCATCCCTAGCCATTGTCCAACTCTCTGATGCATAACAAGTTTGTGTGAAATTGTGCTTCTGTGCTATTTGAATCTAATAATTTTTTTCTAATGTGTCACTAAAGAAATTTTTGAGTGTTATTCTCTTAGCCTCACTTTCCCCATGAGCACTCTGGTTTTATTCTACGACTTTGTAAAATTATGTGAAAGTTGGTATGTACATGGTCTGTTATAGAAGAATAGACTGTACCTGGGTTAGAGCCTGGATTAGAACCTTTCTGAGAGGTGTTTCTTGTCCTTTGTTTACTTAGGCTTGTATCTCAATTCTTTAGAATTTTCTTTGTCTCTTTTCTTTTAAAGAAGCTTGTGAAATAGGTGCACATAAAGTATCCATTACTCTCTTTTTGTTGCACAGTTTTATTACTTGACTTTTTACACAGGTGGATTAGGTTAAATTTGGAGAAAAAAAGCCCCAAATGAAAAAAAAATAACAATAATTCCAGCACACCCAATCTTCAGGGTGATAGGATAGTTTGAGCCTATGTTATATATCTAACTCTGTGGACAGAGAATAAAGTAGTATTTAAAAAAAAGAGCAAAGTTTATAAGAGAGATACAACCATTAATTACTATAGTGACTAAAACATGAATACATATTTTGAGTTAGCAATAAAATTCACTTTCATACATTTGGATTCCCAAGTCTCAAATGTTTGAATTCATAAAGGGGCCAGAGGAATTCAACTCTACTTTTCTTCTCAACCCTTCTCCCATGCAACCTAGAGGTCAAGAAGCTCTCCTTTATAAACATCACCTATAATAACTTCACATTATTCACCTTTATCATGTCCTATTCCACATGACATCTAATGTCTTAACCCATAATAATTATGTATCTTATTAAACCGTAAATGTTTCAAATTTAAATTTTCTAATTAATGTATGCAGAAACATTATCTATGAAAGAAAATAGGAGAGTTGCATTTCTTGCCTTAATAGAGGAAGGTCCATTAACTAAAAATTTAGAAACTAAAACAAAATATAAATCTCAAAGTTTTGTAACATTCAAAGGTCATTGGTTCAAAGTGCATTTAGAAATAATAGATCAGACTGGAAAAGGAGAACTCATATTTTCTACAAGCACATTGTATAAGAACACAATATAATTGTAGTGTTGTCTGAATATGATTAGTCTTTGAACAAGAGATAAACTAAATCATCTTAATGTTTCAGGGTAACTCTCTGTAAGTTTGAAGCCACCAGAACTTCCATGGGTGAAATATGGGCAATCTTCTGTGCAATATACAGACTTTGAAAAACCAACTGAGAGGTCAGCTATGTGTCTATTTCAACCAGACATCAATGAGTTGCTGCTTGAGTTTAATAGCTAACATTTAACAGAGAGCTCTGGCTGTGGAGTAGTCTGCATGGAGTTGCATTGTTAACGCAAAGGTGGCACCTCTCTTACGGTTGAAATCTGGCTGTTCAATGGGAGAAAGTGAACTATCTCCTCTCGTGATTTACAGCCTCCAAAAACACATTGGTGGGCCAGCTTTGAGCTGGTTTCTGCTGATGGGAATAAACTTTGAGAGTGTTTAATGGTATCAAGCAATGATGGACAGACACATTCCTTTTTAAAGAGCAATATAGCTTCTGGGACCAGATAAGTAATGCCACTGGATCAAAATTCAAATAACTTGGGAAGTTCTTACATGATTCAGAGAAATCAAGTGCCCTTCTAAAGATGGTTCAAATAATACTCAAGTTCACAAATTTTGTTTTGGTGTTCTTTACAATAAATGGTGCTGTTTCTAATAGAATCCCTGAAACTTATCTTGTATAGGAAAACTCCTAAGAAGACCTCAAAAAAGAGTGTCATTATGTACATCTTTTCATGTTAGAACAGAAGGTTGTGGATGATTAGTTATCTACCTAGCCACAATCCATCCTTGTTCCATCACAATATTTTCTTTAATGATAAGTAAAACCAGATTTTGCTCTGGTGTTAAATACTTATTTTCCCACTGTGTGCCTATCCTAAAGAAAAGGGGGAAAAATTTATTAATGTAAGTTGTTCAGGCCCATCTTATATATAGTTGACCAGTGTTTTTCATGGTTCATTTTGTTTGCCATAAATACAGTTTTACTGCTCAGTGAGTTGCCTACTATTGTGTTAGTATTATTTTATGGCTTCTGAGAAGTGTTTATCAGAATAATGGCTAATGCTTATGCTGCTGCTTCAGCCAGGTTACATAAAACACACACAGCAGGAAAGTGGTAGGAGCATAGGTAGTTTGGTGGTAGAATTCTCATATTCCATATTAAATTTATTAGTAATGTATCTTATGCACAGTCATCATCTAACATTGGAAATTTGTGTATTATTATTATTATTATATTGTACACGTTTCCTCAGATCTTCTAAACTAGGAAGAATGGCTTGCCTTCCTACCTCTGAAAATTAGTCAATGAGAAACTTATAGACCTCATGACATCATACAAGACATCAACAGTGGTGCTGTGGAATGCCCAGCTAGCTAAGGAACTACAGATGAAAATATTTCAATAAAGGATTATTTGTTAACAACAAAAAAAAAACACAAAAAACCAATTCAAACTATAATCAATGGTATAAAGGATGCAGGGCCAAGCTGTTGTTTATTTTTTTGTGTGTGGATGACCAGAAGTCAATGACTGACTCTACAGCAGTACACAGCAACATAATTGTGAAGGAAAAGCCAAAATAATCACAGAAAACACAAAGTGAATACCTGACAACACAGAGCCATTGAATTCACCAAACTTGCCACTTCCTAATTCTAGGTTTCCTGCTGTATTACTTAATAAGTAGTCTATTATTTTGTTTGATATTATATTGCTTTTTCTTAAAAGTATCCTAAAAGATGGAGCTCTGATGGCCTAGTGGCAAGAAGCTGCACTGCAATTCTGAAGGTGCGTGGTTCGAACCCACTAGATGTTCCGCTAGAGAAGGAGGGGTAAACTACTGTGCCAGTCACATCCAATTCAATGGTACACCAACTTAAAAATAAATTAATTCATAAGTATTCTAAAAGATAGAAATGTGAAGGAAAAGGAAATATAGACATTTTCCATATTTCTTTGCACTCTTTATATATAAGAAGACATTCCAGGAAGTATTTTCTCATTTAGAGTCTGAATTCCCTGAGGCCAAATCAGTTTTCTCCTTGTGGTGCAGCGATAAATTAGCATAGCTCCTCTAGTCATAGTCTTAATAACTCTCTCCAGCTGACTGTTATTGCTGTTAGATACCATCAAGTTCATCGCTGATTCATAGTGACCCTACAGAATGAAACCTTGCACAGGTCTGAACTATCCTCATAATTGATGCTGTGCTTGAGGCCATTGTTTTAACATGTTTGACATTGGTATGTCTTTTTTGTTAACCTTTTTAACTTTATCAAGCATTATGTCTTCCCAGTAAGTGGTGTTGGAGACAAAATGCATTGTGTGCTGAGCTGGGAACACCAACAGGGAAGACCAACTGGGAACCATCAACTGGGAAAGTTAATGGTTCAAATCCTCCCAGTTGCTCCACGAAAGAAAGATGAGGCATTATGCTTCCATGAAGAGTAACAACAGCCTTGGAAACTCAATGATCATCGTGAGTCAGAATCAACACTACAGCAGTGATTTCTTGAAGAGTGTTTAGGACTATGCACATGTGAGACTTTTGTGACCCATAAAGGGTAGCTTACTAATGATGTAAATAAGGTACATGGCACCCTTGTAGGGTGGAAACACACAAATACAGTATATGAAACACTATCATAAGGATTGGTTAAATTTACCATCCCACCAGGGAGCTCTGGTGGCCTAGTGGCAAGAAGCTGCACTGCAATCTTGAAGGCGCACAGTTCGAGACAACATGCTGCTTCATGGGAGAAGGATGGACATCTCTCCCATGTGATTAACTGCCTCTAAAAACCCACCAGAGGGTCAGCTATGGGTTGGTTGCAACTTTACTATACACAGCAACGCAAGCTTAAAATAGAGACCTATGGTGGTCTATTGGGGAGATAGTGGTGCTATCAACCTAAAGGTAGATGGTTTGAATCCACAAGCTGCTTTCATGGGCAATATCCTCCCATGCAATAGAGACATATGGTGCGTTTTTGGATATATATATGTTGTTTGTTGTGGTTATGTGCCGTCGAGTCGCCTGCGACTCATAATGACCCTATGTACAACAGCCCTAAACTCCGCTCTGTCC
>NW_006399784.1:15030540-15047935 GCF_000299155.1 Elephantulus edwardii
ATATATATTCTTGCTGTTAATCTAAAGGCAGGTTGTTTGAATCCATCAGCTGCTTTGATGGGCAATATCCTCCCATGCAATTTAAAGTTCCTGAAACCTCACTAGAGGTTTAGCTGTGGGTTGGCTCCAACTCCATGGCAATGAGATGATGATGATGGTGTTGAGGAAGCTCAAAATAAGCCATCCTAGATACAGAAGAGGGGATTTCCACTACCATACAAAAGGTAGCCAGAAATGCTACAAATCCTTTGAACCTGTGATTCCTGCAGTGAGCTCTTCCTAGATTTCAGACATGTCTGTAACACTGGAGAAACAATGAGAAGCAGAAGAGCAATGGTAAAAGAAAAGATAGCAGAGAGCCCAAAGTAAGACAGGGTAGTGGAATTACAGGCTCTCAGAGTGAGGAAGCTGAGGGCCTTTGAGCAGAAGGCTTGGTGGAAGAGTGAGATTACTCAAGCAGTGTTCAAGGAGTGAGATGCATATTTACAGAATTATACCCATGCACCTTTGGACTGGAATTTGCTAGAGAATTGAGAATGCTTTGATACACTCAGCAGATCTAAAAGAGCTTTGTTATACTAGCCAAAGGAGAGAAAAGGCTGAGACCTGAAGACTAAGAGCCAGAGAGAAGCGACCTTTGAACATGACTGAAAAGAGGTTACTCTAAGCAGACCTGATCCTGAACTGTAATCAATCATTTTCCTTTATAGTAATCAATCATTTCCTATATAGTATGGTCTATGAGTTCTGCTATTCCAACAAATTACTGATAAGAGTGTCCTGGGAAAGGAAAGACAGTTGTCAGAACTGGTAAGACATGTTGTAGACTGGGGTATATCAGACCTCCATCTCATAGAAATTTCTTAACCTTGTGTTGATGCTGATGGTCATTTTTCCCTCTGTGTGAAGTGAGAGGGATCAGATGCCGACGCCTCTTTGCTATTATTTTTACACTACTGGAGGATGCTAGTTGGCTAGCTCAGTACAACAAGGTGGTTTGACATTACATATAGTTGTTGTTGTTATGTGCCGTCGAGTCATTTGCGACTCATAGTGACCCTATGATACTAAACAGCCATAAACCCTGCTCTATCCTGCAACAATCACACTGCCTCTGACACACCCATCCCGATTACCCCAGTCACCGAATCAATCCATCTCATAGAGGGTCTTCCCCTCTTGCAATGTCCCTCTACCCTCCCAAGCATGATGCCCCTCTCCAAAGACCTGTCCCTCCTTGCAACATGTCCAAAGTATGTCAGACGAAGCCCCAGAATCCTTGCCTCCAAGGAGTAGCCTGGTTTAACCCTCTCCAGGATGAATCTGTTTGTTTTCTTGGCAGTCCATGGTACATTCAATACTCTTCTCCAGCACCACAGCTCAAAGGCATCAATTCTCCTTCTATCCTCCTTGGTCATTGTCCAACTCTCTGATGCATAACAAGTGATTGCAAAGACCATGGCCTGTATCAAGCACACCTTAGTCTCCAAAGAGACACCATTGCTCTTCAGCACTTTGGAAAGGTCCCTAACAGCAGACTTTTCCATTGCAGTGTGCCTTTTAATTTCCTGGCTGCTGGTGCCAAGACTGTTGACTATGGAGCCAAGCAAACTAAAGCTGTGTACAATCTCAATCTCTTCACCACCCATCCTGATTCTGTCAATTAGTCCAGTGGTAAGAATCTTTGTCTTCTTGACATTGAGCCTCAGTCCATACTCAAGGCTGCAGTCCTTGACCCTCTGCAGTAAGTATATGAGGTACTCATCAGTTTCAGCAAGTACGGTTGTGTCATCTGCATAACGCAGATTAATAGATCTTCCACCAATCCTGACACCACAATTCTCCTCATAGAGACCAGCCTCCCGGATAATCTGCTCTGCAAACAGACTGAAAAAGTATGGAGACAGGACACATCCCTGGTGTACACCCTTCCCAATTTTGAACCATGCAATGTTACCCTGCTCTGTTAACTCCACAATGAGGAATTTATCTTTCACTGCTCCACAAATTGCTAGTCTATCAGATACTCCTCTAAATCTGAACATTCAGATTAAGACAGACTAGGAAGAAGGATTGGCCACCCACTTCTGGAATAGCAGGCCTCTGAAAACTCTATGTACAACAGAACACACGTAGACTAACAGAAAGTCAACCTAGGTAGAACTTTCAAGTATGGAAATACAAAGGAAGAGGAACAGTTGTAAGCAGACCCTAGTGATTGGAACAAGGAATGTGAGAACCATGAATGTAGGAAAATTAGAAATTGTTAATAAAGAAATGGAATGCATAAATATTGACATATTAGGCATTGGAGAGATGAGATGGACTGGCATGGGGCATTTTGAGTCAGATGATCATACGATATACTACTCTGGAGATGAAAAGATGAGGAAAAATGGTGTTGCCTTCATAGTAAAAACAGTAATTTCTAGATCCATCTTGAAGTACAACATTGTGAGTGATAGGATAATATCCATATACAAGGCAGTCCAGTGAATACCACTATCATTCAGATATATGCACCAACAACCAGAGGCAAAGAAGAAGAAATAGGTGATTTCTACCAACTCTTACAGTCGGAGATAGATTGAACACGCAATCAAGATGCATTGATAATAATGGGTGACTGGAACGCAAAAGTTGGGAACAGAGAAGAAGAATCAGTATTTGGAAAACATGGGCTTGGTGACAGAAATGAAGCTGGAGACAGAATGATTGAATTTTGTACCATCAATGACTTATTCACTGCAATTACATTTTATAAGTAACATAAACGCAGGTTATACACATGGATTTCACTTGATGGTATGCATAGGAATCAGGTCGATTACATCTGGGGAAAAAACTGCTGGAGAAGCTCAATATCAGCTGTGAAAACTAGGCTGGGGGCTGATTGTGGAACAGACCACCAACTACTCATATGCAAGTTCAAGCTGAAACTGAGGAAATTACATATTACTCATTTTATGTAAAACGTACTTGGCAGGACATTTGCATTACTTAGTAAAGGGAGCTCCATTAGAAATACAAATAATGTATTCTGGTATCTAAAAAATGAGAACAAAAATTCTTAAGCTTTTTCAACTATTTTATTCCAGTAACTGCTTTTGCAACTTATAATGATTTCTTAGAATTGTTTCCTTTTCATTCTTCTTAAAAGTTCTGCTTCCTGGCACGATTCAAAATCTAAATACAGGTGGGCTTCAACTACCCACTGAGGTTCTTTCTATTCTAAAATCTCCACCACAAATAATTCTGACACATAATTTTTTTCTTTTAGTTTTTATTATTGCTGCCTTTTATTACCAGTATCTTTATAAAGATGGTTCTTGTTTGTATTTGGGGATTAGAATTCTTTACATAAATTTACGTATATAATTTAATCTGTAACTGTATCCATTAAAAATAGTGACTTTTTAACATTCTGCAAATGTGCTTTGATGGTTGATAATGTTAACATCTTGTCTTTTGAAATTATAACTTCACTTGTGCAAAGTCTGTATCATCTGGATAATATCTGAGAATGGAGATGGCATTTCCAGTGAAAACAAATTTAGAGGAAGTTGTTTGCTTGGCTCTAATTATTTGCCTTTGTTACATATTTTGAGATAACCTCTCATTACATACTGAATCTGCTCAAAAAATGTTAGCTCACTGATTCATGTTTAAGTACATGTTGCAATTAACCAAAGCCCTTAATTTAGTTTAGTAAAATCTCCAGCTAATCCTTTCACTGTAAAAATTTTGACCACTTCTTTTACTTCTTCTTTGTTTTGATTTTTTTCTCCCTAAATATTCTTCCTTCTTTCGAATTAATTCAATCCTTATCTCCAACTCTTCTTCTTTGAGGTTTATAAATTATTCCACATTGATGATAACACGTGCTAAATTCAGCATTTTTGCCAGATGGATGATTTTTCCATTGATCTCTTCCATATTATTCTGATTAAATAAATTCTTACAGCATATTCATGTAATTTGGAATGTTTTCCTATGTCTTTTGCAAGCATTTTCCTATAACACTCCCTCAGGAAAATGAACATATAATAAGATATTTTTGAAAGGGTGTGTGTGGTATATGGATAATTGTAGCTCATTGTATTCATTTATAAATTGAATATGATGTAAATCAGAAACTGTTATGGCAGAAACATGAGATTCTAAACACTCAGGCAAAATTTAGGGACCAACAATGCCCCATTGTGTGCAGTGAGAATGTCAGCTAATGCTCAAACTATTCCGACTCCAAAGGGAAGCAAAGATTGGGTTTATGTGCAGAGATTGGGTATGGTGGTACACAAAATTCAATGCTGTTGACAACTGAGGTTTCTTCACACTGGGGAGTCATTATTGTTTCTGTCTTCCCATAGGTGTTCAGGTCCCAGTCCAGGTGCAAGATGTAGTCAAGGATTGGTAACCAAGCTGTGCCAGCATGTATTAGAGAACATAAAATTCAACAAAACGTTATTGCCAAAATTATTGAGGCATCCATTTCTTAAAATGGCAATCAGAATACAATGGCTTCCCTAATGCTACCATGTAAAATGGCTTCTCTAATATAGGGTCTTGGAAGCAGGAGTGGCATCTACTTCCTAAACAACATGCCTGTGGAAATTCTATGAACTTCGATAAATGTCAATAGTTACAGAGGAGCTTCAGGCGGTTGCTAAGTCATGCTCAACTCAAAGGCAATCAACACAACAGCAACAATGTAGAGTCAGCTATGGGTCAGTCCCAATAACAATTACTCCAGTTATTCAACAATAACAACCACGGTGATTAACACACAGGGTGCTACTATACAACTCTTTGCATTATAATACCATGGAGTCCCAGCTTTGTAAAGGAGCAAAATTTTGTTTACAATAAGGCTTCAAATGTTGCCATGTTGGAGCGATTGAGCCTACACAGTAGACAAAACCTGGAAGTGTTCATTCAAATAATCTTTCAACTTTACACGAACTCCTGATGTCATCTTAACTAAACAAAATCTCAACTTAGCAAAATAATGTCTGTGTTAGCTATTAAGCTCTTTTAAATTCTATCTATAAGGGATAAAAATGAGAAGATCAACTCTAAAGATTCGATGAGAAATTTAGGGATCAGTGAGTTTAAGTTAATAGCAAAAAGCCAATTTAGAAAAGCAATGTAAGGATAATTACATAACTCAGATAATATAATCTGCATCACTGAACTGTACTTATTGTGCATTATACTGTGTATATTCACAATAATATTAACATAATACTTTAAAACTCAATAAATATAAGTTGTAAATGTAAAATAATAAACCTAAAACATCATTTAACCATGATTTGAAACATTTGCTGCAGAAGATCAAAGACTGCAGCCTTCAATACAAATTATATCTCAATACCAGAAAGAGATGGAGAATGGTCTGAAACAGCCAATAATTTCATCTTGGATCCAGAGTCAACACCCTTATTACCAGCAGTCAGGAGCTGTATTGCTTTGGTTAAGTCCGTTGTCAGAGACTTCTCCAAAATACAGAGAAGTGATGTCACTTTGAAAACTAAGGTGTGCCTAATTCAAGCCATGATCTTTTCAATCACTTAGTAAGCAACCTCAGATCTGAGCAATGAATAAGGATGACAGAAAAATTGGTGTCTTTGAGTGTGGTGCTGAAGAAGAGTACTGGATTGCAATTCCATTGACTGCCAAACGAATGAACACATAAGTCTTGGAAAAGGAGCAGCCAGAGTTCTCCTTGGAGGCAAAAATGGCAACGCTTTTTCTTTCATACTTGGGGCAAGCTGCTAGGAAAGACTATTCCTTAGAAAAGGCACAGTGACTGTATCAAATTAAGTATATCAGAAATGATGAGGATGTCACAGGATAGGAAAAGATTCAGGTCTTTTTTTCATAGGGTTATTATGAGTCCTGCTTGACTTGATGGCACTTAACAACAACAACCATGTGAGTAAGTATTTCTGTAATATCATCTGGGGAAAAAATTTTTATTACCTTTGCAGTGACAGGAAACTCACTGTAGTCAAACAAAGCCTGGTAAATTGTTGTTATGTGTCATTAAGTTGCCTGTGACTCATAGTGACCCTTTGCGCAATAGCTCTGAACACTGCTCTATCCTGGGCCAGTTTTACGTCTCTAACACACCTATCCTCATTATCCCAGTTACTGTGTCAATCCATCTCGTCCAGGATCTTCTTCTTTTGCTCTTTCCCTTTACCTTTCCAAACACAATGTCCTCAGCAAGGACTGTTCCCTCCTGGCCATGTGCCCAAAGTGTGTGAGATGGAGCTTCAAAATCTTTGCCTCCAAAGAACAGCCTGGCTTCATCCTCTCCAAGACAGACACATTAGTTCTTTTATGCAATCCATGGTATGTGTTCAATACTCTTTTTCCATCACCACAACTCAAAGACATCAATTCTTCTTCTGTCCTGTTTGGTCATTGTCCACCTCTCTGACATGTAACCATGGCCTTGATTAGCTATACCTTGGTCTCTAAACTGACATTGTTGCTCTTAAGCATTCTAGATAGGTCCCTGACAGAAGATTTTTCCTAATGCAATTTGTCTTTTAATTTTCTGACTGCTAGTTTCAGGAATGTTGATTGTGGAAATAAGCAAGTTGAAATTGTTAACAATTTCAATCTCTTCTCCATCAATTATGGTGCTTCCAATTGGCCCAGTAGTGAGAATCTTAATTTTCTTGATATTGAGCTTCGATCTGTATTGCAGAGTACAGTCGTTTGAGTCCCAGAAGCAAATGTTTCAGGCCCTTCTCAGTTTCAGCAAGTAAGTTTGTATTATCTGCATAATGCACTTGTTGATAAGTCTTCCTCCAAATCTGATGTCACATTACTTCTCATAAAGTCCAGCCTTCTATTTTTTAAACTTTGTTATAAAAACACTGCTATATATACCATGCTTTAATCAGAAATCTATAAAAAACCTGGTATATACAGCAATATTTTATATCAAAGTTTAAAAAATATCTTCTTGCATATTTTATAAATAATTTTATGCTACCCACTGGCACCATAAAACAAAACACAACAGTGAATGAATTCTGACTCATAGTGACATTATAGGAAAAGTGGAACTTCCCCCAAAATTTTCTAAGGTTGTAATTTTTATAAAAGTGGACTTTCAAATATTTCTCCTGCAGAGGAACTGTTGGATTTAACTATCATTTTTTCCATTAGCAGTCAAGCACTTAAGCAATGCACCACCAAGTTTTCATGGTTTGTTCGTTTTGTTGCTATTTGGTGCTGCTGTGGAGTTAGCTCTTACTAATAGCAACCCTGTGCGTAATAGAAGAAAATGCCACCAGTTGCAATCCATAACGACCTTGTGTACCACAGAGTGAACTATACCCAGTCTTGCACCATCTTCATAAATGTTGCAATGTTTGAATCACACATTTACATAAATCCATATCAAAAAGTATTTTCCTCTTTTTCACTGTCCCTCTACTTACAAAACATGATACCCTGCCCCAGGACATCATGACTGGGTCCTCCTGATAACATGACAAAAAGTATGGGATGAAATCTCTTCATGCTTGCTTCTAAGGAGCATTTTTTACTGATATTCTCTGATTTTTTTGGAGACAGCTTAATTTGCTTTTTCACAGTGTTTGAAGCTGCCTGATGCTTTCTTGACATTATATAGAGTTTTCTTAATAAGTATTAGTTCGTTTCTTTTGTGTCTTCAAAAGTTGGTGGTGGTTCTTGTCTTTTTAATATTACTAGTTAGTTGCCAAATTAAAATGTGTTGAGATACTCACTCCAATGTAAGATCTTTCAGGGAAAATTTGCCTTTCTTAAAGTCCTTGAGGTTCTCTCTCTTCTGCAGCCCTGTAGGAATCTTGTCTTGAAATAGTCTCCTGACATCAACTCTATAGGCCTCCATCATATATAAAGTGCCTGAGTGGTGTGAGACCAGGTACTGTACTCAAGCAGTTTCTCATGCACCTTTTCTCCTACAACTTAATGTCTTCCTTTGTCCCTGGAGTGTCAGGAAATTAAAGATCAGGGCTGCTAGCTCAAGGAGCTTACATGCATAGGATCTCAAGTGAGCCCTCCTTTTTCTCCCAAAGAGTTACAAAAATCCATTCACTCTGCCTGAAGTTCTGTGTACTAAAATTTCTTGTCCTGTTTGGCCTCTGGGTTGGCCCTGCAGCCACAGAAGAACAGACACCCAGATGGAGGTACTTACAACCCCAGGTACACCTCAGTCCTGTCTCCCCACAAGCAATGGAGAGTGCTCGCTCTTGGCATAGAGCCTCCACCTCTCTTGCAAAAGTAATACACTTTTTGAGACATATTTTACTGTTGAAGGCAGAGGAAGCCACAAATATGTTTACAGGATACCCATATTTTAATAAATTAAGAAGCAAACTAAATTATGCTGATTTGCTCAAATAAAAGAAAAAGATAAACATTAGATCACTCATAGCTTAACTGTAGCTCCAATAAATCTGCTCACTCTCTGTAGTTAATACACATTAGTCCCAAAGAGTGAATTTTTTTTCTCTAGAAAAAACCCCCAAACCAACTTTCTATACTTTTCACTTTTTGTAACTATGAACATTAAGGTTTATGCATTCTCCTAATAACCTACTAATACTTATCCCAGTTATATCCTTATATTTTCTTCTTGTAAAATGATCCCTTCAGGGCTAATTGAATTCATTCAAAAAGTATCTCCTTGCTGTCCACTAAGTCCCTACTCATGGAAACCCACAATTTGTTTCCTAAGGCTGTAAATTTATATAAGGTGCCCTGGTTGCATAGTATTGCTTGGCTAATAAAAAACGTTAATGGAGTGAACCACCACCAGCCACTCCGTGAGATAAAGATGAACAGTCTTTCCCCTTAAATATTTATAGTCTTAGAAACCAAACGAGGGTGGCTATGAGTAGGAAATGCTTTGATTGCAGTGCCTATTTGTTAGTTTTGTTGTAAAACTTTAAAGGGAGATACTGCCTGTATTTCATCACTGCTGGATTTTAATTGCTCATCTTTTTTTTTGTTTGTTTTTCAAAATCCTGATAATATTTTACATTATTACATTATTGCCCCCACAAGTAGAGAGAGAAATAAACAATTCTAAGCCTTGCTCTGGATAAAATATCTTTGTTGTTGTTGGTCAGTGCCACTAGTCACAAGCAACTCAGCAATCCTATGTACAATAGCTCTGAAATCTGCTCTATCCTGTTCCAGTCTCACTGTATCTGACACAGTGATATCCATTACTCAAATTACTATGTCAATTCATCTCATCTGAGGTCTTCTCGTACACTGTCTCTCCTCCCTTCCAAGCTTCATGTCCTTCTTCAGAAACTTCTTCAGATCCCTTCTAACCACATATCCAAAATATGTGAGATAAAAGTTCAAAATCTTTGCGTCCAAGGAGAAGACTTATTTCACCCTCTTTGAGAAAAACATATTTGTTTTCTTGGTAGCCCATAGTATGTTCAATACTCTTCTCCAGCACCACAACTCAAAGGCATCAATTTTTCTGTAATCTTTGGTCATTGTCCAGTTCTCTTGATGCATAGCAAGTAATTGCAAAGACCATGGCCTGGATCAGGTGCACCTTAGAATAATGAATTACTATAATGGTATTCTGTCTCCATACCTTTTCAATCTGTATGCAGAACAGATCATCCAAGATACTGGGCTGTATGAAGAAGAATATGGCATCAGGATTGGTGGAAGAATCAACAACCTGCACTATGCAGACGACACAACCCTGCTCGCTGAAACTGAGGAGGACCTGAAGCGCTTGCTGCAGAAGGTCAAGGACTGCAGCCTCCTATATGGATTGAAGCTCAATATCAAGAAAACAAAGATTCTCACCACTGGGCCAATTAGCAGCATCAGTATGGATGGTGAAGAGATTGAGACAGTTAACAGTTTCAGTTGCTTGGCTCCACAATCAACACTCTTGGTAACAGCAGCCAGGAAATCAAGAGAGGAATTGCATTGGGAAAGTCAGCTGTGAGGGACCTCTCAAGAGTACTGAAGAGCAACGACATCAGACTGGAGACTAAGGTACACCTGATCTGGGCTGTAGTCTTAGCAATTACATGCTATGCATCAGAGAGTTGGACAGTGAATAGGGTTGATAGAAAGAGAATTGATGCCTTCGAGTTTTGGTGCTGTAGAAGAGTGTTGAATATACCATGGACTGCTAGGAGAACAAACAGGTTTGTCCTGGAGAAGGTGAAGCCGGAAAGCTCCTTGGAATCAAGGATTCTGAAGCTTCGTCTGACATACTTTGGGCATGTTGCAAGGAGGGACTGGTCCTTGGAGAGGGACATCATGTTTGGCAGAGTGGAGGGGCGGCGAAGGAGAGGAAGACCTTCTATGAGATTGGATTTATTCTGTGACGGAGTGGTGGGAATGAGTGCGTTTGAGATGGCTAGGTTGGCACAGGATAGAAGAGCATTTAGAGCTCTTATACATAGTGTCACTGTGAGAAGCAAACGACTTGATGGCACTTAACAACAACAACAACACAATCGTTTTAAAGGTATGGTTCACTATACTCCTAATGATTTCTCCTTTTCAAATACACTTACGCACCAGTCTCCTTTCTGTTTGTGGTAATGTGATAGCTTATGTATTGGGATAAGATTAGAATATAAGTTGCTGGTATTTCAGAAACAAACAAAAAAATCACATCTATGGAAAGGTACCAGCAGAGCATTCCGATTAAGAAAGGACAATGTAGAAAAACCTATCATATAGTTCCAAAAGTTAACCAGTAAAATTATTTGAATCACAAAAAAATTGCTCAAATCATCTGATTTGAACATGCCACCAAGAGAAATTAATCACTAAAGGAAGACACTATGTTTAGTGAGGTTGGGTCAAAGAGGGCATATGAAACATGTCAGTGGGACAGAAAGAATCTCATAGTAGGTGAAACTCAATTGTGAGAATAATGCAGAACTGGGCAGTGTTTCCTTATGATGTCATCAGAAGTATAATTTCAGTTTATGGCTTTTTTGCTATTTTTATATAAACTTAATAAGATTACTTCTGAAAAGTCTAAAGAACACATCTAGATTTTCTACCAAATCTCCTTTCACCCGTATAGTAGCAATTTACCTAACTTCTTTTAAAAAATGTTTGTCAACATCTCAAAAGTGAAAAATCATTATTGCTGCTGTTAAGTGCCTTCAAATTGATTACATCTCATAGCAACCCTCTTGAACAAGAGATCTGGAATTCACCCTATTCTGTGCCATCTTAATCATCTCCATAATGCTCAAATCCATTATTACAGTCACTGTGTCAGTCCATCTCATTGAGTGTCTTCTTCTCTTTATCTTGCCATTCTCAACTTGATGTGTTTTTCCAAGAACTAGCTCCACATGACAACATGTCCAAAACGTGTAAGGTAAAGCTTCACCATCCTTATCTCTAAAAGTATATTTATTATTCTTCCTTCATGAAAAATTTGTTCTTTTGACACTACAAGGAATATTCAATACTCTCTACTAATAGCACAATTCCAAGGCATCCATTAAAAATTATTATCTGCACAATGGTAGATTATGCTGCCAACCCAAGTGGTGTGAATCTTCAAGCTGCTCGGCAAAAGACAGACAAGCAGTCTCCTCCGGGATGATTTACAGCCTCTGAAAACCTGCTGGTGGGTCAGTTGTGAATTGGTTCCAACTTGATGGCACATAACAACAATTCAGGAAGTGAGGAGTTCTAATGGCACAGTACACTGAGTAGATTACAAACTAAATGCAAGCAATGGAAATCTACCGGTTACTCCGTGGGATTAAAATGAGCAATCTCTATCTGTAAATATTTACAGCCTTGAAAACTTAGTGGAGGGTCATGCACACCCATGTTCATCGAGGCTTTGTTCACAATAGCAAGTACTTGGAAACAACCTAAGTGCACATCAACAAACGCATGGATAGAGTGGATAGAGAAGCTGTGGTATATTCACACAACGGAATACTACACTGCATTGAAAAACAAGGAATTCACGCAATACTATTCAAAATGGGTGACCCTCAAGGACATTATGCTGAGTGAAGTATCTCAGTCACAAAAGGGCAAATACTACATGGTGTCACTGTTGTAAAACAAGACTGACATTGGGGTTGGAGGAAGACTAAGAAAGATGGGTTCAATAACATATACTGCATTGAAACAGATGAGGGATAAAACTGTTTAAAAGGGATATGTGATTAGGTATTTTTGTCATGACAGGAGTCCAGAGTGAAGGCTGCATAGTGCAATCCCTCCTGGGAGGAGGGATTGTAAAACAATGAAAGAATTTTTCTTTTACTTTTCCAAGAGGATAGTGTAGTAGGGGGGAGGGTTGGGAGGGGAGAAAAGTGCAACAATGAATGAATGGAAACCCAAAGTCTCTGTAAATTTTCATTGAAATTAATAATAAATTAAAAAATAAAACAATACCAAAACTTAATGGAGGGTCACTGTGAGTTAGAATCCACTAGAATATACAGATGGTTTGGATTTGATGAGAATTGAACTCTAAGGACTCTGATGGCATAATCTGTAACATGTCTAGCTGTCCCACTTCAAGAGAAAAGATTTGCAGTCTTGTTTCATAAAAATTTATAGTTCCAGAAACCAAAAGAGAGTTCCTATATGAGTTTGAACTCCACTCCACAGCAGTGAGTTTTACAGTATGAGCTGGGCTGCTAACCAAACTGTCAACAGAATCCATCAGCCAAACCATAAGAGAAAGATGAATGAATGCCTTCAATATGAGGGGCTTGGTTCAAGGTGGATCAAATCAACAACAGTGGGCTTGGTTTTGGCTTTGACATCAAGCAGTGCTTTAAAAAAAATAGTGCAACAATGAATGAATGGAATTCCAAAATCTCTGTAGATGTTCATGGAAATAAAAAAATATAATAAAAATTAAAAATTAATAACAAAATTTAAAAAACATGCATTATTTGTGAATCTAATCTCTCAATATTTCTATAAGGTATAAATTTTTGCTCACTTTTCAGTATTAAAGTAGTGGTCACCACACATACACACACTGTAGAAATCTTTCCCTTAAATATAATACAGCTACTTCCTGGGTTTTAAGTTACTAAATGCTCTTCTCTTTACTTCCTTATCTGAAAAGGAGGAGATGAGGCATGCCTCCCAGGATCATTATAAAGATTAAAAGGGATAAGCCAGGTAAAACACTGAGGACTTATGTTTCAGTGAGCTATAATTACTATCATGTGGCTTAACATTACTTAACCAAGTGAATACACTACTTTCTGGCTATGTTTTCTTTAATGAGTTTTCAAACTACATTACTAAAGAGTTTTTAAAAAGCTTCTCTCTCTATCCTTCTCCATCAATAGCTATCATAGAAAAGTTAACGAGTTCTCTAATATAGAGATTTCATATGAGCACAATCAATTGTTCTGGGATTCCTATTCCTCTTAAGGTTAGCCACAGTTCTGTTGTGATCCACACAGTCAAATGCCTTTGCACAGTAAATAAAATACAAATAGACATTCTTCTGGTACTTTTGCTTTCAGCCAAGATCCATCTAGCATTGGATATGATGTTGCTTTTGCCGTGACCTCTTCTAAATAGAGCTTGTCTTTCTGCAGTTCTCTGTTGATATACTGCTAAAGTTATTTTTTAATAATCAGGATTTTGTTTACATATGAAATTAGTGATATAGTTTGATACTCTGTTGGATCACCTTTTTTAGGAATGAGAACAAATATGAATCTCTTCCAGTCAGTTGGCCAGATAGTTGTACTCCAGATTTCTTGGCACAACCTAGTGAGTATGTCCAAGGCTGCATCTGTGTATTGAAATATGTCATTTGATGCCTTTGAATTGTGGTGTGGGAGAAGAGCACTGAATATCCCATTGATGGCCAAGATGATGTCTTGGAGAGGGAGCAGCCGGAGTGTTCTTTGGAGGAAAGAATGACTAGGCTTTGCCTCACATACTTTTGACATTTTGCTAAGAGATGTTATTACTTGGAAAGAGACATGATGTTGGGAAGGATGGAGGGTCAAAAAAGAGTGGAAGATCCTCAACCAGGTGGATTAACATGTTTAACATGACTGCTTCAATGGGTTCTTGTGTGTCAGGAAGTGTGAGGATGGTACAGGACAGGATTAGGTTCAGATCTTTTGTTCAGAGGGTCACTGTGAGTTGTACTTGACTACATGGCACCTAATAACAACAACAACAATGGGTTTTAGACAACTTGAGATTAAAAAACCAACAAGTTTGTAGATAGAAATGAATTTTCCTTTCCCTCAAGGAGTGATTTATTTTTTTTATAGTACAATTTTATTATACTTAATTTTTTGTAAGGAAATGGAAAAATTAGATTTACTATTAATGATGTACTAAGTAAGAAAAGGCTCAAATATTTTTCCCCTTTTGCTTTTTGTATCAATACTCTGGTGCCTGGGCTGCTTTTTTTTTCTTTCTTTAAGAACAGGGTATTATCAATGTTAGAAGAAATCACTGCCAGGTGACAAATACTCACTTAACAAAACATGGAAGCAGAAGAATCAAAAAGGAAGGAAGATCACTGGAAAGGGTAAATATATCATTAACATAAACTATATTCCATTTTTAAGATGATATTAACAACACCGTGAAAAGTTTACCTCAACCTATTATTATTAATATTTCTGAAAAATGCAAGCTTATTATCATTTCACTCTATTAAGTAGTTTCCAAATTTTATGCAAATCTTCCATATTTCAAAGCTGTATGTAGTTTATTTTTTGTAACGATAATATGATCAACTTAACAGAAATATGTCAGAAAACTAAATTTGTTTTATTTAGTAACAAGTGTCAAATACATAAAGAACAGTTGACAAATGTGAAATCTGATAGAAAAGTTTGGAGATTTTAGCCATTTCTACAGTATCCAAGAGAACCAGAAAGAAAAACTCTGGTAAAAGTACCAGGCTATGAACATGATTTTTAAGTGTTGAACTAATTAACATATATAGAACACTCTGCATACAAATACATGATGCAAACTACAAAAAAATTTCCTAAAATTGAACATCTATTGTTTCATTTAAAAGTCACAAGAAAATACAAAGAGTTGAAATTTTGAAATCTGATTACAAAGTTAGCAACAAATGAAAATCATTATAAGTAGAAAATACCTGTATATTTGAGGATGATGTATCATAATTCTAAATGACAAAGATTTTAAAATGTGACTAACCAAATGATAATAAAAATATAACTTACAAAAATTTTGAGTTGCTACCAATTCAGCAATTAATATAAAAAGCAGAAAAAACCTGATAAGCAATGTCCTAGAAATGTACCTTAAGAAGCTAAAAATAGAATAGAGATTCAACTCTAAATAAAGAAAAAAAATAGAAAATCAATCACTGAAATAAAGATAAATTAAAAACATATTCTTCTAAGTTATATAGCCCTGGTGTGCCCACTTGCCAAACAGAGACAACTTTTGGTTGCTGTGAAGCTGAACACTGTGACACTGACATGCCAAATGCGTTAATGGTTATCCATGGTGGACAGTGTTTGGTGGCTCTCCCTGATTATAAAAAGCTCAGAAGCAGGAGTGGCATCCACTTCCATAAATAGCTTGCCTCCAGAAATCCTATGAACCTGGAGAAAGAATGAAAGTTATACAAATGCTCAGGTCTTTCGTTCATTGGGTTGCCATGAGTCACTAACAACAACAACAACAACAATATAGAAAATCAGCAAAATATAAAACTTATAATTTTAAAATGTTGTTCTTGCTAGGTGCTATCCAGTGGACTATGACTCAGAGGGACACTATGGACAACAGACCTGAACCTGACCCGATCCTACTCCATCCTCATGGTTCCTGATAGGATCCAGCCCATTGTTACAGTAACTGTGCCAATCCATCTTGTTGAAGATCTCATTCTCTGACACTCCGCCATACCCAACTGTAGGACTTTTCCTGTGGCTTCATTGCCTTTGCCTTCAAGGAGCATGCTGCTTCACTTCCTCCAGGACAGACTTTTTGTTCATTTGACACAGGATATTCAGTATTCTTGCCCAACACCACAATTAAAAGCTATACATCCTTTCTCTTTCTTCATTATTCTTTATTAAACATTGAGATAGCACAGCTTGGATCAAGAACACCTTAGTCTTTATACTGACACTGTTGGTCTTTAATGTTATGGAGAGGTCCTTGACAGCAGATTTTTCCCAATGCAACACATCTTTTTATTTCTTTATTGCTAATACCATGAGTGTTGATTGTTTAGTGTAGAAAAATGAAATACTTGACAATTTCAATCATTTCTCTACTTATCATGAGGTTGTCAATTGGTTTAGTGATAAGGAATTTTGTGTTCTTTTTTTTTTTTGGAATTTTGTGTTCTTATTGATGATATGTAATCCATATTGAAGATTATAGCTTTTTATCTTCTACAAGTCCAGTGAATACCACCATCATTCAAATATATGCACCAACAACCAGAGACAAAGAGGAGTCAATAGAAGATTTCTACCAACATTTGCAGTCAAAGATTGGTCAAGCATGCAATCAAGATGCGTTAATAATAATAATGGGTAACTGGAATGCAAAAGTTGGGGATAGAGAAGAAGGATCAGTAGTTGGAAAACATGGAGTTGGTGACAGAAATGAAGCAGGAGACAGAATGATTGAATTTTGCACAATCAACTACTTGTTCATTGCAAATACATTTTATAAAGAACACAAACTCAGGCTATTCACATGGATTTCACCTGAGGGTAAGCATAGGAATCAAATTGATTACATCTGTGGAAAGAACCACTGGAGAAGCTCAATATCAGCTGTGAAAACTAGGCCAGGTTCTCATTATGGAACAGACCACCAACTACTCATATGCATGTTCAAGCTGAAGCTGAGGAAAATTAAATCATGTCCACAGGAACCAAAATTTGACCTTGAGTCTATCCCACCTGAATTTCAAAACCATCTCAGGTACAGGTTTGAGGCCTTGAACATGAGTGAGCGAAAGCCAGATGAGCTGTGGGAGGATATCAAGAATATTACCCAGGAAGAATTATAGAGAGAAAGGAGAAAAAAAAGACGAAGGTAGATGTCAGAAGAAATTCTAAATAGTGAATAGCGCACTAGAGCGCTGAGAAGCCAAAGCAAAGGGAAGAAATGAAGATATTAAGGAGTTGAACAGAAGATTCCAGAGGGCAGCGAAGGAAAACAAAATAAAGTATTACAATGAAATGACTTAAGGATGCTTTTGACAAAATATTAAATGATCCAGCATTAAAAGAAGATGGAAAAAGGATACAGAGTTATTATAACAAAAGGAACTGGTGAACATAAAATAATTTCATTAAACAATGTATGTGCAAGACTTGTGGTGATGAAGGAAGAAATTCAAACT
>NW_006399784.1:15053490-15054685 GCF_000299155.1 Elephantulus edwardii
GGATGATTGTGTCAGAGGCAGTGAGATTGGCACAGGACAGAGTGGAGTTTAGGGCTGTTATAGATAGGGTCTCTATGAGTCGCGACTCAACAGCACATAATGACAACAACAACAATCTGTAGAGGTGCCTGACTTCAACTTTTGCAGTATAGTACGTCTACTGATCAACTGACTGCTGGTAACAAATTGTGTTTATTGTGGATCCAAGTAAGATGAAATTGTTGACAATTTTTCTCCATCTTTTTTCCATCTATCATGATGTTGCCTATTGGTCCAGTGGTGAGAATTTTTCTTTTCTTGGTATGGAGATGTAACCCTTATTTAAAGCTGTAGCCTTTGATCTGCTGCCTCAAACACTTCAAGTCTTCCTCATTTCAGCAACGTTGTGTCATTTGTATAATGCAAGTTGTTGATGAGTCTTTCTCTGATCTTGATGCCACATTCTTTTTCATAAAGGCCAGCTTCTTGAAAATGTATGAAAAGAAAATACAATCCTGACAAACATTTTTCTTCATTTTAAACCATATAGTGTTTCAACAACAAACTCTTTGTCTTGGTATAGGTTTTACATGGGCACAATTAAATGTTCTGGTTTTCCTGTTCTTGTCAATGTTATCTATAATTTATTACGGTCCACAGAGTAAAATGCTCCAGTTAGATAATGCAATGTGATAGAAATGGTGGAGAATCATGCCTATAATTTTTGTTGTACAAAATTCTTCTTTCAAAGCTAAAGAGATTGTTACTGTTCACTCAATGAATATTCAACTTTGTTATAAAAATGCATGGCCTCTGTAAGATTTGAGGTCAACATCTGAAAGACAGTAAAATAAAACAATAGTGTGCTGATTTCATATGGGGACAAAGAAATTATTTCTGTCATCAACCTGAATGAGCTTGGGAGCAGATCCTCCCCTTGATAAGCTTCCACATGAAAAGTCAGCTGAGCTGACAACATAATTGCAGTTTTATGACACCCAGAGCTATGTTGTGCCTGCTCGCTGGACTGCAGGAGCCCTGACACAATAAATGTGCATTATTTGAGCCCATGAAGTTTATAGTGAAATGTTATTATGGTAGTGTGAAAAACAAATATATCAAAAATTAATCCAAAGAGATCACAAACCTAAATTTCTGTACTGGAAATAAAGAATTCCTAAACTCTTTATGACAAATATATTTTTCACACACATCA
>NW_006399784.1:15055669-15074636 GCF_000299155.1 Elephantulus edwardii
AAAAAATTACAATACGAAGTTATTACTAAATAATATATTGCTGTTGAATTGGAATAGATTCATAGCTCACTCTCCAGCAGGTTTTCAGTCAGTAAATCACATGGGAGGAGATTAGACATCTTTCCTTCCTAGGACTGCTGTTAGCTTAGAACCACATACCTTTGTGTTGGCAGTGTGATTCCTTCCCGCTAAGCGACTAGAAAACCGTAATACTATAATGTTGTTGTTGTTGTTGCTACGTGTCATCGAATCATAGCTGACCCTCTAGAAGATTTTCAGAGACAGCAAATCCCATGGGAGAAGATTACCTATCCTTCTCCCTCAGAGAAGCTGGTGGACTTGAGCGCTATGCCTTTGGGATTTACAGCACATCTCCTCACTCCTAGGCCACCAGAGCTCCTCTACTATAACAGGCATGGAAAAGCAAACAGATGCAAAACCCCAAAACTGATAATATCAAGTTTTCATGGATGCAGAGAGTCTGCATATGCTAATAATTATAATTATAATTATATGCTAATATAATTCTGTTAAAATACTAAAGTCACTTTAGAAACAGCTTGGAAGTGGTATTTTCTAAAAATGTGAGCATACATTTTTATTAAAAAGTACAAAGGATTCCCAAGAGATCCCCCCCCATGCTATAAATCCTAGGAATGTGAATATAATGAAATATTACAATTATGATTCTGGTAGGTTGGATGGTAGGTTGAACAACAACAACATAGAGAGAGCTCAGTTGGTCTAGTGCACATAAAGTTATACTACCAAGCCAAAGGTGGGTGATATTAATCTGCAGCCTTCAGGCCTGGTTTAAACTGTGTTTGGTCAAACATTCTTCTAAGTGGTATAGCACTGGTCTGTGCATTACTGTACAGAGGTAACTCGTGGTTGTTGTGATGCTGAACACTGTGACACTGAAATGCCAAATGTGATAATGGTACCCGTGGTGGACAGTGTTTGGTGGAGCTCCCTGATTAAAACAAGCTTGGAAGCAGGAGTGGCAAAATAGCTTGCATCCATAAACCCTGTGAAGTTGGAGAAATGATGAAAGTTATACAAGTGTTCAGGTCTTTCGTTTATAGGGTTGCTAGGAGACATCTACCACTCGACAGCACTTAACAACAACATGAGGTTGAATGTTAAAAGAGACTGGCATCCACAATAGGTTACTAATTGTTTGATTTTGAGTCAGTCAAAGCAGCAATGCAGGCAGACCCAATCTGATTGGATGTGGTCCTTTTAAAAATAAAGTTTTCTCTAACTGGCAAGAGAAGGGAAATTCACAGAGATCTGAAATGTAAGAATGATTTGACATTCCATTACTGGCTGAAGGAGGTAGGAGCCACCTGAATGACCTTTCAAAGCTGAGAGCCGATTGGAGGCTCCTCTCAATAACAAAATAGTTCCCTCACTGCTAAAGTTGTAAGAAAATGAATTAAGTCAACAATCTGAATGTAAGAGCCCAGCCGGCAAAGATTTTTCTTCAGCTTGACAGATCCTAAATAGAGAATCTAATAATACCTACTTGGACTTCTGACCTACAGAGCTGTGAGGTAAAATGTGTATTAATCTAAACAGCTAAAGAGGTTATTTATTTTGAGCAATAGAAAGCAGCACAACATTCAATTCAGAAATTCTATGCCTAAATATTTATCTAAGAGAAATAAAAGTATAGTTTTACACAAAGACATTTACACATACGTTTAAGCAGGACTGTGTCATATTGATCAATCGGTTATAAGATAAAACGCAGTTGTTATAGTTGTTGTTAGTTGCCATCTAGTTGACTATGACTCATAGCGACCCTATGAACAAAAGAGCTCAACCCTGTTCTATCCTGTGCCATCCTAACACTTCCTGACGTACAAAAGCCCACTGCAGCAGTCACTGTGTCAATACACCTGGCTGAAAGTCTTCCTCTGCTTCATTGACCCTCTACCCTTCCAGCATTATATGAATAAAATAGAATACAACTCATCAATAATAATGAAAATAAACTACTGATAGACAATATATGTTGTTGGTGGTCATAGGTACAATCAAGTACAACTCATGTCAACCTTACAAACAATAGACCTTGTCCTGTCCTGTGCCATCCTAATCATCTCTAATACACTTGGGCCCCTGCTGCAGCCACTGTGTCAATCCATCTTGCTGGGGTTATTCCTTTCCTTGGCTCACCCTCTTCCACCTTTCCAAGCATAGCTCCCTTTCTATGTAATAGTCTCTCCTAAACATCTAAGAAATTGGATTTATGAAGAAGCATAAGGATTGGTGGAAGACTCATAAACAACTTATACTATGCAGGTGGCACAATCTTGCTTAAAAGTGAGGAGGACTTGAGGCACTTGAAGTAAAGGATCAAGAACTGCAGCCTTCAATATGGATTACATCTCAATATCAAGGGAACAAAAATCCTCATCACTGAACCTAATAGATGATAGATGGAGAAACGATTGAAATTGTCAAAGATTTCATCTTGCTTTGATCCACAATAAAAATCCTTGGTACTAGCAGTTAGAGGATCAGATGTACAGCACTGGGGAAGTCTGCTATTTGGGATCTTTCTAGAATCCTGAAGAGCAATGATGTCAGTTGAAAGACTGCGGTGTGCCAGTAGGCCACAGTCTTTGCAATCACGTGCTATGCATTTGGGAGCTGGACAATAAATAGGGTGACCAGAAGAATTAATACATTTGAGTTGGGGTGTTGGAGAAGAGTGACTATGCCAGAGACTGCCAAAAGAATAAACAGATACATGTTGGAGAAAGTACAACCAGAATGTTCCCTGGAGCAAAAGTGAATGTCCTCACATATTTGGGACATGTTAGGAAAGACTGTTTTTTCACCAGGCTTGTAAATGTGGAGAATCAGGGAAGGGATAGAAGACTTTCAATGAGATGGAATGATACAGTTCTGTGACAATGAACTCAACTATCGTTTTTAAGCATAATGTTCTTTTTCCAAGGACTTGTCCCTTCTGCAATATGTCCAAAGTATGTGAGACAAATCTTATAATCTTTTCTTCTAAGGAACTGTGTGTGTCTCTCTCTCTAAAAGTTACTCTCTCTCTCTCTGTGTGTGTGTGTGTGTGTTTGTGTGTAGTTATAGGTACAAAATACTAATAGGGTCTTTAAATATAGCCAAAACCTGGGAAAACTCATCAGTAAACTGGAGAATCCTTCATTCTCCAATTTAATATAATTTCCATTCTTGTTGTTATGTGCTGTCGAGTTCCCTATGACTCATAGTGACCCTACATACAACAGCCTTAAACCCTGCTCTAGTCCTTGCCAATCTTATTGTCTTCAACACACCTATCGCTATTTCCCCCGTGACTGAATCAATCCATCTCATTGTGGGTCTTCCTCTCCTGCACTGTTACTCCTTCCTCCCAAGAATGACATCCCTCTCCAATGACTGATTCTGCCTTGCAACATGTCCAAAGTATGTCAGACAGAGCTTCAGAATCCTTGCATCCAAGGAGCAACCTGGCTTCACCCACTTCAGGATGGACCTATTTGTTCTCCTAGCAGTCTATGGTATATTCAATACTCTTCTCCAGCACCATAGCTCAAAGATATCAAGTCTTCTTCTATCATCATTAGTCATCATTCAGCTCTCTGATGCATAGCAAATAACTGCAAAGACCATGGCCTGTATCAGGCATACCTTAGTCTCCAGACTGACACCGTTGCTCTTCAGTTCTTTGGAGAGGTCTCTGACAGCTCGGTTAAGTTTAATAAAATGGAATGCTGCATAACAATGAAATAGAATAAATATACTTCTCATGGAAATGTATTTGAGTACATCAGACAAAATACTAAGCAAAAGAAATAATATGCCATAGATTATACTATTTATGATTCATTTAATACTAAATTTTTTAATAGACTAATCAATGAGTATAATGTTTAACTTATCTGATAAGAATGGTTGGTGTTTACATTTTCAATTAAGCATTGATTGTGAAATTAAAGAAGGGAGACTTCCACTATGCTATCTACTTCCCATAATTTATTCTAGGGATGATTACATGAATCTGTATCATCTGAGAAAATTCTGGTGAAATAATGCTGGATGTGCTGTATTGCACTACTAAATGGAAGGTCATCAGTTTGAATCCACTACCTGCTCCTTGAAAAAATATTGGAATTCTTCCATAAAGATTTGTAGATCCTGAAACCTGCTAAGAGGATTGCTCTGATTCAGAATTGACTCCACAGAAGTGGGTTTTGGTTTGATTGTTAATAACATTAATATCACACACAAGCAAAGTCCTACTGAAGACTATAAAAAATTACTGCAACTGTACATCAACAGAGAACTATCAGATATACAAGCTAGGTTTAGACGAGGTCATGACACTAGAGACATTATAATCAATGTCAATAATCTCAGCTGAAAGCAGAGTACAAGAGAAGTGTCTACATGTTTCATGGACTATGCAAAGGCTTATTGATTGTGTAGATCACAACAAATTGTGGCTAACCTTGAGAACAATAGGAATCCCAGAACACTTGATTGTGCTTAAGTGAAATCTGTACATGGACCAGGAAGCAGTCCACATAACAGAGCAAGAAAACATTGTGTGGTTTAAAATTACGATAGGAGTGCATCAGGGATATGTCCTGTCTCCATAACTTTTCAATCCATATGCAGAACAGACCATTCAGGAAGCTGGACTTTAAGAGGAGGAATGTGGCATTGGAGGAAGACTCATCAACAACCTATATTATGCCTATGGCACAACTTATCTTGCCAGAACTGAGGAGGACTTGACGTGTTTGCTGTAGAAAGTCCAGGACTGTAGACTTCAATATGCATTGAAGCTCAACATCAAGCAAAAGGAGATTACATACTATAAGAACTTAATAAAAATTTAACCCATAAAAAAAGACAAAAATTCTCACCATTGGACTAGTTGTCAACTCCATGATAGATGAAAGAGATATTGAGATTATTTACGATATCAGCTTGCTTGGCTCCACAATCAACACTCATGGCACTAGCAGACAATCAAAATATGAATTACATTAGAGGAATCTGCTGTCAGGGAGATTGTCAAAGTGGTACAAAGAGACAATGTCAATCTAGAGACTAAGATGTGCCTGATTCAAACCATGATCATTGCAATTACTTGCTATGCATCAGAGAGCAGGACAATGACTAATGATGACGGAAGAAGAATCAATGCCTTTGAGTTGTGGTGCTGGATAAGAGTCTTGAACATAACACGGACTGCCAAGGGGACAAACAGATCTGTCCTGGAAGGGATGAAACCAGTTTGCTCTTTGGATGCAAGGATTTTGAAAGTCCGTCTCACATACTTTGGGCATGTCATCAGGAAGGATCAGTCCTTGGAGAAGGATATCATGCTTGGAAGAATGGAGGGACAGCACAGGAAGGGATTCCTCCAGATGAGATGGATTGACACAGTAACTGGGGTCATGAGATTAGGTGTGTCAGATAAAGGGAGAATGATTCAGGTAAGGGTAAGCTTCAGAGCTATTGTACATAGTGTTGCTATGAGTCACAGGTGACTCTATGGCTCATAACAACCACAACATACACACATACACACGAAATGTAAACAGTCACCTCTGAATTGTGATGCAAATATATGTCTCTGAATTGTGATGTTGGCAAAGATTGCTGAAAATAATATGAACTGCCAAAGGAACAAACACATCTTTTTTGTAGGATATGAAGTCTGGATGCTGCTTAGAAGCAAAAATGATGAAATTTAGGCTCACAAAATTTGAGAATGTTGACAGGAGGAACCAATGCTTGAAAAAAAAATTACATCATTCTGGGAAAAGAGTCAGTCAAAGAGTGAAAGAACCTGAACAAAATGTACTGACACAGTTTGCAAGGATAGCACAGGATAGACAGGACAACGTCTCAATCTGTTGTTCACAGGCTTGCTGTGAGTTTTTATTGGCTTGCCAGCACCTAATAACATGTACATAAAAATTAGCACTTTGTAGTAATATGGCCATACGATGTTTATGATAACCAATCTATTTAAAACTAATTGAATAATTAAAGAACTAGTGAGACTATGAAATGAAGGATAAAACAGAACAATAAGCATTAATGAAAAAGAAAATGGGTTTACAATGTATTGAGTTTCTCCTAAGGGTGACAGAACAATCTAATAACAAATAGTGGTGATGAATGCACAATATGATGAAAAGAATAAATGTCACTAGAATAATACATAAAAGATGTTGAGATGGCAAATGTACTGCTATATCTATATATGCATCTATATATTCTGTATGTTGAGATGGCAAATGTACTAAGATACATACATAGAAATTTACTATAATAGAAAAAAATTCAATGAATGTTGCAACTTGAGAAAAATGTTAACAGAAGCAAAGGGAATATTTCAGAACTAGAGTCATGTATGAGTACAAGTAAACATATGAATGTACAAATATAACAATCTTCAGAGGGGGAAAATGAATATTCTTTTTACCTACTATTCAAGTAACCACAATAAAACTTTCTTCCCCTTTCCTTCACAAAGGAATCCATAGGATAAGTCTGGAGAATGAATTAAGGTTGTCAAGGACCCATTTTGCAGAAGCGAATGGCCAGTCAGTTCTTAGTCTGTCTTAGTCTGGAAGTCCTAAAACTTGTCAACCATAGGTGGCTTTATTGATATTTAAATAATGGTGGTGTAACTTCCAACATCACAGCAACATGCAACCCACTACAGTATGGCAAACTGATGAGATAAGTGGTGGAGTCTATGCTTACTAAGAAGAGCAATGCGTGTTTTACATTCTTCCTTTATTTAATACATCCAAGTAATAAAGAAAGAATATTTGAAATTCCTTTCAGCCTGGTTTGAATTTATGTCAAGTTGAAGTCCCATGAAATGAGCTGCAAATTGTAAACAATTCTATTAAATACTTACTTCTCATGGCAATTTGTCCACCTAGGGTTTTTTACATTATCCTTCTTTACTTAACAGAAGTGTACGATAGGTTTAAAGTCTTGTTATTATTGTTGTTATGTGTTGTCAAGTCACCTGTGACTCATAGGACCCTATGTACAATAGCTCTGAAGCCTGCCCTACCCTGAGCAAGTCTCACTGACTCTGACACACCTATCCCCCTTTCCCTAGTTACTGTATCAATTCATCTCATCCAGGGTCTTCCTTTCCTGCACTGTCCTTCCACCTTTCTAAGCATGATGTTCTTCTCCTAGTATCAATACCTCCTGGCCACATGCCCAAAATATGTGAAATGGAACTTCAAAATCCTAGCCTCCAAGAAGAAAGTTGGTTTCACCATCTTCAAGACAGACCTATTTGTTTTCTTGGAAGTTCATGATATTTTCAAGACTCTTCTCTAGCACCATAACTCAGAAGCATCAATTCTTCTTGTATCCTCCTTAGTTATTATCCAGCTCTCTCAAGCACAGCAAGTAATTGCAAAGACCATGGACTGAATCTGGAAAGGTCCCTAGCAGCAGATTTACCTAATGCAATTTGCCTTTGGATTTCCTTACTGCTGGTGCCAGAAGTGTTCATTGAGGAGTGAAGCTATAACTGTTTACAACCTCAATCTCTCCATCCATCAAGGTGCTGTCAACTGGCCCACTAGTGAGAATCTTTGTCTTCTTGATGTTGACCTTCAATCCATATTGAAGACTACCTTCCTTGACCTTCTGCAGCATACACTTCAGGTCCTCCTTAGTTTCAGTAAGGAAGGTTGTGTCATCTGTATAACGGAAGTTAGACAAATATAAAATGAATATTTAAGATTAGAGTGTTGCTGGTGGTGATCAGAGTCAATTTCAATCCATCTTGAGCCTATATACAATAAATTTAAAGCATGCCATTCTCAGAATGCACTATACTTTTAGCCCATTGCTGCAGTAATTGTATCAATCCATCTTGTTTAAAGTCTTCCTTTTTTCATTTTTTTCACCTTCCCTAGAATGAAGCATCTTTCCAAGAACTGGGCCTCTTAACAATATGTCCCAAGTGTACGAGACAAAATATCACAATCCTTGCTTCTCACCAGCTGCTCTGCAGGAGAAGGTTGGACAGTCTCCTTCCCTGTTATTAACTGCCTCTGAAAACCCACTGGAGGGTCAGCTATGGCTTGATTCCAACTCGACGGTACACAACCACTACAACACGATATTGAAGTAGATACAGAAGTGGTTCAATAAAGATATGATCAGCCTGATCTGATCAAGGGAAAGTCTCAGAGTGTGGTCCACTTTGAATGTATGTTAGGACTCTTTAGGATGTAAAAGAGCTTTGTCAAAAAGAATTCTTTTTTAAAAAACATTGTGATGTTAGTGAAAATTTAGAGATTGGTTTTCATGCATACACACTTTTCTCTCTGCCCCTCCCCCCAAATACCATGTAATGCTTGGCCTGCTCCAGATTGTTAATTGTCATATATATAATATCTAATTGTCCCAATTTCCTCTCCCACCTATTCAAGTTCAGTGTTCTTTATCTGTCCATTCTTTTTCTGTTCTTCCCCCACTCATATCCATCATATTGTTCTAACAATGGTCTTTTGCAGTATTTATTTTGTTGTGATTGAGATATTTCACTCAGCCTAATGTCTTCCAGATTCATTCATTTTGTACAGTGTTTTACGAGTTCATTGTTTTTCAGTGCTGCGAAAAAGAGCTTTTTATAGGACACAACATGATTATCTGCCTTCAAAATGAACCAAGGGCCTGATGTACTTGCTGACTTTGGACTCATCATTCTCTGAAGCTGGTGATCCCTAAATCTGTTAGTCTGACACTCTGTCTGAATACTAACAACTAGGATTCAATAAACTTCCCAGAAGTAATGAGAACAAAGACACATTGTCAAAATTGTAACAAATGTCACAGAACAGTTAAAACAAAATTGTTAAACAGAAACTTCTAATTTTTACCCAACTTATTATAATATTAGAAAATTATAATATTAGAAAAATGAAATGTGTAGTTAAGTCTTGAGTTTTATATGCAAAACCAAAAACATAATACATAAAAAGAAAAAATTTGAAAAATATATTTTTGTTTTAAACTAAGCATTTTAATTGCATTAAAATTAAAATTTTCAGGGGAGCTCTGGTGGCCTACTGGCAAGAAGCTACACTGCAATCCCAGAGATATGTGGTTTGACTCCACCAGATGCTCTGCCGGAGAAGGAGGGGGCATCTCCTCCTGTACCAGTCAGATCCGATTTGACGGTACACACACAAAGAAAATAATAAAATTTTTAAAAAAATTTAAATTTTCCCCTCTGGAAAGTGATGTTATTAAGAAAATGAAAAGTCACACACTGTGAGGAAATAAAATATCAAAATGCATAGCTGATAAAGGACTTGTACCAAAGATAAAGAAGCTCTGGCTGCACAGTAGTCAAAGAACTCATCTGGTAATCAAAAAGTCGTAAGTTCTAACCCACCATCTGCTCCAAGGGAGAAGGATGCAACAGTCTACCTTTGAAAACCTTTACAACCTAGGGAATCTTCTGAGTAATTCTATTACTTTTTACTTTGTCATAATGAGTTGGAACTGATTTGATGGCTTTTTTGTATTCCATACACAAAACCCCAAAGCCAACTAAACAAAAATTAACAATACAAAAAACAAACAGTCCAATGGAAGAATGAATAAAGGATCTGATGGTCTCTCATCAAAGATGATATGTAGGTGCAAATGGGCATGGGAGAAGATGTTCAACATTACATGTCTTAGTGAATTACAAATCAAAACAATAATTTCACTATTTACTTATCAGAATGACTGCAATCTAAAACACCAGCAACAGGAAATGTTGGCAAGGATCTGGAAAATAGAGCTCTCATTCATTCCTGACTGCAATGCAAATTATTATAGCCACATTAGAAGTCCCCAGTAATTCTAATGAAATGAAGCAATTATACTCTTAGGAATTTAAATTTTGAAAATACTTGTTCACATACATTTTGTGCAAAATTTGCACTCAAAGATCTATCTTTATAGAACTCTTGTTAATACTTTTAAAAAGAGGACAACCTGTCTAATGTATAAATGATGTTATTAATAATGTGAATGTATGACACATTCACCTTATACATTTATATTATATTGTTATTGATTGCCTTTGATCCAAACACGACTCATAGCAACCATATAATCAAAAGGCCTGAAGACCCTCTACATTTATTGGCATTTCTCAAATGTCATAGTGTTTCCAGAGGCATGCTGTTTAGGAAGTGGTTAACATTCCAAACCAGTCACAGTATTGTTATTGTATAGTTATTGCTGCTTTGTGCCATTGAGTCGCCTGCGATGCATGGCTACCCTATGTACAGCAGCTCTGAACCCTGCCCTGCGCTGAGCCAGTCTCACTAATTCTGACACACCAATTTCCATTGTCCCAGTCACTGTATCAATCCATCTCATCTGGGGTCTTCCTCTTCTGCACTCTCCTTCCTCCCTTCATAGGATGATGTTCTTCTCCAAGGACCAGATTCTCCTGGCCACATGTTCAAAGTACTGAGGCAGAGCTTAAAAATCTAGCCTCCAAGGAGAAACTTGGTTTTACCCACTCCAAGATAGACTTCTTCGTTTTCTTGGCTGCCTGTGGTATGTTCAAGACTTCTCCAGCACTACATCTTGAAGGTATCTATTTTTCTGTCATCCTTAGTCACTGTCCAACCCTCTGAAGCATTATGAGTAACTGAGAAGACAGACCATGGCCTGGAATAGGTGCACCTTTGTATCTATACTGACATCGTTGCTCTTCAGCTCTTTGGAGAGGTCCATGACAGCAGATTTTCCCGAGTGCAATTTGTCTTTTGATTTCCTGACTGCTGGTGCTAAGAGTGTTGATTGTAGATCCAAGCAAGCTATAATTGCTAACACCCCCAATCTCTTCTCATCCTGTCAATTGCCCTAGTGGTGAGAATTTTTGTCTTTTTTGATGTTGAGCTTCAGTCTGTATTGAAGACTACCGCCCTTGACTTTTTGCAGCAAGTGTTTCAGGCCTTCTTCAGTTTCAGCAAACATGGTTGTATCATTTACATATCACAGGTTGTTAATGAGCTTTCCTCCAATCCTGATGCCACACTATGCCTTGTAAGGCCGTGTTGTTGTGGTTATGTGCTGTTGAGTCCTTTGTGACGCATAGCGACCCTGTGTACAACAGTCCTAAACTCTGCTCTGTCCTGTACCAATCTCACTGTCTCCAAAACACCCATCCCAATTACGCAAGTCACTGAATCATTCCACCTAATAGAGGGCCTTCCCCTCCTGCGCCATCCCTCCACCCTCCCAAGCATGATGTCCTTCTCCAAGAACCGGTCTCTCCTTACAACATGTCCAAAGTATGTTAGATGGAGCCTCAGAATCCTTGCCTCCAGGGAGCCACCTGGTTTAACCTTATCAAGGATGAATCTGTTTGTTTTCCTAGCAGTCCATGGTACCCTCAATACTATTCTCCAGCACCACAGCTCAAAGGCATCAATTCTCTTTCTATCCTCCTTAGTCACTGTTCAACTCTCTGATGCATAACAAATGATAGGAAAGACCATGGTCTGTATCAGACGCACCTTAGTCTCCAGAGAGACACCATTGCTCTTCAGTACTTTGGAGAAGTCCCCAACAGCGTCTTTTAATTTCCTGGCTACTGATGCCAAGAGTGTTGACTGTGGAGCCAAGCAAACTAAAGCTGTGAACAATCTCAATCTCTTCACCATCAATCCTGATGCTCCCAATTGGTCCATTGGTGAGAATCTTTGTCTTCTTGACATTGAGCCTCAATCCATATTGGAGGCTGCAGTCCTTGACCCTCTACAGCAAGTGCTTCAAGTCTTCCTCAGTTTCAGCAAGCAGGGTTGTGTCATCTGCATAACACAGATTGTTGTTGTATCGTCCACCAATCCTGACACCACACTTCTCCTCATAGAGCCCAGCCTCCTGGATAATCTGTTCTGCATACATGTTGAAAAGGTATGGAGACAGCACACATCCCTGGCATACGCCTTTCCCAATTATGAAACATGCAGTCTTCCCTTGCTCTGTTCTGACGACTGCCTCTTGGTCCAAATATAGGTTTCACATTAGTATGATCAAGTGTTCTGGGATTCCCATTCTTCTCAGAGTCAGCCACAGTTTGTCATGATCCACACAGTCAAACGCCTTTGCATAATCAATGAAGCACAGATAGACAGTCCTTTGGTATTCCCTGCTTTCAGCTAAGATCCATCTAAAAATAAGCACAATATCCCTAGTACCACGACCCCTTTTAAGCCCAGCCTGGACTTCTGGCAGTTCTCTGCTGATGTGTAAGGCCCTACTTTCTAAATAATCTGTTTTCATAGAGACCGAAAAGGTATGGGGATAGGATGCACCCCTGATGCAATCCTTTCCTGATTTTAAACCATGCAGTGTTCCCTTGATCTGTTCTGAGGATTGCTTCTTGGTTCAAGTACAGGTTTCATAATAATCATGATCAAGTGTTCTGAGATTCCCTTTTTCCTCAAGGTTAGCCACAATTTATTGTGATCCACACAGTCCAATGCCCTTGCATACTCAATGAAACACAGATAGACCTTCTTCTGGTACTCTCTGCTCTCTGCCAAAATCCATCTGGCATTTGCAGTTATATCCCTAGTGCCATGACCTCTTCGAAGCCCAGGTTGTAGTTCTCTGTCAATGTACTGTTCAAATCTTTTCTCGATAATCTTGAGCAGGATTTTGATAGTGTGTGATATTAGTGATATTGCTCGATAATTTCCACACTCTGTTGGGTCACCTTTTTTTGGGAATGGGATTAAGTATGGATCTCTTCCAGTCAGCTGGCTCAGCTGACCAAGTAGTTTTCCTCCAAATTTCTTGGCACAAGTTGTTGAGCACATGCAAGGCAGCATCTGTTTGCTGCAATGCGTCAATTATTTATTAATAAATGCAAAACGTGACTATATAAACAAACTGGAATATACATGCATACAATTTTTAGAATTTTACTCAGAAATTAATTAGGTAACAACTATTAAAATTATGGAAAAACCTGAAGTGCATTTCACTACATGAATTTCCTCATAGCTGCCCCTCTGCTAGATTTTCAAAGGCTGTAAATTCCACAGGAGGAGAGTATTCATTGTTCTTCCATTTTTAAATTGTTTTTATTAGTGTGATTTAATCTTATTACTTTTATTAGTACATTTGAACATAATTAATTTTTTGTATAAGTATGTTCTCGATGGTTGTATTTCAGTAGATCAGTCAGGGCTTAAAGTCTTCTTCACTTAGTGTAAGCAAGATTGTGTCATCTGCATAACACACCTTGCTGTTGAGTGTTCTTCCATTTTGATGCTAATGGATTAGAACTTTCAAAGAGACACCTCTGTGTTAGTGAAAGTATCCAGTCTGAAAAATCTATATATCATTTCCAACTCTATAATAATCTTAAAAAAGGTAAACCCTAGAGAAAGTAAAGGGACTAGTGGATGTCAGTGACCTTAAGAGCTGGAGGAAAAAAGTTAATAGGAAAGCACATCACATTTTTACATCTGTGATATAATTTTGTGTAAAATTATAATAGTGGATATGTGATACTATGGATTTGTGATACTATACATGTTGTTATTGTTGTTTTTATGTGCCATCAAGTCACCTGCGATTCATAGTGACCCAAGGTACAATAGCCCTAAACCCTACTCTATCCCATGCCAATCTCATTGCGTCTGACACACCTACCCCCGCGCCCCCAGTCACTTAATCAATCCACCTCATCGAGGATCTTCCTCTCCTGCTCTGTCCCTCCACTCTCTCAAGCATGATATACTTCACCAAGGACTTATCCCTTCTTATAAAATGTCCAAAGTATATCAAATGAAGCTTCAGAATCCTTGCCTCCAAGGAGCAACCTGTTTGTTCTCTTAGCAATCTATGGTATATTCAATACTCTTCTCCAGAATCACAGTTCAATTCTCCTTCTATCATCCCTAGTCATTTTCCAGCTCTCTGATGCATAGCAAGTGATTGCAAAGTCTATGGCCTGTTTCAGGCACACCTTAGTCTCCAGACTGGCATCATTGTTCTTCAGTACTTTGAAGAAGTCTCTGACACTAGATTTCACCAATACAATTTGTCTTTTAATTTCCTGGCTGCTCGTGCCAAGAGTGTTTTTTTGTGGAGTCAAGTAAACTAAAACTATTAACAATAATAATCTCTTCACTATATAGCATGGTGCTGCAATCAGCGCAGTGGTGAGAATCTTTGTTTTCTTGATATTTCGCTTCAGTCCATACTGAAGGCTGCAGTCCTTGAACTTCTGCAGCAAGCAGTTCAAGTCCTCTTCAGTTTCAGCAAGCAAGGTTTTATTATCTGCATAACCCAGGTTGTTGATGAGTCTTCCTCAAATCCTGATGCCACATTTCTCCTCATAGAGTCCAGCCTCCCAGATGATCTGCATATAGATTTAAAAGGCACAGAGATAGGACACATTCCTGGCGTACACCCTTCCTAATTTTGAACCATGCAGTGTTTCCCTGGTCTGTCTGACATTGTGTCTGATACTGTGCATAGATAAGATTATCAATATCCATAGAATCATGCAGCACAAATTGTGACCTCTAATGTAAACTCTACCACATATCTGCCAGTTTGTCTTAATGTGGTGGTCTGTGTGTTGCTATGACACTGGATGCTCTTTCACTGGTATTTGATATATCAATAGGATCACATGTGGTAGACAGATCACAGTGTAACTTCCATATTAAGACAAAATAAGAAGAAATAAGGACTAGAAATATACTTCTGGAAATTAACCAGTGGATAACTTAAGAGATAACACTGAAATAAAATATATCAAAGATCAAGAAGAAGTGTAGGATCAAGTAACTTACTTCATTCTGTAATAAATGTGGTTGGTATGCGGCAACAGACTCTACAGCAACTAACAACAATGACAACGTAAGCTACGGACTTTAGTTAACAATAATGTATTCATATTGATTCATCAGTGTTAGAAAACGTTAAGATTTAAATGACAAAACTACTTGCAGAGGACAAAAAGGCATATAGAAACACACTGTACTTTTTACATGAACTTAGAACTTCTCTAAAAATTGAAGTGTTTTGAAAAAGCAAAACAAAATGTACAGAAAGACAATGATTTCATCTTTGTAAATCATCAAAACATGTGGTAAGTTTCTTTTATCTTTCTTTCCCCCCCCTTTTGTCTCACAGTTTCGTAGGCTGTTGTTACTACATGCTGTCAAGATAATTCTGACTCATAGCAATTCTATGTACAGAACATTCAAACCTTACCAGCTCCTGAGCCATCCTCACAATCACTGCTGTTCTCAAGCCTATTGTTGCAGTCACCAATCCAATCTCATCGACAGTCTTCCTCTCTTTCACTGACCTTCCACCTTTCCAAACATGATGTCAATTACAGGGCTACCTTACACCCCCACCCCCCACCCGGCAAGACACTAGAAATCAACTACAGAGTGCTGGCTCTAGGACGAGACACCTTCTGTCTCCTTTGATTCTTGAGGAAGTAATCTGTCTCTTTTTGACAGTTGTGGCGTGGGCTCAGCCTTCCTTGGAAAGTTCTATGTGTCTTGACATCAATCTTTCTTTGAATCTATGACATTCACTATGTAAGGATCCTGGGTTCAAAATAATTGTTCTGCTCCCTACTCTTTTTCTTGGGGTTAGTTTTTTTGCAGATAACAAAACAAGATTCATACTCCTGCCCTCAGAACCAAAAGTTACCAATGCCCTTGGGACTCCCAGGTCTGTGTCCTAAGCTGTCTGTCAACCTTGAGGTGACTCATTTACCCAGCACACAAGATTATTTTGTATAAATGCAGCATCTTATTTATAAATGCAAACAATAACATTTCAAACTGGGGGAAATGTAGCCAAAAGGACAAAGGAGGGTTCTGAGAACAGCCATGACTCATAAAGAAAAACACATTCATGATTCTTCTATGGCAATAATCATAGAAATTTTGATTTTTTAAAAATAAATCAGTGAGGCTTTTGTCCCTTTTAAAAATATTCCACAGTTTTATAAAACTTTTAAAAAGAGAAATCTTAGCTAGTGTTCCAGGCTTAAATCTGTCCTACATCTGATGCACATTAGATGTGACTTTCAGAATAATAATTCTCATAATGTTGGAAGAATTGGTGATATTTAGAAGAAGAGAGAATACGTAAAATATGGTTAATTATTTTCTATAAATGGCAAGCACTGTGAAGTTCATACTCATTTAATGTTAGAGCATTTTTTTGAAAAATTAATTACCAGATAGTACAATCATTGTAACTTTCTTTAAATTCTAGGATTGCTGCTTCTTCTATACTGTGCACATGTGCATTTGAAACATATCATACTTCATACATTTCACATATCAATCATTAATGTACATTTGCAGCTATTCCTCTTCATTTCATGTCATGCCACAGCAGTAAATGAAAGGTTTTTTTTGACTGCATGGTTATCTTTCTCTGTGTCATTAAGGTAGACTATTTTGAGGTGACAGTTTTTCCCTAGCTGTATTTTTCTTGTGTTTTCTCATCTGAGGGGCTCATCATCTGTCACTGTATAACTCAAGTGTTGCATTGCTATTCATAGTGGTTTTGAGGGACCATTATTTCAGAAGAAAATGATAATGGATTAGAAAAATGGATTTCAAAAAATTGAAGCAGTGGGTTCGAGTATACTAGAGATCATAAAGATGACACAGGATAGGGCATCATGATGTTCGTAGGGCCACTATGAGCCATAGTTGAGTCAATGACATCAGACCACAATAACAATAATACATTTTTATTTGTAGGACAAGCATTTAATACATTTATGACAATACATAATAATACATTTAATTTCTAGAATAAGCAATTAATTAATTGGTATATAAAAATCAAGCAAAAATAGAGGACTCAGGGACCTCTCCAGAGGGCTGAAGAGCAACAATGTCATTATAAAGACTGAATTGTGCCTGATCTAGGCCGAAGTCTTCAGAATTACTTGCTATGAATTTGAACTGGCTAATGACTGAGAATGACAGAAAAAGAATCTATGTCTTTGAGTTGTGTTGTGCTGGAGAAGGGTATTGAACTGCCCTTCCTCATGGACTACCAAGAGATCAAACAGGTCTGTCCTAGAAAAGGTGAAACCAAGTTTCTCCTTGAAGGCAAGGATTTTGAAGCTCCATCTCATATACTTAGGGCATGTTTCCAGGAAGAAAAAGTCCTTGGAGAAGGACATCATGCTTGCAAGGGTGGAGTGACAACATAGGATAGAGAGACAATGGATGAGATAGATTAACACAGTAACTGGAGTAATGAAGATAAGTGTGTTAGAGACAGATTGGCTAAGGGTAGGGCACTGTTCAGAGCTATCATGTATTTGGTCACGATGAGTCACAGGCGACTTGATGGCACATGACAACAAAAACAACCATCACCATTTGCATTGTTTATGGACCCAAGTAAAAAGAAATTGGTGGTAGCATCAGTCTTTCCTGGATTTATGATGATATTGCTTATTGAGTCTGTGGCGTTTTCATTTTCTTAATGCTAAGCTGTAAACTATATCACAGCTTGTAGTTTTTTTCTTCTTAGCCAAATACTTTGAGTTTTCTTTGCTTTCTGCAAGCAAATCTTAAATATCTGAATAAGACAAGTTGCCTTTCTCCAATTCTTATGCCACATTCTTCATCAGATAGTCAAGCTTCTTGATTTGCTCAGCATATAAATTGAGTAGGAGAAAGGATGCAACCTAATGCACACTTTTCCTAATTTTAAAGCATGTAGTCTTCCCTTCTTCTCACCAGACAACTACTTCTTGATCAAAGTTTATGTTTCACATGAACACAATTAAGTGTTATGATCAACACAGTCAGATATCTTTGCATAGTTTTGTTGTTTCCTTTGAGGAGAGGAGACATAGTGACCATTAAAAATCATAATAATTTTCTTTAACTTTTTGTTTTAATAAAATATAAGGAGTGGCATCCACTGCCTAAACAACATGCCTCCAGAAAGTATGAACGTTGATAAATGTCAATAGTTGTAGAGGGGCAAAAGGCCTTTAGTTCACAGGGTCACTATGAGTCACGCTTGACTCAAAGGCAATCAAAAACAACAACAACAACAATCACTTAGAAATAATTGTTGTTGTTGTTTAGGCATCATAAAGTTGTAGATGACCCATAGTAAGCCTATGAATGAAAAGCCTGAGCACTGTTCATAGAGTTTCTGGAGGCAAGCCATTTCTGAAGTGGATCCCACTCCTGCTTCCAGGCTTTTTTTAATCGGGAAGCTCCAGCAAACACTGTCTACCATGGGGAACCATTATCATATTTGGCACATCACAGCAAAAACAAGTTACCTATCTACAGCAATGCACAGACCAGTTCTATACTACCTAGAAGAATGTTTGACAGAAAAACAATTCGAACCAATCCTGAGAGCTGCAGATTAATATCACCCACCTTGGGCTTGGTAGCATAATTTTCTGTTCACCAGGCCAACATAGCTATCTCTATGTTGTCATTGTTATTGTTCTTAGGTGCCATCGAGTCATAAATGACTCATTGTTATTATTGTTATGTGCCATTGAATCGCTTGAGACTCATAGCAACCCTATGTACAACATCCCTAAACTCTGTTCTGTCCTCTGCCAATCGCACTGTCTCCGACAAACCCATCCCAATTACCCCAGGCACTGAATCAATCCACCCCATAGGGGGCCTTCCCCTTCTGCGCTATCCTTCCACCCTACCAAGCATGATGTTCCTCTCCAAGGACCTGTCCCTCCTTACAACATGTCCAAAGTATGTTAGATGGAGCATCAGAATCCTTACCTCCAAGGAGCAGTCCGGTCTGACCCTTTCCAGGATGAATCTGTTTGTTTTCCTAGCAGTCCATGGTACCCTCAATACTCTTCTCCAGCACCACAGCTCAAAGACATCAA